>NC_086448.1:575151811-575474033 GCF_028390025.1 Pseudophryne corroboree
GCAGAAGGCGTTCGTGAGCGGCAACTCATCGTTTTCATGGAGTGTCCGGAAAATCGCAGGCGTGCCCAGCCATTCAGGAGGAGGATTCCTGACGTCAGCACGAGTCCGGATCATCGCAGCGGCTGAGTAAGTCCTGGGCTCTGCAGAAACTGCTAACACTTTTGTTTGTGCAGCTCACTGCACAGCCGATCGCACCCCTGCACAGTGATTACCCCCTCCCCCTGTAGGTGGCGATTACCTGGTCGCAGCTGTGCAAAAAAAGGCTGCGTGCGACTAGGTCTGACTTAGGCCCAAAGGCAAAGGAAATATTATTTTCAATCCTTCTTTACATCTAAAGCTGGGTAAACTCTAGAGCAGAGGTGGGGAACCTTTTTTCTACCAAGGGCCATTTGGATATTTATAAAATCCTTCGGGGGCCATAAAAAAATTATCAGTTCACAAAGTGTATACCTGATCAATGCATTACTAATAAGGATATACAGTATATATATATATATATATATAGATATATATAGATATAGATAGATAGATAGATAGATAGATAGATAGATAGATAGATAGATAGATAGATAGATAGATAGAGTATTTATTTCTTTATTAACAGATTCTCTTATAGCGCAGTAAATTCCGTTGCACTTTATATATATATATATATACATACATACACAGGCTTGGACTGGGCCACAAGGGTAAAGGGGAAACCATTGGTGGGCCCCAATCAATGCCGGGGAGGGAGGGGGGGGGGGGTTTGGCCACCTCCTGCTCTAAGGATCATGTTCCACACTGTGCACTTAAATTATACATTATACATATGTTACCTTATACTGGACTGTGGTGTATTTTCTACAGTGCATTGCTGTTATTAATCTGGTACATTATCATGCATGCAGCAGCTGAATTACTGTACTGTATATATTTATGAAGGGGCCCAAAACGTTGCACTCACTAATGGTTAGTCAAACCTCTGCAGACTGGCCACACCCCTAATATGGGCCCCTACTGCTGCATTTCCCAGGTGGGCCCTACATGCCCCAGTCCGACACTGTGTGTGTGTTTATATATATATATATATATATATATATATATATATATATATATAGTGTGTGTGTGTGTGTGTGTGTGTGTGTGTGTGTGTGTGTGTGTGTGTGTGTGTGTGTGTGTGTATGTATATATATCCAGAGAAAATACAGGCACTCACCACTTCCTTAATGATGAAGAAATTTATTACCACTGTGGGTGCTGGGTATGTACCTGTTGTGATCTTATCTGTCTTGAAAAAGGCTCAGATGGAGCCGAAACGTCGACATGATATGCTGACATGCTGTTGACCGTCTCTATGTGAGACACACCTGTGAGTGGTAATAAATTTCTTCATCATTAAGGAAGTGGTGAGTGCCTGTATTTTCTCTGGATATATTTTGGACTTCTTGGGAGCCCTTTATGGAGCACCGCCCATGTTGTGGACTGCAGCAGTGAGTGTGGACCTAATGGATATATATATATATATATATATATATATATATGTTTACACAATGTATGTGAGATACACTAGAGAAATATACCAAAGGGAGACATTAGTTGCTATATGTCTCCAGGCTGTCTGTAGGTGCATCAGTCTGGGATAATTAGTGTACGTGTGTGGGAGTAGCACCCAACTGTAGCAGAGCCGATAGTTGGAAGCAGGCAAACCTCTGAGAAGCAGCTGCAAACAACAGCACAAAGAGCTGCGGGGATCGTGACGTTGTGACACACAAGTCAGGCAGCAGCGGAGCAGGTATACACGCCAGGCAGATGTAGGGGAGGAGCAGGAGCTGGAAGCAAGCACTAGAGGCCGCAGGAACAAGTGCTCACTTCTGAGCACCAAACACTGGCTGCCAATAGCAGCACAGAAGCCAGAGTCTGAGCCTGCCGCAGCACCACCACCCTCCTAGTCCACCCGCCGTTGCCAGGTTACCCTGCATCCTCTTCCGTCACCTCTGTTGGATGCTGTCTCCCTCCTCTTTCCTCTCCTGTGGTACTCTGGCCGGGCCAGGCAAAGTGGCTATGTGGGCCTTATATGGCACGAGGGGCGGACGTTCCCCACTCCTGCTCTAGAGCGACAAAGCAGACATCCTGCCATTACACTGGCTGAGCGTCCATTTACATAAGCTATGCACACTTAACAATATGTCCATCCAGACATTACAACTAGGCGGGCATTTGAATTTGCTAACCCACTTGTGAAGTAATTGTCAGCAGATTCTGACCACTCTTGTGGGTGACCTCAATTAACCTTGCGGTCTACTGCATACCACAAGGTTCCCACTATAGGCGATAATGGGGATTTTTCTCCCTATTACTGCCTAGGCGCTCTGCTTAAGTGGCAGACCAGGAGCGCACAGCCAATCAGTAGAGCACTTTGATGTGGCACTCCATGATTGGCTGGCGGGTTCCCAACTGACAGAAGTCACAAGGGGTCCCGCTATTCAGGGAAAGAGGATCCATGTGCAAACATGGATCCTCTTTAGTTGCGTGGCTCTTTTTTTTTTTTTTTAACCCTGTGGATGCCTATATCGAAAGAAGAGGACCGATCTACACTGGATTTTTGGTGAGTATATTTTTTTTTAACAGGTACTGTACCCGTGGATTCTACAGGACAAGTGAATGTGAATGGCAGCATGGGATGTAGGTAAGTACAGATGGGTCCATGGTTATCTTGGCTAGTTTTCTGCGCCTAGGCACAACATGGTTTATTAACATAAACCCTTCATTTATTGTTCTCAGCTGCAATACAATACAGAGAACAATACAGCAGGGGATTAAGTCATTACAGCAGGGGATTAAGTCCGACTGCCCAGTCTCAGTTAATCCTATTAAAGGCCAAGCTAAACATGGACCCATCTGTATGTGTAAGTGTGTAAATAATAAATAAATAAGTGTGTGTTTTTTAATAAAATTATACTTTCACGGTGTGTGTCTTTATTTGAATATTTATTTTGTTGTGGAACTACAGGTACCAGCGGGCCCTTTAATGTTGTGGTTCTCCAAGTACCAACATGAGGGGGAGTCTTACTTGAACCTGGAAATCCACAGCAAAATACAATATTTATTTATTTTTACGCTTTTTATGGCTATCAGGCTGCCATCCACAGCCCACAGATGGTGGGGACAGCCTCGGGCTTCATCCCTGGCCCTTGGGTGCCTGGATGGGGGGACCCCTTTATTGTAGGGGTCCCCACTCCCCCAGGGGACCCCAGCCAGAATCCTGAACCATCGACCCTTGGTCAGGTGAGAAGTCTGGAGCCACCATAGAAGGACCATTTGTCAAACAGATCCAGCTGTAATGGCCTGGCATGAAACCTTCCGTACTGCAGAGCCTTGTAAGAGGCTACCATCTTCCCCAGTAGCCGAATACACAGATGCACCGATATCCGGGTTGGTTTTAGGATATCCCGCACCATTAACTGGATTACCAATGCCTTTTCTAATGGAAGGAACACCTTTTGTTTCTCCATATCCAGGATTATTCCTAGGAATGGAAACCTCAGTGTTGGTTCCAGGTGGGATTTTGGTAGGTTCAGAATCCACCCGTGATCCTGAAGAAGTCTGGTTGAGAGGGCAATGCTGTCCAACAACCTCTCCCTGGAAGGCGCTTTAATCAGCAGGTCGTCCAGTTATGGTATGATGTTCACTCCCTGTTTGCGGAGGAGAAACATTATCTCTGCCATCACCTTAATAAAAACCCTCGGTGCCATGGAGATGCCAAATGGCAGGGTCTGAAACTGGTATTGACAGTCCTGCAGGGCAAACCTTAGATATGTCTGATGAGGCGGCCAAATCGGAAATGTGAAGGTACGCATTCTTGATGCCGACAGACACCAGGAATTCCCCTCCTCCAGACCTGAGATCACCGCTCTCAGAGACGCCATCTTGAATTTGAACACCCGTAAGTACGGATTCAGTGACTTGAGGTTTAAAATGGGCCTTACTGAACTGTCCGGTTTTCGATACTACAAACAGGTTGGAATAATAACCATTGTTTTGTAGGTGTAGTGGAACTGGAACAATGACCTGAGTCTGTACCAGTTTTCGAATCGCTGCCTGCAAAGTCAAACCTACTTCTGGAGAAGCTGGTAAGCCAGATTTGAAGAATCTGGGAGGTGGGAGTTCCTGAAATTCCAGTCTGTATCCCTGTGTGATAAGCTCTTTGACCCAGGGATCTTGACATGATGTCACCCATATGTGACTGAAATAATGTAACCGGGCTCCCACCTGCCTGTCTTCCAGGCAGTGCGGTCCATCGTCATGCTGAAGGCTTTGAGGAAGCAGATCCGGAGGTCTGTTTCTGAGAACCTGAGCAGCGGGTTTTCTGGGTTTACTTTTACCACCTCAGAAGGTTGTAGAAGAACCCTTGGATTTTCCTTTAAATTTTGCAGTCCAAAAAGACTGCAGAGTTGGAGCAGAGTAGGTTTTCCTAGCTGGGGTTGCTGCGGAAGGAAGGTATGTAGACTTACCAGCCGCAGCTTTGGATATCCACGTATCCAGTTCATCTCCAAAAAGAGCCTCATCCATGAATTGTAGGCTTTCCACGCCTTTCCTAGAATCCGCATATGCAGTCCACTGGCGTAGTCACAAGCCTCTGCGTGCTGACCCTGCCATGGCATTGGTGCGTGCATTGAGCAAACCAATTTCCTTTAAGGCCTCCACCATAAAGTTAGCAGAATCCTGAATATGCTGTAGGAGTAAATTAATCTTCCCCCTGGGTAAAGAATCTAAGCTGTCAATTAGGTTACCTGACCACTTAGCAATGGCCCTAGTGATCCATGCACAAGCAATAGTGGGTCTCTGAGCCAGCCCAGCAGCAGTGTATAAAGATTTCAGAGTGGTCTCAATCTTGCGATCAGCTGCGTCCTTTAAGGACGCTGCCCCAGGAACCAGTAAGACTATCTTGCATGACAACCTGGACACTGATGCGTCCACAATTGGCGGGTTTTCCCATTTCTTCCTATCCTCCACAGGAAAGGGAAAGGAAGAAATCAGCCTTTTAGGGATCTGAAATTTTTTGTCAGGGTTCACCCACATCTCTTCAAACAGGGCATTTCATTCCTTTAAAGCAAGGAAAGTACCTGAGGATTTCTTTTTAGTGTTAAAATAAGATTCCTCTTCTACATCTTCAGTCTTGTTAGGAATATGCAGGACAGATCTGATAGCATCAATGAGGGCCTGTATACCCTGTGACAGGACAGCATCCCCCCCACTCGCATCCACTTCACCCTCCTCTGGATCCGACGTGTCAGGATCAAAATCACCCTGCATGATTTGGGCCAGAGTACACTTTTGTGGGCAAATGGCAAGAGTGTGGGGTGCAGGCATGGGAGCTGAATCTCTATTTATCAGGTCATCCATAGACTGCCATAAGAATTTTGTCTCATTCTCAGTACGAGACAGCTTAGTAGAAATATCTGAAATCATCCCTTTAATGGAGGCCAACCATGAAGGTTCAGCCCCACTGGACTGGGAGTGAACACTATCCCGAGTACAAGACACACAGTCCCTGGACATGATTGTAAAGGGACACCTTCACACACACACACACACACACACACACACACACACACATACATACATACAGACACTAGAGAAAACTCAGTATATGTAGGCAGGGTCCTCAGAGAGACACAGAAATCAGAGCCAGCCACACAGCGCCCCTTTTAGCAAGGTAAAACCTAGCTGGGTCGCACATAAATAAGCACCTTAGTAGTGGTTATAATCTTAAACTTGCTCCCCCCCCTTTACTAAGACCCCCTGGTACCACTGAGGAGACTTGGAGTTCTTGTGGAGGAGCTGCGTGTCCCTGGGAATGCTGCCTGTATGAGATGCAGAGGGAAATGGCGCAGGAGAGCTATAGGCTCTGCTCTGAGTGAAGAGCCGCCCCCTGTAATGGTGCGCGGCTCCCACATATTTTATACTGGCCCTGAGGTAAAAAATGTCTAACCAAGAGTTAAAACCCCTGTTAGTATGTTGTGGCCAGTGTGGGCATCAGCGGAGGCTCAACGCGCCTCTCACAGCGGGACACACCGTCAGCGTGTGTCTGTCTGAGCCCCCTGAAGCACAGCCTGCAGTCAGAGCTGCACTCCAGCCCTTGTGCTGCCATTCCCGCCGGCAGCCCGCTAATCGGGATGCCGGCATTGTACTCACCACTCTTTATCTTCTGGCTCTGTTAGAGGGTGGCGGCATGCTGCGGGAGGGTACGCTGCACCGTGGTGTGGCTTGCGAATGGCTCCCTCAGGAGCTCAGTGTTCTGTCAACAGAGAAATGGGACCATTAACTATAAGGAAGTTGGGCCGTTCTCCCCCTAAGTCCCACGAAGCAGTCAGGCTGTTGCCAAACAGCCCTAACTGAAAATAACAGACATTTAAAATAGAAGTAGAAAACTCGTCAGGAGCTCTCTAAAACGTGACCGGATCCTCCAGGCACATTTTCTAAACTGAGTCTGGTAGGAGGGGCATAGAGGGAGGAGCCAGCCCACACTATTGATTTCTTAAAGTGCCCATGGCTCCTAGTGGAACCGTCTATACCCCATGGTACTAATGTAGACCCTAGTATCCTCTAAGACGTAAGAGAAAAGTCGAGCATTCAAAAAATACAAATCAGATGGGAAGGCGGAGTCATTCCAGCACTATAAGGGTTGTGATAAAATATGCAAAAAAGAAATAAGAGCTGCTAAAGTAGAAACTGAAAAGCTAGTAGCCAAAGAAACTAAACCAAACCCCAATTTTTTTTTTTAATATATATCAACAGCAAAAGATTAAAGAAGGAGAGTATAGGCCCATTAAAGGACAGGTTGGGAGTCTTGATCAAAAACGATAATGACATAGCAGATAAATGAGTTTTTCTCATCGGTATTCACAAGAGAGGACCAGATGCAGGAAGTAACACACAACCTCAATAAAGATAATGTCCCACTGCTAAGTGCTTATTTAAGCGAGGCGGAAGTCTGTGACCAATTAAAAAAAACTAAGATTAATAAGTCACCGCACAAAGTACCGCACATGAGACTTATCTATAAATTACAAGATCTGGGGCTAGGGAGCACAATATACACTTGGGTTAGTAATTGGTTGGATAATAGGAAGCAGCGCGTTGTGGTAAATGGAACTTTTTCAGATTGGACAAAATTACTAGGTGTGTCACAAGGGTGGTGTGTCACAAGGGTCTGTACTTGGACCACTATTGTTCAACATTTTTATTAACGATCTAGCAGTAGGTCTAGAGAGCATGGTTTAAATTTTTGCAGACAATACCAAACTGTGTAAGGTTATAAACTCGGACGGTGATGCTGAGTCTCTCCAGAATGATTTAGCTAAACTGGAATCATGGGCAGCAAAATGGAGAATGAGTTTCAATACAGACAAGTGCAAGGTAATGCACTTTGGTAGCAAGAACAAAGATAACACATACACACTACATGGGGTGAATTTAGGGGATTCTGAACTGGAAAAAGACTTAGGTGTTCACATAGATAGCAAACTGAGCAGCAGTACTCAAAGTAGGATAGCAGCAAAGAAGGCAAACAAGGGGGCTAATTCAGACCTGATCGCTGCTGTGTGTTTTCACACAACGGGCAATCAGGTCTGAACAGCGCATGCGCCGCAGTGCGCATGTGCATGCCAGAGATGCAATCGGCATCTCAGCCCAGCAATCGCCTCTGCCTGATTGACAGGCAGAGGCGTTCGCTGGGCGGCAGTGGGCCAGCCTGCGGCATTCAGCTGCAGTTTTTGGGGCGTGGTACGGGCAACACAGGCATGCCCGGACATTGCGGGGAGCGGGCCTCGGCTGCTGAGTGACATCACACTGCACAGGTAGGGACCTAGTCGCCGGGTGCAATAGCATCGCCGCCGTGCGATGCTATCGCACCCGTGCAGCGGGGCAGGGCCAGACATGTGGGGCGGACTAGCCCTGTGCTGAGCGTCCCCCTGCATGTCAAAATTTTGCATGGCTATGATCAGATCTGAATTAGCCCCAAGGTATTAGCATGCATTAAGCGTGGAATTGATGCAAGGGATGAGAGTGTTATACTCCCATTATATAAATCCCTAGTGAGGCCACATCTTGAATACTGTGCACAATATTGGGCACCATACTACAAAAAGGATATCCTGGAGCTAGAAAAGATTCAGAGGCGGGCGACCAAACTAATCAGAGGAATGCCAGGAAAGACTTGCAAGGCTAGGCATGTTTACACTGGAAAAGAGGAAATTAAGAGGGGACATGATCAACATTTATAAATATATAAGGGGACAATACACAGAGCTTGCGGGGGATCTGTTTTTAGTAAGATTGACACAGAGAACACGTGGACATCCACTTAGGTTGGAGGAGAGGAGGTTCCGCACACTAAGGCATAAAGGTTTTTTCACAGTAAGGACAATACGAGTTTGGAATTCCCTGCCTGAGAGAGTAGTAATGGCAGACCTGGTCAACACTTTTAAGAATGGGCTAGATACATTCCTAATGGATAAGAATATACAGGGTTATGAGGCACAGATCGCACGCTATAGTTGAAAAAAAAAGTAATAAACATAACGGCCGACCTTAGCACAAGTTAAAATTAGTCCAGAAAATAATACAGCGTAGGAGATCACAAATAGGTTGAACACGATGGACACATTGTCTTTTTTCAACCTCAGAAACAATGTTACCATGTTACTTGTATGTCTGGATCAGTCTGCAATAACACATCCTTAATGTAAGTTAAACTGCCCCTTTAATTCATCATCCCACTATCCAGAAACAAGCTGACATTAATATGAGAATTCCACAAATCTGCAGAAGCACTTTCTAGACATCTGCAGAGAAATGTCACACGAGATACACTATGCTAACTAGCATAGTAATCGCTCTACATTAGACCCAAAGCAGTTCAATATTATGGGGCAATTTAAATGCAGGTGAGAATATTTATTTTCTGCCTGGAAATCAACTTTATATTTTATTTTGCAACTAATATACTGTAGTTACAGATGTAGCCATGCTCATTTTACTATAATGCAGCATGTTGTCTCACGACATACTGTATGGTGTGCCAGGCTGCGGCTACTCGCAGCAAATCGAGCAATCAATGGTTACGAATAGTCGCAGACTAGCATTCCATGCAGCAAAGATGAGCATGGCTACATCTGTATATATATCACATTTTTTACACTATCTCTGGACTTTAACATGGCATTTTCATCCATAACTCAATATGCATCATCAGATATTGTATATTCAAATTTCAACTTGCTTTTTAGTTAACTACCTCTGACATAGCTGCAGTCAGAAATTCTTGGGACCAGTACAAAAGTAAGCAGGCTTGGACTCCCCCATAAAACATTGCTCCTCCTTCTATACCATGTCAGATGCTGTACAACTACTGTATGCACCCCTTCCAATAACTGCCCCAACACATAGTTACATAGTTAGTGAGGTTGAAAAGAGGCAAAATGCCCATCGGGTTCAACCTATATCCCCCAACACTGCCCCCTCCTAATACTCCTATACATAGTAAATACTGCTAGTGCATGACTGATAATGTATCATATTAATAACAGCAATGCACTGTAGAGAATACACCATAGTCCTGTGCAGAATATCTGGAACTTGATCCCTAGAGGAGGGGGTGGGTACTCTGGCAGTGAGGCCCACTGGCGGTTTCCGCTATACCCCTGTAGGCCAGTCCAACCCTGCCTGCAGATTATTGTTTCATTGTTAATGCTGCACTGCCTCCTATCCTCAAGTGTCACCTCTCTGTGTTGCTTTGTGGAGCAGGCAATTGGTGATGAAGATGCAGGGAAGAGATGGAATCCTGGAGATGGATGGATTAATCCAAGGCTCAAAGACCAAGGTGCCATGTCACCAAGAATCACAGACATCAGTAGTACCATTATAGAGCATGGGCCCACAGAGAGAATATAGTAAATGCATTATTCCGGTTTTGTTAATTATATAATAAAATATTATTTTGATGGAGACACCTCTTGCTAAATCAAAAAGAGTAGTTTGATTCATTCATCCTTTCTCAATTATTATACTTACAGTATGCTTACGGTCTTTGTTTTTTGTAATCTAGAATAACAAATTAATCTCACCTTAATTATTATATTTAATATTATGCATAGCTATTTGTATTCTAGAATAACTAAAAGCTACACTTGCTGTAAAATTGTATATCTATATCTCTTACAGGAACAATAGGGAAAATCATCCAGGTCATAATGACATAAGAGTATTTTACATTCCTTTTAAAAAAGATAGTAGCAATTCTTCATCTTTAACATCTATTGAGCACTACTGATGAAGACAGATTATTATTCTTTGTCATAACCTTGTATCAAATAATTAACATTCTACTTTAATTTCCGTGAATATAAATTGGCTTTAGTTTCACTAGATTTAATGCATGATTACTTATGTGAATGGAGGGGATCAGTACTAAATCCCGGTGGACGCGATCCCGGCGGTCGAAATACCAACCACACAATCCCGACAGGGGTGGCGAGCGGAACGTGGACACCCACGGAGGGAGAATGTGTCGGGATTGAGCTGGTCGGGATTCCGGCGTCTGTATTTCGACCGCCGGGATCCCGTCCAGAGGGATCTAGACCGCCTCCCGAATGGAGGAGGGGTCCATAGGAGTAACCTCTAACCTGTAATGTCTCTGGAAACAATCGCCCAGCAGAAGCTCAGTCTTTCCCAGGCCGGTCTCCTATGGGTCACAGGTAATATAAGGTTTCCCTGCACATACGGGTGTCACACAGGTGTAGTAAAAAGAAAAGAAGTGAAGATCAAATGCAGCCAGTAAAAACAAGGAAACTTTAGTTACAGTTATTCATCGTTCTAATCTCCAACAAAAGTCACTAAAGACCCATACACACTAGACGAGAAAGTAAAAGATATCGCTCAGAAGGGCCAATCTGAGCGAGATCTGTTACAATCTCGTCTAGTGTTTACACTCAATGTCGTTAACGAGGACCTCCCTCATCTGTACATGTTCACTAACGACAGCCATGCTTCAGATGCAGCATGGGCGTCGTTCCCCCCCTGCCGTCGCTCACTTTCCCGCTGCCATCGACAAGTGTGTACGCTAATTTCGGCGTCGGTGGGGGTCGTTTAGTGTGTATGGGTCTTTAGGTGCATCAAATGAGTTCACAATCAAATCAGTTCACATCTCAGTAATTATTTGCAGAGCTATCCTGGTTCATGGTTTTGTGGTAACCCCTGTGTGGTACCCCGGTTGTCCAGATCCAAAAGATTTTGCCTGGAACCAATATGAAAACAGAAAAGTTTAATCTACTGTATAGGGGCAGGAGCTTAGTCAGCCGAAAAAAGGGAGTTGACAGCTAAGATTAAAAGAATGGTTTGGGCAAGAGACAGCAAGAAACCAGAGCAACACAACGTGAGGAGTGTGTTTCTCTAATTGATCTGTGGAGGGATTCATTATGCAACAATGTAACCAGTGGAACTTCAGTTTCAAAGGACTTAATTAAAAATAAATCCTTAGAGGACAAAGGATACTCTAATAGCAGATAATAAAAACTATTATTGCCTTATTCAATTAAACAGTATAATATAAAGAGTAAAATCAGCTAAAAGTGCTATGAATTTGCCTTGAAGTGAAACATTAACATGCAAGTTTGCAAGCTGGTTCCTTTTTTGCATCGACTACATTACTAAGAGCTGTGTTACTGATTGAGCACTGTTATGGGTGAAATACTGTATAGACCGCTTTTCACAAATTTCTCCATTAGACTATTATTTTTAATATACTTTGGAACTTGCCTTCTTATAGTTAATTATATTTTTTATGATGTTAGCAATTGCAGCAGATAGGCTATACTATCACATTTTTTCGGTGATGGCCTCTTGCACATGCCTGTCCGGGCTGCCGCACATGTGCAGTTGCTCTGCTGGGTCTGGAATTGAAACTACAATGATTGCATAAGCAAATTTACTTTTCTACATGTATATTAAAATTCAAACTGACCACCTTTTGAGCAGCTTGCTTGACATATGTGTGTACTTAATCACTTTAAACTGAGTTATAATGTCTATAAAAGGGGACTAAGCACCTGCATCCAGTTCCCTCATGTGAAAATGGCTAAACATTTGGCTTTTGGGAACAAGCTAGGTGCTGTGGTATTCATGAGGCTCTGCCACCAGGCTGGAAGAAACCCAGGGTCATGAAACTGAACTTGGTCAGCGGGTTGTGCAAGTATGGCGGAGGTCCCACAGGTCTAATTTTTTTAGGGGGCAATTGAGCCTGAATGCATTGGCCAATGGCGAGGTCATACTGATGTTCCGGCTCAATCATAAACACATATTTCGTCAGTATGACCCAGTGAATCTGGACCTAGACCCTGAGACAGCACTCTCATGCTCTGTTTCAGGCCTGCATAAACTCCTGGCTGTGTTGCACTTTCTGGCCACTGGCAGAGTTATTGGGGTCTCACAGTCTACCATATCCTGCTTCCTCACCCAGGTGATGGAGGCACTTGAGCTGCACATAGACATCTCTATCTGCTTCCCTACCCTGGAGTCACAGTGGCATGCAATCAGGGTAGCTTTTTTTTCGCATTGCAGACATGCCCAATGTGCTGGGTGCAATTACTGTAACTGCACACACATTTGGATGAGACCACCTAGGGCCAGGCAAACATCTTCCTCAATCAACATGTGCAAGTGGTTTGTGATGCAAAACTCACAATCATGAGTGTTGTTGCGCATTACCCTGGCACATATCATGGCTCCTCTATCCTCAGCCAGTCATCACTCTATGACAAATTTAAAGTCAGACAAATGCCAGAGGATTGGCTGCTGGGTGCATATAAATAGCAATAGTCCTTTAATACTAACACACAACCCACTATGCAACTAAATTACTAAATTTCTCATTTTATTCTCTGTATATTTCAGGTGATGAGAGGCATGGCTGTTTCTCCTGGCTTAAGACTTCATTGTCGCTTCCTAATTCCCCTGCTGAAGATAAATACAATCAGTACTTGGTTAGTGATAGAAAATAGGATTTTAATTACCTACCGGTAAATCCTTTTCTCGTAGTCCGTAGAGGATGCTGGGGTTCCATTTAGTACTATTGGGTAAATAGACGGGTCCCTTGGGAGCCATAGGCACTTTAAGAATTTAATAGTGTGGGCTGGCTCCTCCCTCTATGCCCCTCCTACCAGACTCAGTCTAGAAACTGTGCCCAAGGAGATGGACATACTTCAAGAGAAGGAAATACACAGATAGTGGTGAGGATCACACCAGCTCACACCGAATTGAAAAACCATGCTGACCAGCATGCAACATGGAGAAACCATGCCAACCAGCATACAACATGAAGAAATCATGCTAATCCGCATAAAACATGAAGAAACCATGCCAACCAGCATGCAACATTAAGAAACCATGTTAACCAGCATGAAACATGAAGAAACCATGTTAACCAGCATGCAACTAACCAGCAGGAACTAGAAGAAACACTGCTAACCAGCATGAAATAGGAACAGCAACAGCTGAACCAATACTTAACCAAGCAACAATGCAGGAAAATTAAGCACTGGGCGGGCGCCCAGCATCCTCTACGGACTACGAGAAAAGGATTTACCTGTAGGTAATTAAAATCCTATTTTCTCTTACGTCCTAGAGGATGCTGGGGTTCCATTTAGTACCATGGGGCTGTACCAAAGCTCCCAGTATGGGAGGGAGAGTGCTGAGGCACCTTCAGAACAGATTAACCAAACTTTTGGTCCTCAGAGGCCAAAGTATCAAACTTGTAGAATTTAGCAAACATTTTCGACCCTAACCAAGTTGCTGCTCAGCAAAGCTGTAATGCCAAGACACCCCGAGTAGCCACCCGGGAAGAACCCACTTTACGAGTAGAGTGGGCCTTGACAGATTTTGGACACGGCAAGCCTGCCATAGAATAAGCATGCTGGAAAGAAAACATGATCCAGCGAGAAATTGTCTGCTTAGAAGCAGGACACCCAACCTTGTTGGGATCATAAAGGACAAACAGAGCGTCTGACTTTCTATGACGAGAAGTTCTCTTAACATATATTTTCAAAGCCCTCACAACATCCAAGGACTTTGAGTAATTGAGGTATCAGTAGCTACTGGCACCCCAATAGGTCGGTTAATATGAAAAGCCGACACAACCTTTGGAAGAAATCGCTGACGCATTCTGAGCTCAGCTCTACCCTCATGGAATATCAAGTAAGGGCTCTTGTGCGACAATGCCACCTGTGAAAGCCTTCCTAGTAAGAAACCTTGGCCAAAATTTACTAATATTCGTGTTTTAGCCGTTTTTAAGGGTGTTTGAACTCGAATGGTATCGGGTGCATTTTACTGCAACTTTTTGAATCCAGATACGGTCATTTACTAAGCTGCCGAGATTCCTCATTCGTCTTTTCCGATGTCGATGTGATTCGTAATGTCAGGCAGTGTTTTACGGGAGTGATGAGTAAAACACTGCCTGACAAAACACAAGGAATCCCGGCCGGATCTGTGAGATCCGTGCAGGGCTTCATTGTGTACCTTAAAAAAAGAGTTTAAAGAGTTAAAAAACAGAAAAAAATTGTGTGGGGTCCCCCCTCCTAAGCAGAACCAGCACCGGGCTCCACTAGTCAGAGAGATAATGCCACAGCCGGGGGACACTTTTATATAGGTCCCTGCGGCCCTGGCATTAAATCACTAACTAGTCACCCCTGGCCGGGGTACCCCGGAGGAGTGGGAACCCCTTAAATCAAGGGGTCCCCCCCTCCAGCCACCCAAGGGCCAGGGGTTAAGCAATAGGCTGCCCCCCCCCCATCCAAGGGCTGCGGATGGGGGGCTGATAGCCTTGTGAAAAAATTTGAATATTGTCTTTAGTAGCAGTACTACAAGTCCCAGCAAGCCTCCCCCGCAAGCTGGTACTTGGAGAACCACAAGTACCAGTATGCGGTGGAAACCCGGGCCCGCTGGTACCTGTAGTACTACTACTAAAAAAATACCCCCAAAAAAACAGGACACACACACCGTGAAAGTATAATGTTATTACATACATGCACACCTCCATACATACATACTTACCTATGCGGTTGACCGAAAGTAATTTAAGGGGTTCCCACTCCTCCAGGGTACCCCGGCCAGGGTTGACTAGTTGGGTATGTAATGCCAGGGCCGCAGGGACCAGTATAAAAGTGTCCCCCGCCTGTGGGATTATGTACCTGGCTAGTGGAGCCCGGTGCTGGTTTCAAAAATACGGGGGACCCCTACGCTTTTTGTCCCCCGTATTTTTGGAAACAGGACCAGGCGCAGAGCCAGGTGCTGGTTGATTAAATATGGGGGAACCCCTGTCATTTTTTCCCCCATATTTTGTCAACCAGGACCGGCTCAAAGAGCCCGAGGTTGGTTGTGCTTAGGAGGGGGGACCCCACGCAATTTTTTATCCAGTTTTTACACTAAACAGACCCTTTCCCATAGATAACCATGCACAGATCTCACTGATCCGTGCATGGTTATCCAAACTCGACTGGAAAAAGCAGGTCTATTTTTTTGCTGCTTTTTTTAACGAATCGAAAAAAAACAGACCCGCACTTGAGCACTCAGAAACTAACATCCAAATACGAATGAATAGTGAATGCCCGTATTCTATGAAATAACAGCCGCGTTTGATCTATTCATTCGTATTTGTGAACCTTGTCATTCAAACCATTACAAATAGTCCAAACACTGCCAAGATTGGTGCTTAGTGAATTCCCGGATTGGGACTTAGAAAAAAAAACACAAATCGGACAAACTCGGATTTTTAGTAAATACTGGCCCTTATGTCCACCTCCTGCAAAGGTTCGAACCAATCCAATTTCAGGGACTGCAACACCACATTAAGATCCCAAGGTGCCGTAGGAGGCACAAAGGGTGGTTGGATGTGCAGAACTCCTTTCAAGAATGTCTGAACCTCGAAGAAAATGGACAAGGCCGAAATCTGGACTTTTATGGAGCCCAAGCGTAGGTCCACATCCACACCTGCCTGCAGAAAGATGAGAAAATGTCCTAGATGAAACTCCACCATAGGAAACTTCTTGGATTCACACCAAGACACATACTTTTTTACCAAATCCGATGGTAATGTTTTGACGATACTCCCTTCCTAGCCTGTAGTAATGACCTTTTTTGAAATGCCTTTCTGAGCTAAGATCTGGCGTTCAACCTCCATGCCATCAACCGTAGCTGCGGTAAGTCTTGATAAGCGATCGGCCCCTGTTGAAGAAGGTCCTTGCGAAGAGGAAGAGGCCTCGGATCCTCCAAGAGTAATCCCAGAAGATCTGCGTACCAAGCCCTCCTTGGCCAGTCTGGAGCAAAGAGGATCGCCTGAACTCTTGTTCTTTTTATTAGTTTGAGAATCCTTGGGATGAGTGGAAGTGGAGGGAACACATACACTGACTGGGACACCCACGGAGTTACCAGGGCGTCCACCACCACTGCCTGTGGGTTTCTTGACCTGGAACAGTACCTCCAAGGCTTCTTGTTGAGGCGAGAGGCCATCATGTCTGTCTGAGGTACACCCCATCAGCTTGTTACCTCTGCGAATACCTCCGGATAGAGGCCCCAATCTCCTGGATGGAGATCGCGTCTGCTGAGGAAGTCTGCTTCCCAGTTGTCCACTCCCGGAATGAAGATTGCTGACAGTGCCAGTGTGTGTCTTTCTGCCCAGAGGAGGATTCTCGTTACCTCTGACATTGCAGCTCTGCTCTTCATTCCGCCTTGCCTGTTTATGTAGGGCACCGCCCTGACGTTGCCCGACTGAACTTGAATGGCTTGATCTTTCAGAAGATGTGCCACTTGTAGAAGGCCGTTTTATATGGCCCTTAGTTCCAGAATGTTTACCGGAAGTAGAGCTTTCTGACTTGACCACTTTCCTTGGAAGTCCTCTCCTTGGGTGACTGCTCCCCAACCTCTGAGACTTGCATATTTGGTTAGAAGAATCCAATTATGAATCCCAAACCTGTGGCCCTTGAGTAGGTGAGAAGTTAGCAGCCACCAGAGGAGTGAATTTCTGTCTATCAGCGACAGGCGTATCCGCTGGTGCATGTGAAGATGTGATTCCGACCATTTGTCCAGGAGAGCCAGTTAGAAGAACCGACCGTACTGTAAAGCCTCGTAGGAGGCTACCATCTTCCCCAGAAGGCGAATGCACTGACGAACAGATACCCTGGCTGGCTTCAGGACATCCCGGAGCATTGATTGGATCACCAACGCTTTCTGTTGGCTCCAAATGTGACTTTGGAAGGTTCAGGATCCACCCAAGATCCTGGAGAAGGCAAGTTGAGAGAGCGACACTCTGTAACAGCCTCTCCCTGGAATATGCTTTTAGCAGCAGATCATCCAGATATGGAATTATGTTCACTCCCTGTCTGCGGAGGAGTAGCCATGACCTAGGGGAACACCCTCGGTGCTGTGGAAA
Organism: Pseudophryne corroboree; assembly: GCF_028390025.1. Lineage (NCBI taxonomy): Eukaryota > Metazoa > Chordata > Amphibia > Anura > Myobatrachidae > Pseudophryne > Pseudophryne corroboree. Next base: position 575,169,273 of record NC_086448.1, read on the forward strand.
GACCAAATAGCAGTGCCTGGAACTGATAGTGACAGTCCAGCAGCTCAAATCTTAGATAAGCCTGGTGAGGTGGCCAGATCGGAATGTGAAGGTACGCATCCTTGATATCCAGGGATACTAGGAATTCCCCCTCCACCAGACCTGAGATCACCGCTCTCAGAGACTCCATCTTGAATTTGAATTCCCTCAAGTAGGATTCAATGTTTTTAGGTCTAATATTGGCCTTACCGAGGGATCAGTACTAAATCCCGCTGGACTGGATCCCGGCGGTCGAAATACCGACGCCTGAATCCCGACCACACAATCCCGACAGGGGTGGTGAGCGGAACGCAGCCTCTTGTGGGTTCGCTTCGCTCGCCACACTGCGGGCATGGTGCCTCGCTACGCTCAGCACACTATTATATTCTCCCTCTATGGGTGTCGTGGACACCCACGGAAAGAGAATATGTTGGGATTGTGCCGGTCGGGATTCCGGCATCGGTATTTCGACCGCCGGGATTCCGTCCGGCGGGCTCTTGACCGCATCCCCTTACCGAACTGTGCGGTTTTGGTACCACAAACAGGTTTGAGTAATAACCCTTGTGTTGTAGGTGAGGTGGAACTGGAACAATGACATTTGTTTGGCAAATGTTTGAATAGCTTCCAGCAGTAGTGTACTTTCTGTCCGAGAAGCTAGTAATAATCTGTGAGGCGGGAGTACTAGAAACTCCAGTCTGCACCCCAGGGCAACCTAACCATTTCCAGGGGTCTAGGCAGGATATCGCCCAGATGTTTAACTGAAATCTCTTTAGTCTCGCTCCCACCTGCCTGATTCCCAGGCAGTGAGGTTCACCGATAAACCAAAGGAATTGAGATGGCAGAATCCGAAATCCGTCCCTGGGAACCTGGCGGTGCAGATTTTCTGGATTTTCCCCAATGTTCTCTAAAGGAAGTGGAGGAACCCTCGGACTCATGTATAAACCTTGCGTTTCGAAGGGATTGCAGTGTAGGTGTAGGATATAATTTCCTGGTCTGTACAGCTGCGGAAGGAAGATATGTCGACTTACCCGCAGTTGGCATGGGCATTCACGTGTCTAGTGCATCCCAACAAGGCCTCATCTGTGAAGGGCGGACCCGTCATACCTTTCTTGGATTCTGTATCTGCAGTCCATTGGTGTAGCCACCGTCCCCTGCTTGTCTAAACTGCCAAAGTAGTGGCCCCTGCGGGATGCAGGCCAATCTCCTTCATGGCCTCCAGCCGTGAAGCCTCTAGAATCCTGTAAGTGACATAGAAACAAGCAAATGTCACTCCTATACATAGAATCTAAATCATCAAGAAAGGAGCCTGACCACGTAACTATAGCCCCAGAGATCTACGCAAGCGAGGGTCTCTGTGCCACACCTGTAGCAGTGAACAGTATTAAGAGTAGTCTCAATCTGCGATCAGTCTAATCCTTTATGGAGGTTGTACCAGGGACAGGTAACACAACCTTCTTTGACAATTAAGACACTCTTTAGGGATGTGGATTATACCCATGACTCCCAAGGGACCCGTCTATACTCCATGGTACTAAATGGAACCCCAGCATCCTCTAGGACGTAAGAGAAAGATGTTTTGGTGTGCTGAACCTTAGTTTCAGTGTCTGGATGTAGAGGCAAGTTTGCCTTGTCCAATGTGGCAGAATTTGCATGAAGGAAGTTTGATTAATTACTTATGGTTCTGATGATGTGGGCAGGTATACCCGGGAAATGCGTCTCAAGCAAACTACAGTTTCTCATATTTTCAGTCCAATGAATTTCATTTCGGTAGTTCCCGCATAGTAAAATATTTTAAACTACTGTATTTCTAACTATTCTGGATTTATTTGAACTATGTGATGGAATATGGTGTTTTGCTGCATTATCAGATAATTTGTTAGAAATACATAAAGTTTTAATAAGATATCTGAAAAAGCTAATTTCAGCAAGGATTCTGAGATATGAGTGTCACACTTCTAATTGAATTTCTTATGTTCTGTGACTTACCTCAGCATATTCTGCAAACATGCATCTGCTTCACTTTCTAGCTGCAGTCTTGAGTACTTGCTGATTAGCACATGAGTAGGAATTCCTCTGTGTGAGTAATTGCCAAGCTCCAGTGTTCAGCAACTGGGCTCTCTGTTCATCACACCCAGCGGGCAGTAATGTCTGTACATGCTGTTCCTGCATAGCTCTCTCAGCATATTGTCAGCTTCCTAGTGTTTGTGCCTCAATCTACATCAAAGCCTAAGCCTGGAGTACTGCTGTGATAAATCCTGATCACCTGACTGCAGCACAGCCAATCATGTGACTATCTGAGTTTCCCTTTCAAACCAAACATGGGTGCTGCCATGTTTGGCCTGGTCACCTGATCCATCTGAGCCTATCCTGAACATCCTGCTGCCCAGCTGATTGTCCCAGCCAATCCCTGCACACTGACTGCTATAAGAATGCTGGGTAAGGACTGCCTAATCGCCAGTGCTATGATTGTAATACCCTGTATGGTTGTTTGCGCTCAGCTGCTTCCAGGTTACCTTGCTCCAGGAGATTCCACTCTGTTGTGAGACCTGAATTGCATCTAGCTTGCAGCTCTGCATGGCTTATTTGTGTTCCGCCATCGATCTCTAGCTCCATCGGTGTTACGCCATCGATCTCTAGCTACAATGCTGTTCTGCCATCAATTTCAAGCTCCACCAGTGTTCCGCCATTGATCTCAAGCTCCATCAGTGTTCCGCCATCGTTCTCAAGCTCCATCTGTTTTCCGCAATCGATCTCTAACTACATTGGTGTTCTGCCACCAAAATGCCATACCATCGGTATCCTTCCCTTCTCCAGTGGTCAGTAACCTTATGTTTATTTGTATCGGGACTTCATCAGTGGATTACACTGTAACTGTGGGGCAGATGTATTAACCTGGAGAAGGCATAAGGAAGTGATAAACCAGTGATATGTGCAAGATGATAAAGGCACCAGCCAACCAGCTCCATTATGTAATTAACAGTTAGGATCTGATTGGCTGGTGCCTTTATCACCTTGCACATATCACTGGTTTATCACTTCCTTATGCCTTCTCCAGGTTAATACATCTGCCCCTGTGTCTGCTATTGTGTTTTCATTTATATTGGGACTTCATCATTGGTTCACACTGCATCCGATATTACATCTTACCATCGAGGTTACATCTGCTACCGCATTACCTATGCCTATGTTACTGCATTATCTGTGATACCGATTAAGTCTATTACCATCTGCCACTATCTGTACCATCTGTCGTGCTGAATAAAAGACTCATTTTTATTTACATTCTCCTCCATTCTGGTCATGCCTTTGGGCCTACGCTCAAGTACACCACATTTTGGTTATGTACAAGAACTTTATTAAAGCTCCTGGCTTCACATTCTATTCAGCCCCTACGCTGAGATCTCCACTCGTCAGAATCAGACCTCAGGCGTGACAATCAGTACAGAAATTATTCATATCTCACCACAAATAGGTGAGAGAACCCCTTTATGCAAGGTCTTTTTTTATTTTGGTATTATATATAGTGTACACTATATAAGTTTCTTCACATTTTTTTTTCCGATCAGATTGATTTTTGTTAATGACTTTTAAAAGTTGATGGTAAAACTATAATAGGTAAAATACAAGCAACCACAGGAGACAATGGGGCAGATGTATTAACCTGGAGATGGCATAAGGAAGTGATAAACCAGTGATATTTGCAAGGTGATACATGCACCAGCCAATCAGCTCCTAACTGGTAATTTACATATTGGAGCTGATTGGCTGGTGCGTGTATCACCTTGCATTTATCACTGGTTTATCACTTCCTTATGCCTTATCCAGGTTAATACATATGCCGCAATATTTGTACTGCTATTCCCACTAATCGGGTCTATGCAAGCCATGCTTCAGTCATATGGCAGGGAAGGGGAAGGGGGGAGTAAGTAGAGAACCCCCATCTATATTCAGTTAGGTTCCTGTGCAGACAATAGATTTGTCTGGAGAAGAAAGAAGACTCTGTGTTGAGTGCCCCCAACATAGAGTCTACTTTTTTCTCCAGACAAATCTCTGCTATTTCTGACTCTGGGAATCCTCTAATTATTAATATGGTTGATGTGATATCAACATTAATAGAAAGGAATTTGGTTTAGTTTACTATTACTTATATCTCCGTTGGCTATTGTTAGCTAGTTTATTATCTATCCCTACTTGTTTGTAGGGTTAATACAAGGGGAAGGAGAGATCTAGTGCTATATATCCCACCCCATTTTTCATATCCTATGCAGACAACAAATGTGTGATCAACGTTTATCAAAGTAGATTGGTCTAGCTTCTGCAAAATGGATGGCAAGATTGAATATCTGATAAGAAAAAGACCAGGAAAATGGGATTGAGTGAAATGAGTGCATAAATGAAAGGTTTTACAGTGTTTAGTGAGATATCTACATACTCTGGGGATTTGTCTTATGGTGCCTACACACTTGTGCGATGCCCTGTGACGCGACATCGCGGGGCATCGCACCGACTGCCAAAGTGATTACCGTGCGATCATGCGATAGATCGCATGGTAATCACGTGATGGGCACGTCACCGCCGAGTGGGAGCGGCCTCCATCCACTCCCGGTGGGTGCCCATCGCACATCGCAGTGCGATATATAGAATGTGTTTTTAAAAACACATGCGATCGCACTGCAATTTGATAAATATTAAGTGCAGCACATACTGTCTTGAGACGTGAGATTCGACCGGCGTGCCCGCGCATCGCGTCGAAAGGTACCTAAAATGTGCATACAATCCTTCGATTTCTCTCACAGATGCGGTCGGAATCGAAGGTTAGCACCTCACAAGTGTATGGGCACCATTAGATTTATGTAACAAGATTTGGATACAGATAGTGTGAGGAACAAAAGAAAGTTCTGAGTTAACGAAACAAAGACAGTGCTTGAATTTATTGTGTTGTTTTGAACAGCTTTTACATTTTGAGTTTGAAGTGGTGAGAAGCCACCCAAGAAGCAATGGCAAAAATATATGATGGCATAAGACTGGTCAGCACAGATCAAGAGAGTTCTGGAGAGTATACTGTAGATACATTTTGGTATCCTCCGCCTAGTGATTATACTGAAATCCAAAGAAGCAAAGGTCTTTGATAGTACTTAGGGCATGATTCAGATCTGATTGGTGCTGTGTGTTTTCGCACAGTGGGCAATCAGGTCCTAACAGCGCATGCACCGCAATGCGCACACATTTTGGAAAACAACAAAGGGCATAGCGACGAGAAAAATCCAATTGCATGGGTGTTCGCAAGGTGATTGACAGGAAGAGGCCATTTGTAGGTGGCAATGTCCAGAAAAACGCAGGCGTTCCCAAGCGTTTTCAGGGAGGGTGTCTGACGTCAGCTCCGGCCCCGATCAGCCTGTTCTCATCGCACTGTAGGAGTAAGTCTTGGGCTGCGCACACACTTCACACACTGGATTTTTGCAGCTCGGCGTACATATGCGATCGCACACTTATCTGAACGCAAGACAGCAAGGTTTGCAGCCCAGCAATCAGATCTGAATCACCCCCTTAGATTGTTAAAGATTGTGATTTCAAAAGGGCACATGTTTTGAAAGTGGCTGGAGATAGGTGACATTTTTTAGGTGTGTTTTTCTATATTATTCTGACAAATTGGCGGGTGTGGAGGATGCAGAGGGACATGAATTTGGTGATAGCCAACAACTACTAAAAACAAGAAGAGAGAGAAATGATAGTTGGAAAATGTAAAATGTGTAATTTTGTTTAAAAGGTTGAGGGTATTGCAGTTAATGAGTGTCAGAGAGTGGAGTAGTGATGGGGTACAAAATTTAAATGGGGTGACAATAATAAGTGGGATGATGATGAAAACAATAACAGTAGGGATAATGCCATGGAATCATCATTAGAAATTAGAAAAACTATTTGGTAAACACTGACATTTAATAAGGGTTTTGAAATAAATGAAAAGGGACTAAGGCAAATAAAAAATGGAAATTTCATTGTTTCATTGTACATACTGTATTAGTGAGATTAGAAAAGCAGCTTCTGGATGTAGCAGAAGAACAGTCTTTCTCGGATGTTGTTCATTGTTTGTACAGAGCGTTGTTCAACTGTTATTTACATTTTGTTAGCAAATCACTTTTATAGTAAAGTAGTAGACTGGATTAATGTTTAGATTAGTCAGATGATTAAAGCACTGCTGATAGATTTGATAAAATCTGGCTAATGCAGAGTAATAAGATTTACATAATTGATTAATATTAATTGTGGATGAAGAATACAGATTGCAATCAGATGTGGTTTAGAAGTTAGATTTCATGCTAGATAGTGCATGATATTAGGCTTCTGAAGATCTGATGAATAAAGTAAATATAAAACTATATATATACACAGGGTGATCCAAAAGTAGGTGGACAGTAAATGATAACATTTAGTTTGAGATTACATATACAATTATATTTACTAATACAATACAAAAGCACAAAACATTTTTATCAACGCAGGTGCTCAAACTGCTGTCCATCACAATTTACACAGCTTTGAAGTCTACCTTTGACAAAGTCTACCTTTCACAAACCCTACTCCATCTATACATACACATGGTTTTAGCTGTTTTTTCGACTTCAAAGGAATTCAAAACCAACCAAATGCACGGGGTCTGTACACATCTCTAATAGTTATATATGACCCACAATGATTTATGATATGTAAAAAAGACAAAACATTGGGGTAAATTTGCTAAGGTGGGAGGGTTTTTTTAGAACTGGTGATGTTGCCCATAGCAACTAATCAGATTCTATTATCTTCTAGAAGCAGCTAGATAAATGTTAAGTAGAATCTGATTGGTTGCTATGGGCAACATCACTAGTTCTAAAAAAACAAAACCCTCCCACCTTAGTAAATTAACCCCACTGTGTTTCTGTTTCAACACTGCATCTCTAATAAACAATATTATGCTCTTTGGCGCTAGGAGCTACAGCGCGTTCCATACACATATATACTACTCCAAGTATTTTTAGATTTTGTAAAAACACAATTTTCTTTAACAATATCCACGATAAAAAATGCAGGAAGCAAACATACAAGATATATAATATATGAAGGCTTATCTGTGCATTGCAAAGGGTCCACGGTAAATGGGATTCCCAACATGTTTTGTCTGTCCAAATAGATTGAAGTTGGAGCAGGGCCCTCTTGCAGAACATGCTGGTGTTGGAGTAGGACCAACTTGCAGGATATGCTGGAGTTGGAACAGAACCACCTTGCAGGCTATGCTGGAGTTGGAACAGAACCACCTTGCAGGATATGCTGGAGTTGGAACAGGACCAGATTGCTGGATATGCTGGAGCTGGAACAGTATCAGCTTGCTGGATATGCTGGAGTTGGAACAGGACCAGCTTGCTGGATATGCTGGAGTTGGAACAGGATCAGTTTGCTGGAGATAGAACAGAACCAGCTTTGTGGATTTGCTGGAGTTGGAACAAGACCAGCATGCTGGAGTTGTAACAGGATATGCCTCACTAGAACCAACAGGACCACCGAGTAGCAGGGGAACACAGGCACCTAGGAAAAATGTACCAGAGGCTCACGCTGCATGCATAAACTATAACTGCCAAATCCTGGCAGGGCTGACTGCTAGAGAAAGGGCAGGGGAACCAATCAGGAGTTCAGCTCAGCCACGCCCCCTGTAATGAGAATTCCGTGCAGCTGAAGCACTGCATGTAACCCAAGCAGCCCCCAGAACCCCTCACGGCCATCAGGCTCCTCCATTGCCTGACGACCAGCGGGAAACCGCTGGCAGGAAGTACGATGACTTCCCGGTCGCCTAGCAACAACTGACATTTGCAGAGCAGACAAGCTGCTGTGGCTCGTAACAGTGGCTAGTGCAATTTTTTGCATAACCTCTGCATAGAGAGACGCAGCGGTGGTGACATTTGGGTCCACCTCTGAATCAGGCCAATAGCCTTTAATAGCGTGATTCTCCTCTTCACTTTTTTCACATATGTAAGTGTTCTGCATGCTGACCTAGTGGCGGAACTAGCAAGTGGTGGGCCCAGGTGCAAAAATATGCTTTTGGACCCCCACCGACACACCTCTCCCCACCCCTGCTAAAGAAGAAAAAGATGGCTAGTATACTGACACGCAGACACACACACTGGGTCCTGGGGGCATGACACACACATTAGAGCCTGGGGTAATGACTAGAGATGAGTGCCTGAAATTTTTCGGGTTTTGTGTTTTGGTTTTGGGTTCGGTTCCGCGGCCGTGTTTTGGGTTCGAACGCGTTTTGGCAAAACCTCACCGAATTTTTTTTGTCGGATTCGGGTGTGTTTTGGATTCGGGTGTTTTTTTCAAAAAACACTAAAAAACAGCTTAAATCATAGAATTTGGGGGTCATTTTGATCCCAAAGTATTATTAACCTCAAAAACCATAATTTACACTCATTTTCAGTCTATTCTGAATACCTCACACCTCACAATATTATTTTTAGTCCTAAAATTTGCACCGAGGTCGCTGTGTGAGTAAGATAAGCGACCCTAGTGGCCGACACAAACACCGGGCCCATCTAGGAGTGGCACTGCAGTGTCACGCAGGATGTCCCTTCCAAAAAACCCTCCCCAAACAGCACATGACGCAAAGAAAAAAAGAGGCGCAATGAGGTAGCTGTGTGAGTAAGATTAGCGACCCTAGTGGCCGACACAAACACCGGGCCCATCTAGGAGTGGCACTGCAGTGTCACGCAGGATGTCCCTTCCAAAAAACCCTCCCCAAACAGCACATGACGCAAAGAAAAAAAGAGGCGCAATGAGGTAGCTGTGTGAGTAAGATTAGCGACCCTAGTGGCCGACACAAACACCGGGCCCATCTAGGAGTGGCACTGCAGTGTCACGCAGGATGTCCCTTCCAAAAAACCCTCCCCAAACAGCACATGACGCAAAGAAAAAAAGAGGCGCAATGAGGTAGCTGTGTGAGTAAGATTAGCGACCCTAGTGGCCGACACAAACACCGGGCCCATCTAGGAGTGGCACTGCAGTGTCACGCAGGATGTCCCTTCCAAAAAACCCTCCCCAAACAGCACATGACGCAAAGAAAAAAAGTGGCGCAATGAGGTAGCTGACTGTGTGAGTAAGATTAGCGACCCTAGTGGCCGACACAAACACCGGGCCCATTTAGGAGTGGCACTGCAGTGTCACGCAGGATGTCCCTTCCAAAAAACCCTCCCCAATCAGCACATGATGCAAAGAAAAAGAAAAGAAAAAAGAGGTGCAAGATGGAATTGTCCTTGGGCCCTCCCACCCACCCTTATGTTGTATAAACAAAACAGGACATGCACACTTTAACCAACCCATCATTTCAGTGACAGGGTCTGCCACACGACTGTGACTGATATGACGGGTTGGTTTGGACCCCCCCAAAAAAAGAAGCAATTAATCTCTCCTTGCACAAACTGGCTCTACAGAGGCAAGATGTCCACCTCATCATCACCCTCCGATATATCACCGCGTACATCCCCCTCCTCACAGATTATCAATTCGTCCCCACTGGAATCCACCATCTCAGCTCCCTGTGTACTTTGTGGAGGCAATTGCTGCTGGTCAATGTCTCCGCGGAGGAATTGATTATAATTCATTTTAATGAACATCATCTTCTCCACATTTTCTGGATGTAACCTCGTACGCCGATTGCTGACAAGGTGAGCGGCGGCACTAAACAGTCTTTCGGAGTACACACTTGTGGGAGGGCAACTTAGGTAGAATAAAGCCAGTTTGTGCAAGGGCCTCCAAATTGCCTCTTTTTCCTGCCAGTATAAGTACGGACTGTGTGACGTGCCTACTTGGATGCGGTCACTCATATAATCCTCCACCATTCTATCAATGGTGAGAGAATCATATGCAGTGACAGTAGACGACATGTCCGTAATCGTTGTCAGGTCCTTCAGTCCGGACCAGATGTCAGCATCAGCAGTCGCTCCAGACTGCCCTGCATCACCGCCAGCGGGTGGGCTCGGAATTCTGAGCCTTTTCCTCGCACCCCCAGTTGCGGGAGAATGTGAAGGAGGAGATGTTGACGGGTCCCGTTCCGCTTGACTTGACAATTTTGTCACCAGCAGGTCTTTCAACCCCAGCAGACTTGTGTCTGCCGGAAAGAGAGATCCAAGGTAGGCTTTAAATCTAGGATCGAGCACGGTGGCCAAAATGTAGTGCTCTGATTTCAACAGATTGACCACCCGTGAATCCTTGTTAAGCGAATTAAGGGCTCCATCCACAAGTCCCACATGCCTAGCGGAATCGCTCCGTGTTAGCTCCTCCTTCAATGTCTCCAGCTTCTTCTGCAAAAGCCTGATGAGGGGAATGACCTGACTCAGGCTGGCAGTGTCTGAACTGACTTCACGTGTGGCAAGTTCAAAGGGCATCAGAACCTTGCACAACGTTGAAATCATTCTCCACTGCGCTTGAGACAGGTGCATTCCACCTACTATATCGTGCTCAATTGTATAGGCTTGAATGGCCTTTTGCTGCTCCTCCAACCTCTGAAGCATATAGAGGGTTGAATTCCACCTCGTTACCACTTCTTGCTTCAGATGATGGCAGGGCAGGTTCAGTAGTTTTTGGTGGTGCTCCAGTCTTCTGTACGTGGTGCCTGTACGCCGAAAGTGTCCCGCAATTCTTCTGGCCACCGACAGCATCTCTTGCATGCCCCTGTCGTTTTTTAAAAAATTCTGCACCACCAAATTCAAGGTATGTGCAAAACATGGGACGTGCTGGAATTTGCCCATATTTAATGCACACACAATATTGCTGGCGTTGTCCGATGCCACAAATCCACAGGAGAGTCCAATTGGGGTAAGCCATTCCGCGATGATCTTCCTCAGTTGCCGTAAGAGGTTTTCAGCTGTGTGCGTATTCTGGAAAGCGGTGATACAAAGCGTAGCCTGCCTAGGAAAGAGTTGGCGTTTGCGAGATGCTGCTACTGGTGCCGCCGCTGCTGTTCTTGCGGCGGGAGTCCATACATCTACCCAGTGGGCTGTCACAGTCATATAGTCCTGACCCTGCCCTGCTCCACTTGTCCACATGTCCGTGGTTAAGTGGACATTGGGTACAACTGCATTTTTTAGGACACTGGTGAGTCTTTTTCTGACGTCCGTGTACATTCTCGGTATCGCCTGCCTAGAGAAGTGGAACCTAGATGGTATTTGGTAACGGGGGCACACTGCCTCAATAAATTGTCTAGTTCCCTGTGAACTAACGGCGGATACCGGACGCACGTCTAACACCAACATAGTTGTCAAGGCCTCAGTTATCCGCTTTGCAGCAGGATGACTGCTGTGATATTTCATCTTCCTCGCAAAGGACTGTTGAACAGTCAATTGCTTACTGGAAGTAGTACAAGTGGGCTTACGACTTCCCCTCTGGGATGACCATTGACTCCCAGCAGCAACAACAGCAGCGCCAGCAGCAGTAGGCGTTACACGCAAGGATGCATCGGAGGAATCCCAGGCAGGAGAGGAATCGTCAGAATTGCCAGTGACATGGCCTGCAGGACTATTGGCATTCCTGGGGAAGGAGGAAATTGACACTGAGGGAGTTGGTGGGGTGGTTTGCGTGAGCTTGGTTACAAGAGGAAGGGATTTACTGGTCAGTGGACTGCTTCCGCTGTCACCCAAAGTTTTTGAACTTGTCACTGACTTATTATGAATGCGCTGCAGGTGACGTATAAGGGAGGATGTTCCGAGGTGGTTAACGTCCTTACCCCTACTTATTACAGCTTGACAAAGGGAACACACGGCTTGACACCTGTTGTCCGCATTTCTGGTGAAATACCTCCACACCGAAGAGCTGATTTTTTTGGTATTTTCACCTGGCATGTCAACGGCCATATTCCTCCCACGGACAACAGGTGTCTCCCCGGGTGCCTGACTTAAACAAACCACCTCACCATCAGAATCCTCCTGGTCAATTTCCTCCCCAGCGCCAGCAACACCCATATCCTCCTCATCCTGGTGTACTTCAACACTGACATCTTCAATCTGACTATCAGGAACTGGACTGCGGGTGCTCCTTCCAGCACTTGCAGGGGGCGTGCAAATGGTGGAAGGCGCATGCTCTTCACGTCCAGTGTTGGGAAGGTCAGGCATCGCAACCGACACAATTGGACTCTCCTTGTGGATTTGGGATTTCGAAGAATGCACAGTTCTTTGCTGTGCTGCTTTTGCCAGCTTGAGTCTTTTCATTTTTCTAGCGAGAGGCTGAGTGCTTCCATCCTCATGTGAAGCTGAACCACTAGCCATGAACATAGGCCAGGGCCTCAGCCGTTCCTTGCCACTCCGTGTCGTAAATGGCATATTGGCAAGTTTACGCTTCTCCTCCGACAATTTTATTTTAGGTTTTGGAGTCCTTTTTTTTCTGATATTTGGTGTTTTGGATTTGACATGCTCTGTACTATGACATTGGGCATCGGCCTTGGCAGACGACGTTGCTGGCATTTCATCGTCTCGGCCATGACTAGTGGCAGCAGCTTCAGCACGAGGTGGAAGTGGATCTTGATCTTTCCCTAATTTTGGAACCTCAACATTTTTGTTCTCCATATTTTAATAGGCACAACTAAAAGGCACCTCAGGTAAACAATGGAGATGGATACTAGTATACAATTATGGACTGCCTGCCGAGTGCAGACACAGAGGTAGCCACAGCCGTGAACTACCGTACTGTACTGTGTCTGCTGCTAATATAGACTGGTTGATAAAGAGATGTCTATGTAACTATGTATGTATAAAGAAGAAAGAAAAAAAAACCACGGTTAGGTGGTATACAATTATGGACGGACTGCCTGCCGAGTGCAGACACAGAGGTAGCCACAGCCGTGAACTACCGTACTGTACTGTGTCTGCTGCTAATAATATAGACTGGTTGATAAAGAGATGTCGTAGTAGTATGTATGTATAAAGAAGAAAGAAAAAAAAACCACGGTTAGGTGGTATACAATTATGGACGGACTGCCTGCCGAGTGCAGACACAGAGGTAGCCACAGCCGTGAACTACCGTACTGTACTGTGTCTGCTGCTAATATAGACTGGTTGATAAAGAGATGTCTATGTAACTATGTATGTATAAAGAAGAAAGAAAAAAAAACCACGGTTAGGTGGTATACAATTATGGACGGACTGCCTGCCGAGTGCAGACACAGAGGTAGCCACAGCCGTGAACTACCGTACTGTACTGTGTCTGCTGCTAATATAGACTGGTTGATAAAGAGATGTCTATGTAACTATGTATGTATAAAGAAGAAAGAAAAAAAAAACACGGTTAGGTGGTATACAATTATGGACGGACTGCCTGCCGAGTGCAGACACAGAGGTAGCCACAGCCGTGAACTACCGTACTGTACTGTGTCTGCTGCTAATATAGACTGGTTGATAAAGAGATGTCTATGTAACTATGTATGTATAAAGAAGAAAGAAAAAAAAACCACGGTTAGGTGGTATACAATTATGGACGGACTGCCTGCCGAGTGCAGACACAGAGGTAGCCACAGCCGTGAACTACCGTACTGTACTGTGTCTGCTGCTAATATAGACTGGTTGATAAAGAGATGTCTATGTAACTATGTATGTATAAAGAAGAAAGAAAAAAAAACCACGGTTAGGTGGTATACAATTATGGACGGACTGCCTGCCGAGTGCAGACACAGAGGTAGCCACAGCCGTGAACTACCGTACTGTACTGTGTCTGCTGCTAATATAGACTGGTTGATAAAGAGATGTCTATGTAACTATGTATGTATAAAGAAGAAAGAAAAAAAAACCACGGTTAGGTGGTATACAATTATGGACGGACTGCCTGCCGAGTGCAGACACAGAGGTAGCCACAGCCGTGAACTACCGTACTGTACTGTGTCTGCTGCTAATATAGACTGGTTGATAAAGAGATGTCGTAGTAGTATGTATGTATAAAGAAGAAAAAAAAACCACGGTTAGGTGGTATACAATTATGGCTGGACTGCCTGCCGAGTGCAGACACAGAGGTAGCCACAGCCGTGAACTACCGTACTGTGTCTGCTGCGACTGGATGATAAATGATATAAAAAATATATATATATCACTACTGCAGCCGGACAGGTATATATTATATATTATATAATGACGGACCTGCTGGACACTGTCTGTCAGCAGAATGAGTTTTATTTTTATAGAATAAAAAAAACAACAACACACAAGTGAAGTCACACGACGAGTGTTTAACTTTTTCAGGCAATCACAATATAAGTATACTACTAACTATACTGGTGGTCAGTGTGGTCAGGTCACTGGTCAGTCACACTGGCAGTGGCACTCCTGCAGCAAAAGTGTGCACTGTTTAATTTTAATATAATATTATGTACTCCTGGCTCCTGCTATAACCTATAACTGGCACTGCAGTGCTCCCCAGTCTCCCCCACAATTATAAGCTGTGTGAGCTGAGCAGTCAGACAGATATATAATATATATAGATGATGCAGCACACTGGGCTGAGCCTGAGCAGTGCACACAGATATGGTATGTGACTGAGTCACTGTGTGTATCGCTTTTTTCAGGCAGAGAACGGATATATTAAATAAACTGCACTGTCTGGTGGTCACTCACTATATAATATTATGTACTCCTGGCTCCTGCTATAACCTATAACTGGCACTGCAGTGCTCCCCAGTCTCCCCCACAATTATAAGCTGTGTGAGCTGAGCAGTCAGACAGATATATAATATATATAGATGATGCAGCACACTGGGCTGAGCCTGAGCAGTGCACACAGATATGGTATGTGACTGAGTCACTGTGTGTATCGCTTTTTTCAGGCAGAGAACGGATATATTAAATAAACTGCACTGTCTGGTGGTCACTCACTAGTAAACTCTCTGCACTCTCTACACTTCTACAGTACTCCTCCTAGTCCTAAGCTCCAGTAAATCTCTCTCTCTTATAATCTAAATGGAGAGGACGCCAGCCACGTCCTCTCACTATCAATCTCAATGCACATGTGAAAATGGCGGCGACGCGCGGCTCCTTATATAGAATCCGAGTCTCACGAGAATCCGACAGCGTCATGATGACGTTCGGGCGCGCTCGGGTTAACCGAGCAAGGCGGGAGGATCCGAGTCTGCTCGGACCCGTGAAAAAAACCATGAAGTTCGGGCGGGTTCGGATTCAGAGAAACCGAACCCGCTCATCTCTAGTAATGACATGATAAAACATACAAGGACCTGGGGGGGCATGGTGACAAACACACACTGGGCCCTGGGGGATGACACGGCGACACATACTAGGACCTGGGGGGGATAGTGATACACATATTAGGGATTGCGGTGAGGGCATGATGATACACACACACTGGTGCCTGGGGCAGGCTTTGTGACACACATACAGTGGGTCCTAGGGGAGGGGAGTCATGGTGATTTACATACCGGGGGGGGGGGCATGGTGATACAGACATACAGTGTGTCCAGGGAGAGGAGGGGCATGGTAATACACATACTGGGGGGGCATGGTGACACACACATACAGTGGATCCTGGGGGAGGGGGGCATGGTGATATACATACTGGGGACTGGGGGGGGGCATGGATACACACACACACATACAGTGGGTCCCAGGGGAGGGGAGGCATGGTGATACACATACTGGGGGGTCATGGTGACACACATACAGTAGGTCCTGGGGGAGGGGGGCATGGTGATATACATACTGGGGGCTGGGGGGGCATGGATACACACACACATACAGTGGGTCCCAGGGGAGGGGAGGCATGGTGATCCACATACTGGGGAGGGCACATACTTTAGACTGGGGAAGGGAAGTGAGAGAGCTGTACAGTGATGTAGCATACAGTAGCTAGCTGAGACAGAGCTAGATTTGCAGATAGTGACTGAGGAGGAGGAGCTAATCATAGGGACCGAATCAAATGCAGACAAAGAGCTGCACCACCTATAGAAACAGATACCATTACCAGGCTCATCATAGTGCAGAAAGCAGCCAACTATGGATCCCTGAGTGGGGGCGCATCCATTTGCACCATCCCTCCCCCTTTCTTCGTTGTTATCGCATCCTGATGTGTTGTAGGGAAAGATGAGCGGTGGGCACAGCAAGCCATCACTGCCGTAGCCCATCCTGTCAGCATCAGCACTCACAGCTTTGGCTCCGCACCATGTGCAGGCACTGATCACCACTAATCAGTGCAGTTCTTGTGTGATTGGCTGCATCTTGCTCCTCCCCTGCAGCTGCCTGGCATGCAACCACAGCTGGTGCTAGGGTGTTCGGTGCCCCCCTGCAAACTATAAATTTGTGCCCTGCCATACTTTACAAAGGGACAGCGCACATAATGCTTTTACACATAATGCTCCCTGTAGTAGTGCCGCTTACACACGTAACGCCCCCTGTGGTAGTTCCACTTATTCACAATGCCCCCTATAGTAGTGGCACTTGCACACGTAACTCCCCCTGCAGCAGAGACGCTTACATACATAACACCCCCTGCAACAGTGACGCTTACATACGTAACGCACCCTGCAGCAGTGACTCTTACACATGCAACGCCCCCTGTACCAGTGCCGCTTACACATGTAACGCCCCCCGTACCAGTGCCGCTTACACATGTAACGCCCCCCGTACCAGTGCCGCTTACACACGTAAGACCCCCTGTACCGGTGCCACTTACACACGTAATGCCCCCTGTACCAGTGACACTTACACATGTAATGCCCCCTGTACCAGTGCAGCTTACACATGTAATGCCCCCTGCACCAGTGCCGCTTACACATGTAACACAATCCCTGTACCAGTGACGCTTAAACACGTAACGTCCCTTGTACCAGTGCCGTTTACACACGTAACGACCCCTGTACCAGTGACGCTTACACACGTAACGCCCACTGTACCAGTGCAGATTACACACGTAACGCCCCCTGTACCAGTACCGCTTACACACGTAACGCCCCCTGGAGCAGTGATGCTTACACACGCAACGCCCCCTGGAGCAGTGATGCTTACACACGCAACGCCCCCTGTACCAGTGACGCTTACATACGTAACGCACCCTGTAGCAGTGACGCTTATGCAAGCAATGCCCCCTGTACCAGTGACGCTTGCACACATAACGCCCCCTGTACCAGTGACGCTTACATGTAACGCCCCCTGTACCAGTTACGCTTACACACGTAATGCACCCTGTAGCAGTGATGCTTACACACGCAACTCCCCCTGTACCAGTGACGCTTGCACACGTAATGCCCTCTGTGCCAGTGACGCTTACACACGTAACGCGCCCTGTACCAGTGATACTTACACACGTAACGCCCCCTGTACCAGTGACGCTTACACACGTATTGCCCCCTGTAGCAGTGACGCTTACACACATTATGCTGCACAGTCACACATATACCACATACACATACATACATACATACATACACATACTGTACATAGCACACACATACAGTACAAATACACACACACACACACACACTTTCTCACTCACTCTCCCTCAACTCACCATCTGGCTGGCCGGCTCTGTATTCTGCCTTCTGTCTTCCTCTTCAGCATGGCCATGGTCCTGTTTAGCTCCACACCTCCGTGCCAAGAAAGCCCCGCCCCTTTTTCGGGCTGGACACACACACAGACACTGGACTATTGTCAGGGGGGCTAGGAGGAAGCTTCATGCTGCCAGCGCCGCTGCCTGTCAAACAGTGTGACAGGCACAGCACACGGCAGCAGTAGCAGGGGCCCAGGCGCAGCAGCGGGGATGCAGAGCATGGAGAGCGCCTCTCCAACCCTGGCGACTACCTGCTTTGCATCCCTTTGCTGAGCGGGTAGCACCGGGCCTGCACGCAACCATACAGCTGGCCCTATATTTTATTAACGAACAACATAAGCTTATATTTAATAAATGTAATTCAGTCAGTGAGAGACTGACCCTCTGAGGACTGGACCTCCTGTCCGCAGCACCCCTGTAAGTGTGCTGCTTCACCTTAAGGTGCATCGATGCACAGTTTGGGAAAAACAAGCCAATATGGAAGCATGTTAGAGGGGAAGAAGAGTGGCACTGCGTTAGCTTACGGGAAATTAGAGGGGTGGTACTAGTCCTGCAGAAGCTGTGCAACTGTCACCTAAAAGGAGAGCTCCCCTGTCACTCCTCCGGCTTTACCACCTTCCTCTTCGTTACGGGCCCACAGTGACTGCCCGACGTACAGTACTTTAATGAGCTAATTAAACTCATTGTCAATGCTGCTAATGTCTGCAGCTGTGGGCCCTTTCATTGTCACGGGCCCCGGTGCAGTGTAACGGCTGCATCCCTGGTAGTTCCGCCACTGTGTTGACCACACCTTGAACTCAAGGTCCATATCAATGTCAAAGAAGAAAATCTAGCACTGAATCATACAGAGAATAAAAACAGCAACAATGATAATAAAAAACTTCATGTTATACACAATGGGGGTCATTCCGAGTTGTTCGCTCGTTGCCGATTTTTGCAATGGAGCGATTAAGGCAAAAATCCGCATGGTACGCAGTGCGCATGCGCTAAGTATTTTAGCTCAAAACTTAGTAGATTTACTCACGTCCGAACTAAGAATTTTCATTGTTGAAGCGATCGGAGTGTGATTGACAGGAAGTGGGTGTTTCTGGGTGGAAACTGGACGTTTTCTGGGAGTGTGCGGAAAAACGCAGGTGTGCCAGGATAAAACGCGGGAGTGTCTGGAGAAACGGGGGAGTGGCTGGCCGAATGCAGGGCATGTTTGTGACGTCAAACCAGGAACGAAATGGGCTGAGCTGACCGCAGTGTAGGAGTAAGTCTCGAGCTACTCAGAAACGGCTAAGAAATTTCTATTCGCAATTCTGCTAATCTTTCGTTCGCAATTCTGCTAAGCTAAGATACACTCCCAGAGGGCGGCGGCCTAGCGTGTGCAATGCTGCTAAAATCTGCTAGCGAGCGAACAACTTGGAATCACCCCCAATATACAGTGTATAAAAAAAAACATACTGAAATTGCATGTTTTTGTTATATAGAGTCTGAAAACAAAATAAATGATGTCAGACCTTTTTCGACCTTCAAAGTAAAATTCAACAACATTATTCAAATTAAAATAAGTTAATTTTTAGGAAAAAGAACTGAAAATAAATTAAAGTAAAACACCCACGATATAGGCATAAGTGTGCACATTTCCAAAATGAATACTTTGTGAAAGCACCATCTGCTTCTATTATAGCAATGAGCTTTTTAAATAAATCTCTACCAACTTTGCACAGCTGTACTTTGAAATTCTATCCCATTCTTCCCTGCAAAAAATTTCAAGGTCTGTCATATTGCAATGTTATTTCCTCCGTACAGATCTCTGTAGTTCGGGGGTAATTCCAAGTTGATCGCAGCAGGAATTTTTTTAGCGGTTGGGCAAAACCAGGTGGCCATTCCGAGTTGTTCGCTCTGTAATTTTCTTCGCATCGCAGCGATTTTCCGCTAATTGCGCATGCGCAATGTTCGCACTGCGACTGCGCCAAGTAAATTTGCTATGCAGTTAGGAATTTTACTCACGCCATTACGAGGTTTTTTGTTCGTTCTGGTGATCGTAATGTGATTGACAGGAAGTGGGTGTTTCTGGGCGGAAACTGGACGTTTTATGGGAGCGTGTGAAAAAACGCTGCAGTTTCTGGGAAAAACACGGAAGTGGCTGGAGAAACGGGGGAGTGTCTGGGCGAACGCAGGGAGTGTTTGTGACGTCAAACCAGGAACGAAACTGACTGAACTGATCGCAGTTGCCGAGTAAGTGTGGAGCTACTCAGAAACTGCTAAGAAGTGTCTATTCGCAATTCTGCTAATCTTTCGTTCGCAATTTTACTATGCTAAGATTCACTCCCAGTAGGCGGCGGCTTAGCGTGTGCAAAGCTGCTAAAAGCAGCTTGCGAGCGAACAACTCGGAATGAGGGCCCATGTGCACTGCAGGGGAGGCAGATTTAACATGTGCAGAGAGAGTTAGATTTGGGTGTGGTGTATTCAATCTGCAATCTAATTTGCAGTGTAAAAATAAAGCAGCCAGTATTTACCCTGCACAGAAATAAAATGACCCACCCACATCTAACTCTCTCTGCACATGTTAAATCTGCCTCCCCTGCAGTGCACATGGTTTTGCCCAACTGCTAAAAAAATTCCTGCTGCGATCAACTTGGAATTACCCCCGAAGGGGGTAATTCCAAATTGATCGCAGCAGGAATTTTTTTCCTTCTGAAAGTTTTCAATGGGATTGAGGTTTGTGCTCTTAAGGGGTAATTCCAAAACTTTGACCACCCTTTTCTGAAGCCATGGGGGTATATTTACTAAAATTCGTATTTGTGTCGATTTGGAGGGAGATTAAACATGAATGACATCGAATGTGTGAATTTGCAACTTTTTGATTTTTTTACGCCACATTTACTATGCTGTCGTATTCTGCATTTTCGTTTTTTCCGATGTCGATGTCATTCATAATTTCGGCCAGTGTTTTACGGGAGTGATTAGTAAAACACTGCCGTACTTAACACAATGAATCCCGGCCGGATCTGTGAGATCCGTGCAGGGATTCATTGGGTACCTTAAAAAAGTGTTTAAAGAGTTAAAAAAAAAATAGAAAAATGCGTGGGTCCCCCCTCCTAAGCATAACCAGCCTCGGGCTCTTTGAACCGGTCCTGGTTGTAAAAATATGTGGGGGGAAATTACTGGGAATCCCCCATATTTTAACGACCAGCACCGGGCACTGCGCCTGGTCCTGGTGCAAAAAATATGGGGGACAAAAAGTGTAGGGGTCCCCCGTATTTTTTGAACCAGCACCGGGCTCCACTAGTCAGAGAGATAATGCCACAGCCGGGGGATACTTTTATCTTGGTCCCTGCGGCCCTGGCATTAAATCACTAACTAGTCACCCCTGGCGGGGTACCCTGGAGGAGTGGGAACCCCTTAAATCAAGGGGTCCCCCCCTCCAGCCACCCAAGGGCCAGGGTTGAAGCCCGAGGCTGTCCCCCCCATCCAAGGGCGGCGGATGGGGGGCTGATAGCCAAGTGTAAAAATAAAGAATATTGTTTTTTGTAGTAGAACTACAAGTCCCAGCAAGCCTCCCCCGTAAGCTGGTACTTGGAGAACCACAAGTACCAGCATGCGGGGGAAGAAACGGGCCCGCTGGTACCTGTAGTTCTACTGCAAAAAAAATACCCAATAAAACAGTACACACACACCGTGATAGTAAAACTTTATTGCATACATGCATACCGACACACACATACTTACCTATGTTGACACGAAGCAGTCGGTCCCCTTCTCCAAGTAGAATCCACGGGTTACCTGTTAATAAAATTATACTCACAACAATCCAGTGTAGATCGGTCCTCTTCTACTTGTAATCCACGTACTTGGCAAAAAAACAAACCGAAAAACCCGAACCACGCACTGAAAGGGGTACCATGTTTACACATGGGACCCCTTTCCCCGACTGCCGGGACCCCCCGTGACTCCTGTCAAAGAGGGTCCCTTCAGCCAATCAGGGAGCGCCACGTCTTGGCACTCTCCTGATTGGCTGTGCGCTCCTGAGCTGTCAGTCAGGCTGCGCACTGAAGATACAATGAAGCGCATAGGTGCTCCATTGTATCCAATGGTGGGAACTTTGCGGTCAGCGGTTGACCGCGAGTAACCCCAGCTTGAGGGGAGGCTTGCTGGGACTTGTAGTTCTACTACAAAAAAACAATATTCTTTATTTTTACACTTGGCTATCAGCCCCCCATCCGCCGCCCTTGGATGGGGGGACAGCCTCGGGCTTCACCCCTGGCCCTTGGGTGGCTGGAGGGGGGGACCCCTTGATTTAAGGGGTTCCCACTCCTCCAGGGTACCCCGGCCAGGGGTGACTAGTTAGTGATTTAATGCCAGGGCCGCAGGGACCAAGATAAAAGTGTCCCCCGTCTGTGGCATTATCTCTCTGACGAGTGAAGCCCGGTGCTGGTTCAAAAAATACGGGGGACCCCTACGTTTTTTGTCCCCCGTATTTTTTGCACCAGGACCAGGCGCAGAGCCCGGTGCTGGTTGTTTAAATATGGGGGAACCCCTGTAAATTGTTTCCCCATATTTTTTCAACCAGGACCGGCTCAAAGAGCCCGAGGCTGGTTTTGCTTAGGAGGGGGACCCCACGCAATTTTTTTCAGATTTTAAACACTTTCCCACCCCTTCCCACTGATAAACATGTACAGATCTCATGGATCCGTGCATGCTTATCAGAACACGGTAAAAAAAAGCAGGTCTATTTTAAAACTGCTTTTTTTTACAAATTGTATTTTTTCACGGCAGTGTTTGGCTATTGCCGGCAGTGTTTGTTAAATAGAATTCTTAGCAAATTACCGAGTTGTATACCTAAAAAGCCGCGTTTGACCGATGGTGTATTCATTCGTATTTTTTTTCTTTGACTACCAAAAAAATACGAATGCCCTCATCACTGCCGAGATTTGAGTTTAGTAAATTGCCGAGATGACACTTTGAAGAAAAAACACCAAATCGGTCAAAATCGTGAGCTTAGTAAATATACCCCCATGTCTTGACTGACTTGGTTGTGTGCTTTGTATGACTATGATATTGGAATGTGACACTAGTTTTAACATTCATCTTTCTGACATATGACAGCAGATTTCATGCCAAAATTCCTTGATATTGGAGGTATTAATTAAATATTTTATCCTGACTAGGGTCTCTATCCCAGCTGAAGAGAAACTGCCACCACCAATGCAATACATTTTAATGGTGCTTTTCTTTTTTCTACTGTTTTTTTTCCCCCACATAATGAGCTATGTTGTCTGTGCACCAAATATATCTTTAAGGAGCATATTTATCACAATCCGCATATTTAATGCAGATGTGATAAATATTTTCTGTGTAAATTTGGAAACAGGAAAATTTATATTTCCACACAAATTTACTTGTCAGAAGATAGGCTTTGATAAGAGCCTACCCTGGCGAAGAACTGGAAGCAGTGTTATACCATAATGCAGTGTGAAAATATAGTTCCTGTTGGCATTCCAGAGCTTGGAAAATCTGGCTGCATAGAAAAGCTGCATTTGTGGACAACAATGGAGGAACCGCAGCAGATATCAGAGATATCTGCTGTGATCCCTCCATAGCACATCTGGGGGATCCTTAATATTCACCGTTTCCCAGGTATAACGTCTGTTTTCAGTAAATATCCCGCAAATGTTTTATGATATATAGGCCCCTAAGAAGGCCAAAAAGTTCAACCTTGAGCTCTTATGGTATTTCTCCAATTTCCCATGTGGAAATACCGTAAGAGCTCAAGGTAGATCTTTTTGGCCTTTTTTTTAGTATTTCTTTGACAAACTTTAGATAGGCATGGGTTTTATTTTTATGAGAATTAACTTCTGTCTACCCACTTTACTACGTAGTGTCTTGAGAAACTCCCAGTGCATTGTGGGATGAAACGCGTTGACCAGAGCAGCAAATGCTATCCTCCAGACTTCCTCCTACCACCTATTGAGCCCACCACAACTCTGTACACAGTTCTTGCCGCTGGACTAAGTTTGTACAGCGAGACGAGTTCCCGCAGCAGCTATCATTACCACCACTGGGAAAGCCAGCAGGCGCTTGTGAGCAGACAGCGGGACCCGCGGTCAGATCATCTGGCGCTATTGGGAAACACCATATGGAAGCACCCATGACCAGCCAGAAGTCCTGCCAGTGTTAAGTGTATCACCATCGGGAGAAAGGGCAGTGCAGTGGAGATACATGTGGCTGATTGATTAGAGGCACCAGGAAGTGTAATTATACCAGTGTATAGTTGGATAAACAAACTTATTAGCCGGGACGCCGGCAATTGCAGCACTATTATATACATCCAGCTCCGAAGTGCATATCAGCTACTAATGATAATTTCTCATACGTCCTAGAGGATGCTGGGGACGACATCAAGACCAGGGGGTATAGACGGGATCTGCAGGAGACATGGGCACTCTAAAGAATTTTCATTGGGTGTGAATTGGCTCCTCCCTCTATGCCCCTCCTCCAGACCTCAGTTTTAGAAATGTGCACAGGTCGACTGGATGCTCTACTGAGTTTCTCTGAAAAGACTTATGTTAGGTTTTTATTTTCAGGGAGATCTGCTGGCATCAGACTCCCTGCTTCGTGGGACTGAGGGGGCAGAAGCAGAACCAACTTCCTCAGAGTTACATGGCTCTGCTTCTGGCTGACAGGACACCATTAGCTCCTGAAGGGAACTGAACGCTAGCCGTGTCTAGATACTCACTCCCACAGCACGCCGTCACCCCCCTCACAGAGCCAGAAGTCAGAAGACAGGTGAGTATAAGTAAGTGACGGCTGAGGTGCGGCGCGGCTGGCGGGAGCGCAGCGCGCCATTGCTGCCCACACACACAGGCACTACAGGGTGCAGGGCGCGGGGGGTGGGGCACCCTAAGCAGCAAGAAAAAGACCTCAAACTCACTAAAAGGGGGCATAAGTTGCCGCTGGCACAGCCCTACCCCCGCCAGTATAAATATTACAGTGTTTGTATGAGTGTAAGGACGCGCCATTGCGGGGCGGAGCTTCTTCCTCAGGCAGCCAGCACACTACTCAGCGCCATTTTCTCTCTCTCCTCAGGCTGCAGAGAACACGCTGGTCCTCTCCTCCATGTCTGACAAGTACAGGGTGCTATTAAGGGGGGCACAAAGCAATTGTGGTGCATTTGATAGTGTATATTACTATTTAAAAAAGCGCTGTTAGGCTGTGGACATAGTGTGTTCACAGGAAATACTGGCGCTGGGATTGTGAACTGGCTGCTCCTATCCTGTGTCCCTCTGACAGATTTTACTGTGGGTCTGTACCCAAAATAAGTCCCAGTGTGTCTGTTGGTGTGCTGTACACGTGTGAGGCATGTCTGAGGCAGGGAGTTCCTCCCCGGAGGAAGCCATTTTAGGGACACAGAGTTGTAATGTGGTGGTGCTACCGGCACACCAAGAGCCTGCATGGGTGAAAGAGATACGTGACAGTATGCATCTGATTAACCGTAGATTAGATAAGTCTGAATTTAAGGCTGCATGCTGGAGAAAATCTGTGGAAGATGTGATTTTTCAGGATGCTGTTATTCTTTATGCGGGTGGCCCCTCTGGGTCACATAAGAGACCATTTGCAAATGTTGTAAACACTGATACCGACACGGATTCTGACTCTTGTGTCGACGATAGTGAATCCAGAGAGATAGATCATAAATTGGCAAAAAATATACAATATATGATTGTGGCTATAAGGGACGTGTTGGAGGTTACAGAAACCACTCCTGTACCTCAGGAGAAGGCGTATTTATGTAAGGAAAAGAAGTCCAAAGTCACGTTCCCCCTTCACACGAACTAAATGCTCTGTTTGAAGGGATGTGGGTGAATCCTGATAAAAGATTTTGTATTCCCAAAATGATTCACATAGCTTACCCTTTCCCGGCTGAGGACAGGAAAAGTGGGAGTCACCCCCTGTGTTAGACAGTGCACTTTCCAGGTTGACAAAGAAGGTAATTCTCCCTGCTCCTGGCATGGCTTCTCTTAAGGAGCCGTTAGACCGCAAAATGGAAACGACATTGAAATCCATTTATGTTACCAATGGTACACTGATTAGGCCCACTATTGTCTGCGCATGGGTGAGTCGCGCTATTGAAAAATGGTCAGAAAGCGTGTCATCAGAAATTGACACGATTGATAAAGATGAGATACTCCTTAAGTTAGGGAATATCAAGGATGCTGCCGCCTACATGCTGGAAGCAATGAAGGATAATGGACTCGTGAGTTCACAGGCCGCTACCATGGCAGTATCGGCTAGGCGGGCGTTGTGGATTCGCCAGTGGAACGCGCATGCAGATTCCAAAAGAAACATGGAGGCTCTCCCATATAAAGGTGAGGCCTTATTTGGCGATGGCCTGGATGCGTTAGTCTCGGCAGCTACCGCAGGTAAGTCAACATTTTTGCCCTCCACGCCTGCACCGGCAAAAAAGACCTATTATCCGGAAATGCAGTCCTTTCGGCCCAATAAATACAAAAAGACGAGAGGTTCCCCCTTCTTTGCAGGTAGGGGAAGGGGAAAGAAGCCCACAGTGGCTCCAGGTTCCCAAGAGCAGAAGTCTACCCCTACTTCTGCCAAATCCCCAGCATGACGCTGGAGCTCCCTTGTGGGAGGCCGCTCGGGTGGGGGCGCGTCTCAGACTCTTCAGCCAGGATTGGATTCTGTCTGGCCTGGATCCCTGGGTATTGCAAATAGTATTCCAGGGGTACAGCTGGAGTTTCAAGACGTTTCCCCATGCCGATTTTTCAAATCGACCTTGCCAGTTTCTCCGTCAGAAAGAGAAGCAGTAACAGCGGCAATCCAAAAATTATGTCAAGACCAGGTCATAGTCCTGGTACCATTGTCACAACAAGGGAGGGGTATTTATTCAAGCCTCTATGTGGTTCTGAAGCCGGACGGCTCTGTCAGACCGATCCTAAATCTAAAAGATCAGAATGGTTACCTAAAAAGGTTAAAATTCAAGATGGAATCACTTTGGGCAGTGATTGCCAGTCTGGAGGAGGGGGACTACTTGGTGTCGGTGGACATAAAGGATGGTTACCTGCATGTTCCCATTTATCCTCCTCACCAGGTTTATCTGAGATTCGCGGTTCAGGATTGCCATTACCAATTCCAGTCGTTACATTTCGGTCTCTCCACGGCGCCGAGGGTATTCACCAAGGTGATGGTGGAGATGATGGTTCTCCTTCGTCAGAAAGGAGTCAATATAATTCCTTATCTGGACGACCTCCTGATAAAGGCGAGATCCAGGGAGCAGTTTTTACAAAACATATCACTCTCTCTGTCAATACTCCAACAACACGGGTGGATAATAAATTACCCAAAGTCACAGTTGGAACCGACGACAAGGTTGTCTTTCCTCGGGATGATTCTGGACATAGAAGTTCAGAGAGTATTTCTTCCGCTGGAAAAGGCTCTGGAAATCCAGAAAATGGTAAAACAGATATTGAAACCATCAAGTGTGTCGATCCATCAGTGCATTCAGTTGTTGGGGAAGATGGTGGCGGCCTACAAGGCCATACAGTTTGGCAGGTTCCATGCCAGAGTATTCCAGTGGGACCTGTTGGACAAGTGGTCGGGGTCACACCTACACATGCACAGAAAGATAATCCTGTCGTCAAAAACCAGGATTTCGCTCCTGTGGTGACTACACAGCTCACACCTGCTAGAGGGACGCAGGTTCGGCATTCAGGATTGGGTCCTGGTAAATACGGATGCAAGTCTCCGAGGCTGGCGAGCAGTCTCTCAGGGAGAAAAATTCCAGGGACGTTGGTCACAACAGGAAGCCTGCCTTCACATAAACGTTCTGGAGCTAAGAGCCATTTACAACGGCCTTCAACAAGCAGTACATCTTCTTCAAGGCCATCCTGTGCAGATCCAGGCGGACAATGTAACAGCAGTCGCATACATAAACAGGCAGGACGGAACGAAAAGCAGAGCGGCAATGGCAGAGGCGACAAAAATCCTCCGCTGGGCAGAAAAACATCTACAAGCCCTGTCGGCAATATTCATTCCAGGAGTAGACAACTGGGAAGCAGACTTCCTCAGCAGACACGATCTCCATCCAGGAGAGTGGGGCCTCCACCAAGAAGTCTTCGCAGAGGTGACAAGTCTTTGGGGAGTTCCTCAAATAGACATGATGGCATCTCATCTCAACAAGAAGCTTCAGAGATACTGTTCCAGGTTGAGAGACCCTCAAGCAGTAGCAGTGGATGCACTGGTGACCCAGTGGGTGTTTTTCCGTCAGTGTATGTCTTCCCTCCACTTCCGCTGATCCCAAAAGTACTCAGGATCATAAGAAAAACAAGGGTTCGAGCAATCTTCATTGCCCCAGACTGGCCAAGGAGGGCTTGGTACCCAGATCTTCAGCAGTTGCTCATAGAAGATCCTCGGCCTCTTCCTCCTCGAGAGGACCTGCTGCAGCAGGGGCCGTGCGTGTACCATGACTTACCGCGGCTACGTTTGACAGCATGGCTGTTGAGCGCCGTATCCTAGCCAGGAAGGGTATTCCCGAGTAGGTCATCCCCACCCTTATTCAGGCCAGAAAGGGAGTAACGTCGAAACATTACCACCGTATCTGGAGAAAATATGTGTCTTGGTGTGAATCCAAGAAAGCTCCTAAGGAAGAGTTTCACTTAGGACGTTTTCTCCATTTTTTGCAGGACGGTGTGGAGGCGGGCCTACGATTGGGATCAATCAAGGTCCAGATTTCGGCCTTGTCAGTGTTCTTCCAAAAACAATTGGCCTCTCTTCCAGAGGTTCAGACCTTCATGAAAGGGGTTCTGCACATCCAGCCTCCATTCGTGCCTCAAGTGGCACAATGAGACCTTAACGTGGTATTGCAATTCCTTCAATCGGATTGGTTTGAGCCTCTACAAAAGATAGATTTGAAGTTTCTCACTTGGAAAGTGGTGATGCTTTTGGCATTGGCATTCGCAAGGCGGGTGTCTGAGTTGGGGGCCTTGTCTCACAAGAGTCCTTACCTGATTTTCCATGAAGATAGGGCAGAGTTCAGGACTCGTCCAC
This sequence comes from Pseudophryne corroboree, assembly GCF_028390025.1. Taxonomy (NCBI): domain Eukaryota; kingdom Metazoa; phylum Chordata; class Amphibia; order Anura; family Myobatrachidae; genus Pseudophryne; species Pseudophryne corroboree. The sequence goes on from NC_086448.1 coordinate 575,197,893, forward strand.
ATTTTCTTCCGAAGGTGGTTTCATCTTTCCAGATAAACCAACCTATTGTAGTGCCAGTAGTTACTGACACATTCAATGAATCATAATCTCTAGATGTGGTTAGAGCTTTGAAAATCTATGTTGCTAGAATGGCTCGTATATGGAAAACAGAGACTCTATTTGTCCTGTATGATCCCAACAAGATTGGCTGTCCTGCTTCCAAGCAGACTATTGCACGTTGGATTAGAAATACGATTCAGCAAACTCATACTACGCCTGGATTGCCGTTACCGACATCGGTAAAGGCCCACTCCACTGGGAAGGTGGGCTCATCCTGGGCGGCTGCCCGGGGGGTCTCGGCATTACAACTTTGCCGAGCAGCTACTTGGTCAGGGTCAAACACATAAGTTCTACAAGTTTGACACCTTGGCCGATAAGGGCCTCAAGTTTGGTCAATCGGTGCTGCAGGGTCATCCGCACTCTCCCGCCCGTACTGGAGCTTTGGTATAGACCCCATGGTCTTGATGTCGTCCCCAGCATCCTCTAGGACGTATGAGAAAATAGGATTTTGATAACCTACCGGTAAATCCTTTTCTCCTAGTCCGTAGAGGATGCTGGGCGCCCATCCCAGTGCGTATTTTACCTGCAGTTTAGTTATTACAGTTACACAAGTTGTGTTATTTTAGTTCAGCATGTTGCTGCAATTGGTTCATGCCTGTTGGCGTGTGTTATGTTGAATGCCATGTGTGCCGCATGGTTGAGGGTATGAGTTGGTAGATATCTCACCACTAGTTAAGTAATTCCGTTCCTCAAAATGTCAGTCTCCCTGGGCCCAGTTCCTACAACTGAGGTCTGGAGGAGGGGCATAGAGGGAGGAGCCAGTTCACACCCAATGAAAAGTGCCCATGCGGATCCCGTCTATACCCCCTGGTCTTGATGTCGTCCCCAGCATCCTCTATGGACTAGGAGAAAAGGATTTACCGGTAGGTTATCAAAATCCTATTTTTTGGACACAAACAGCCGCTGTGAACATCATTGTTACTAATTAACTAAATACATAATTTTCATTCTTTGGAGGAGGATAAAGTCTGGGAGTTTGCCAATAGTTACTCTTTCCAAACTATTTTATACTATCATAGGAATCATATTACTTGTTTTAATGTATGCATATGAAGGAGAGAACAAATAATTGATATTATCACTCTCCTCGGAATTTTACCAATTGATTGTTGTTTGTTGATGTACAGTATATTTTTTATGCATATTTCTGATTGTGATTGCATAATAAATGTGATATTATATAAATACAGGGCTTCCTAATATTAATTCTTAATACTTATTCATTTCTGAGGACCAATGGTTATACAAGAAAAAAAAAAAAAAAAAAAAAATATATATATATATATATATATATATATATACAGGTTGAGTATCCCTTATCCAAAATGCTTGGGACCAGAGGTATTTTGGATATCGTATTTTTCCGTATTTTGGAATAATTGCATCCCATAATGATATATCATGGCGATGGGACCTAAATCTAAGCACAGAATGCATTTATGTTTTATATACACCTTATACACACAGCCTGAAGGTAATTTTAGCCAGTATTTTTTATAACTTTGTGCATTAAACAAAGTGTGTGTACATTCACACAAGGGGTCCTTGATGAAGTCAGACCAGACGAAACGCGTTGGGTGATTCCTGCTACTATTGAAATCCTTAGTTAAGCTGCTTTTTCTTTATATCAATTTTTTGTATACATTAATCTTTTTACATAATTTTAGACACACAGTTGTCTCTAATATTTCACATTTTTTAGTGCATGAATTTTTAGCGCCATTTTAGTCTTGTCTTTTATGTGCCCTTTGGAATGGTTTTTAACGATTGTGTAACGGTTTTTAAAAAAAACATTTTTGTTTGCTGTCTTTTTATGTGCAATTGTCTTAAAACGTTCTGTGCAATAAACCCCGCATTGTTTTTTAAGAAAATATTTTTATAGTCACTTAGAATATCTACCACCTATGGTCGCTCTGTTCTTATTCGCTTTTCCAATAAATATATATATATATATATATATAAAAACACAATAGTATCTTTATCTCGCGCCAACCTGGGAGCAGCACCACGGGAGAGATCTTTGTTGGGAGACCTCAAAAGCATACAAGAAAAACACAAAATTCCCAAGTGCGCTAACGTGGAACGTAATCACGTTTGTGCACTTGGGAATTTTGAGTTTTTCATATATATATATATATATATAGAAAAAGGGGGGGAGGTGCAGCGCCACTTGCGAGATATATCTCAGTAAAAAGAATCAACCTTACAAAGAGGGATTACATATACCTAAAATTTACCATAGAAAACACACATAACCTCATTTAAAGGTGTCTGCCGGGCCCTAAGGATGCAGTGCCGGTACCACACTGCTAGATTTATGGAGAGTTGGAGAGATAGGGTTCGGCGCTCAGTGTTGTTAAAAAATGGTAAAAGGCACACAAATATCTAAAAGTTTAAAAGATTTATTTTTTAAAAAAAATTTTAACATTTTTTTTAATATATGAGAGTAAAACAAGGGTACTTAAAAACATATACGTATGGATCAAGTAAAATCAAGTAAAAAAAGGTCAAGTAAAAAAATTTTTTTCAAGTAAAAAAATGTTTTTGGAATACGTAAAATTTTTTACAAGGATAAGAGGATTAACTTAGCTTTAAGAAACAGCAGGGGATTGGTGCAGGAAACCCAACGCGTTTCGTCTCAAACAGACTTCTTCAAAGGGTAGGGACACAATGAGATTCCCTGTCTATTTATAGCCAGAGTACCTGGTGAAGGGGTTGTGACATCACTGTGGGTCACATGATGCAATTGTATATTGCAGGCTTTTAGAATGCTTTTAAGTGCAGATAAATTATAAAGGCTATTAAGTCAGAGCAGAGTCAATAGGTTTTAGGATCAAAACACAAGTTTTTTCGAGGCTAAAGTCATAAAAATCATTATAAAACGTTAATTTCTGTATGTGAAATGTATTGGATTTTCCAGTTGCAGACTCTACATCCAGTCGGCCTCAATGAGGGTTACGAAATTGCCCCTTTCTTATGAGGTGCAGTATCGTAAAGTATTCAGTTATCCACTGCCCCCTCTTTACCTCCCTCACTTTACACATCCTAGTTATCCACTGCCCTTAATAAAGTAAATAAAATAACGCGGTATTGTGATGTCCAATTTTTTTCACGTACAGTCAAACCACACTGGGACGCCCAATCTCGTCCGATCTTGGAAGCTAAGCAGTGTTTGGGCCTGATCAGTACCAGGGAAGGGGACTACCTGGGAAGATTGGGTACTGTAATGTCTTAACGAATGGTGAAAGTCTAATACCAACTTATTAGGTTTACTAATTCACAACCCCTCTCTCCCCCCCCCTCCCCTTTCCTCCCCCCCCCTTCTTTTTGTAATTCAACGTAACAAAGTCACAAAAATTCTGCACGTTCCACACTATTAATCCTAAATCACCTCTAATAAATATAGTAATAATATGATATCATTTCAGAGAAATAACTCTGCTCATCTTACACTCCTATGTTATCTTATAATTCATCTCCTTCGACATTGCACTAGCACTTTATTTATTTATTTATTTACTTAAAAACGGGACATGTCACAATTTATTCTCAGATTTGTTGCTGATTTTTTGCTGATGATCATACATATAATGAAATCGTTTTGAATGTGTAGATAATATCTGTTGCAGAGATATTACCATATATTCTCTTTCTATTTCGGTTGCCATGGACACGGGTATAACTGAGAACAATCCGGATCTAAAATGAGCTTCTAAAAGATGGCTGCCGCACTGTAGGAATCCAATGAACGGAATCCCAGCAAAGATGGCCGCCGCCACATAAGACCGTAGAGACATAACCCTCCTGTACACTTTTACGCCTGCTGAGGAGAGCCGTGAACACCTAGCACAGTGAATACACTGAAAGCCGGGAGACGCCGCTGGCGCATGCGCAATCATTGACCGGAAGTGGGGCGGAAGTGACGAAGGTCCGGCATCCGTCACCGGAAGTGTGGCGGAAATGCCACTCTTATACAGAAATTAACGTTTTATAATGATTTTTATGACTTTAGCCTCGAAAAAACTTGTGTTTTGATCCTAAAACCTATTGACTCTGCTCTGACTTAATAGCCTTTATAATTTATCTGCACTTAAAAGCATTCTAAAAGCCTGCAATATACAATTGCATCATGTGACCCACAGTGATGTCACAACCCCTTCACCAGGTACTCTGGCTATAAATAGACAGGGAATCTCATTGTGTCCCTACCCTTTGAAGAAGTCTGTTTGAGACGAAACGCGTTGGGTTTCCTGCACCAATCCCCTGCTGTTTCTTAAAGCTAAGTTAATCCTCTTATCCTTGTAAAAAATTTTACGTATTCCAAAAACATTTTTTTACTTGAAAAAAATTTTTTTACTTGACCTTTTTTTACTTGATTTTACTTGATCCATACGTATATGTTTTTAAGTACCCTTGTTTTACTCTCATATATTAAAAAAAAAATTTAAAAATTTTTTAAAAAATAAATCTTTTAAACTTTTAGATATTTGTGTGCCTTTTACCATTTTTTAACAACACTGAGCGCCGAACCCTATCTCTCCAACTCTCCATATATATATATATATATAGCAGCTCCCGGTCTCATGCGCACGGAACTAAGGTTTAGCTTTGTTTATAGGTGTTTCCTAGCAACCTGACTCGGCACTGGTTCTGATGTCACGAGAGGCGTGACCCAGCGCTACACGGACGCAGGGACCACGAGTCGGAAGGTGTACTCTTCACTGGGTGACTTGGGATATAAGGTAAAACACTGATTTAATCTGGTTGTAACTCCTGATGAAAATTTCAGTAAAGAAATTGAAACGTTGAGAACAATTGGGATCTCCGTGGAGTATGCTGTGAGTGCCGCCATTTGAACTGTACTGTGTGTGTGTATATATATATATATATATATATATATATATATATATATTGATGTGATATAAGTAAGAAGCATCCACAAGTGTAGTAATTATCTATTTATTGTCTTCACTAAGTGTGGTGGCCAAACGCTACTGTATGCGACATTTAGCATCTCTAGAATCTAAGCCAAAGAAGAGTACAGAAACTCTATTATTTCTGGATGTAATATGGAAGGAGAAATTGTGTATCTTTAAAGGCCTAGAAACCAGTGGATCAAGTGACAGCTCTCATATGTGCTCTACAATGCTTGTAAGAAAAGTTAAACTGAGCCTGGTAGCAAGAAATAAAAGGCTTGAAAGGGAATTAAAAGAAGCAAGTCAGGAGTTATCCATAGCACAGCCATGCCTTTTAGGAAATAGTGCTCAAAGATACAGTAAATCCTCCTTTATACGTTGGATTATTTTGGCATCTAAAGAAGTTTATACTAAAGTACGAAGTGGATAAGAAAGCATGTTGATAAAAATATCATATTTCTTTATTTACGACAAATTACACCCAAAACTGCTGCAATAGCTCCAATAGTTGTTTAAAGAAATAAAGATAAAAATGTGAGGATCAAAGGGAGAATCATTTATACTGGTTACAAGAAAACAGTCTCCATTGGAGAAAGAAAAAAAAAACTCATGGCAATAAGAAAATATGAATACTAAAAAAATATATCAGAGTTTTGAGAGTTTTATCCACTGTGAAGTTTATATACAGAAAATAAAGGAGATTTATGGTAGACTTACCATGGTTAAATCTCTTTCTGCGAGATACACTGGATTCCACAGGGAATAACATCAAGGTGTAGAGTTGGATCTTGATCCGAGGCACCAACAGGCTAAAGCGTTGACTATTCCCAGGATGCATTGCACCGCCACCTCTATAACCTCGCCTCCAGTCACTGGAGCTCAGTTTCGTTTAGTCCAATGCAGTAGCAGGTAAAAGAGACAGTAGATGTTAGTCACATAGAACCACATTATCATGACAGGAGAAGGGACTAGCGGCTAATGCCATGCAAACCCAAAGAAGCTAAGTGCGTCAGGGCGGGCACCCTGTGGAAACCAGTGTACCTCGGTGAAAAACATTTAACTATGGTAAGTCTACCATAAATCTCCTTTTCGGCAGCAGGGTAGACTCGTATTCCACAGGGAAAAACATTGGGGATGTCCTAAAGCAGTTCCTCATGGGAGGGGATGCACTGTAGCGGGTACAAGAACCCGGCGTCCGAAGGAAGCATCCTGGGAGGTGGAAGTATCAAAGGCACGGAACCTAATAACCATGTTCACTGAGGACCACGTAGCCGCCTTGCACAATTGTTCAGCAGACACACCTCGGCGGGACGCCCAAGAAGGTCCAAAAGACAGAGTAGAATGTGCAATCACCATTCTAATCCATCTGGCCATGGTCTGCTTATTTGCAGGCCAGCCACGTTTGTGAAAACCAAAAAGTACAATAAGGGTATCTGACCTCTTGAGGGAGGCAGTCCTCTCTACGTAAATATGGAGAGCCCGTACCACATCCAAAGACCGCTTTTTGGAGGACAAACCAGAAGAGATAAAACCCGGAACCACAATATCTTGGTTAAGATGAAAAGATGATACCACCTTAGGTAGATAACCAGGGCGAATTTGAATAACTGCCCGGTCGCGGTGAAAAATCAGACAGGGTGGATGACAGGACAAAGTACCTAAGTCTGACACCCTCCTAGCAGGGGCAATAGCATATATAAACACAACCTTAAGTGTAAGACATTTAAGATCCACAGACTCAAGAGGTTCGAATGGAGACCCTTGCAGGGCATTTAAGACAACAGATAGATCCCATGGAGCCACAGGAGGGACATAGGGAGGCTGAATCCTTAAAGCACCCTGAGTAAAAGTATGAACATCAGGAATAGACGCAATTTTCCTCTGAAACCACACCGCCAAGGCACATATATGAACCTTGAGGGAGGCCAGATGAAGGCCTACATCTAAGCCTTGTTGCAGAAAAGCCAAAAGCCTAGAAGTTCTGAATGAATAGGCATCATAATTCTTAGCAGCACACCATTGAAATAAGAATCCCAGACCCTGTAATAAATCTGTGCAGAGGCCAGTTTGCAGGCCTTCAACATAGTTTGAATAACCGCCTCATAGAATCCCTTGGCCCTTAGGAGTGGATAGACACAAGGGCCCTGAACAAGGAGGTCTGGGCGTTGAGGAAGTAGAAGAGGACGCTTTATCGATATACCCTGCAGGTCTGAGAACCAATGCCGTCTAGGCCATGCTGCAGCAACTAGAAGTAGTATTCCTCTTTCTTGCTTGAACTTCCGAAGTACCCTGGGTAGGAGTGACACTGGAGGGAACACGTATGGCAGCCAAAAGTTCCATGGAATTGCCAGTGTGTCCATGAACGCTGCTTGAGGATCCCTTGTCCTTGATCCGAAGACCGAAACCTTGTGATTGTGTCGAGATGCCATCAGGTCTACGTCTGGTAGGCCCACTTGTCCACTAGGAGTTCAAAGACTTCCGGATGAAGACTCCACTCTCCGGCATGAATGTCGTGACGACTGAGGAAATCCGCTTCCCAGTTGAGGACTCCGGGGATGAACACTGCTCATATTGCTGGCAGATGGCATTCCGCCGAACGGAGGATTTTTGATACTTCTAGCATTGCAATGCGGCTTCGAGTGCTTGATGATTTATGTACGCCACTGTGGTGGCGTTGTCTCATTGTACTTGAACAGGCCTGTTCTGTGCTAGAGGCAGGGCCAGTGTCAACGCATTGAACATCGCCCGCAATTCCAGAATGTTTATCGGGAGGAGAGACTCCCCCCTGGTCCACCGACCCTGGAGAGAGTGTTGCTCCAACACCGCGCCCCAACCCCGCAGACTTGCATCCATTGTCAGGAGGACCCAGTTGGGGATCCAGAAGGGAAGGCCCCTGCTCAACTGTTGGTCCTGTAGCCACAAGCTCAGTGACAGATGAACCTCCGGAGTCAAGGAGATCATTTGAGACTTGATCTGATGAGGCAGGCCGTCCCACTTGGAAAGGATTAACCTCTGCAGAGGGCAGGAATGAAATTGAGCGTACTCTACCATGTCGAAAGCTGACACCATGAGGCCTAGTACTTGCATCGCCGAGTGGGCGAGAGAGGAAATATCTGATCCTGTCCTGAAGTTTCAGGACTTTCTCTGGAGACAAAAACAATAATTGGCTGTGTGTGTCTAGTAGTGCCCCAAGGTGCACCATGCTCCGAGCAGGGACAAGCGAGGACTTTTTCCAATTGATGAGCCACCCGTGGGCTTGTAGGATTTGGACTTTCAGGTCTAGATGACTGAAGAGAACCTCTTGGGAGTTCGCCAGGATCAGCAAGTCGCCCAAATACGGCAGGATCCTGATTTCCTGATGGCGGAGAAGAGCTGTCATCACGGCCATGACCTTGGTGAAGATCCGAGGGGCCGTGGCCAATCCAAGAGGTAATGCCTGGAATTCATAATGTAGGTTTCCAGTAGCAAACCGCAGATACTGTTGATGCGACATGGCAATAGGTATAGGCAGGTTAGCATCCTGTATGTCCAAGGATACCATATAGACTTCGGGTTCCATGGCCAGCACTATAGAGTGTAGAGTTTCCATACGCAATTTGGATACTCTCACAAACTTGTTCAATGATTTGAGGTTGAGTATAGGCCGGAAAGACCCATTTGGCTTCGGAACCAGAAACAGGGTCGAATAGGAGGGATTGTACAACCAAGTGTAGAGCTTGCGCTTTTAACGGATCTGCAGGGATAACTGTTGTGCAAAACTGGCGAGGGGGATGTCTCTTGAAAGAGATTACATACCCGTGAGAGACATTTTCCAGCACCCAGGCATCCAAAGTGTTTTCTAACCAGGCCTGGGCGAACTGCAGAAGTCGGCCTCCCACCCTGGGGTCCTCCAGGGGGAGGCCCGCCATGTCATGCAACAGGCTTGCCTTGTTTGGAAACAGGCTGACGGGCGGCCCAGGATTGTTTGGATTTAGGCTTAGTGATTTTGGAAGCACGGTCCTGTCACGGATAAGCCTGACCCTTTGCTGTCCCTGGAGGTCGAAAGGAACGAGAGGTGGTACTCTTAGCCTTCAGAGCAGAAGGATTAGTATTTGGGAGACACGCAGTCTTGGCAGTAGCCAAAACAGTTACAATCTTGTGCAGATCCTCCCCAAATAGGATATGTCCCTTAAAAGGGAGCACCTCCAAGGCCTTTTTGGAGTCCAGGTCCACCCTCCTGGACCTCAACCACAGAATTCGACAAGCCAGGATAGACGTAGAAGATGCCTTGGCTGCCATTACACCTGCATCAGAGGCCGCCTCCTGAATATAATGAGAGACTGTGGTAATATATGATAGATATTGTCTGGCAGTGTCAGAAAAATCCTAAGGCAGCTCATCCTCAATTGGCTGAACCTATGCTTGAATTCCTTTCGCAGCCCAAGAAGCTGCCATAGTGGGTCTATGTACTGCACCATAAGGGAGTAAATAGACTTCAGGCATCCCTCCGCATGCTTATCGGTCGGTTCCTTTAGTGAGGTTACAGTAGATGACACCACAAGACGGGCGACATGTGAGTCCACCGGCGGCGGAGTTTCCCACTTGTTACTCAACTCTGCAGGGATAGGATAACGAGCTATAATCTTTTTAGACAGGGAAAATTTATTTCCTGGAGACGACCAGGACGTATATAAGTTAAATGGTCAGAATGTGGTAAGACTACTTTAGCAACCTTCTGATGTTTGAATTTATCAGGTTTCTTAGACGCAGTAGTAGGCTCAATGTCATCATCTATTTGAAGAATTAGCTTAATAGCCTCCACTAGGTCAGGAACATCAACCTGGGTTGTAGATTCCTCATCAGAAGCAACTGTATCAGTGTCTGACGGATCAGTATATTCCCCATCCTCATCGGAAGAATTATCCGAAATATTAGTGGATTGTGAGGAAGAAATGGCCTGTTTAGCAGACCCCTTGGTCCCAGAGGGGCGTGGGGCAGACTTTTGTCTAACCAAGGATTGATTTAATTGTTGTAATTGGGTAGACAGAGTATCCACCTAGGGCGGAATAACTACAGGGACAATATGCGGCTGCAATGGCACTGGAGATCCCACAGGGGGCGAAAGATGTGTCACAAGTGTACACAGCATACTTGAGAACGCTGCCCAAGCTGGGTCCTGATTGGCCACAGGTGCTGCAGGTTGACTGGGTGTATGACACTCAGTGCCTGAGCCAGCAGCTAAAACTTCCTTCCAGGTAAATCCGTGGTGACAGTACTGCAGGATGCAGAAGCGTCCGTGGATTTCCTGCCCTGTGTAGCAGACATTATAAGGAATGCAGCCTTAGGGCGTAACAGTACAATATAGCCAGACAAATACAATACCTGCAAAAAAAAAACCTATGTTATGCGACAGAAAACACAGGACACAAAACAGAGGATTTAAGCGGTATGAGGTGACTGAAACACACAGTAAAAATACTAAATTGTATATTCTGTGTAACACGATATATATATGTATATATATATAACCAATCCATAGGGTCCACACTCGCATAATCCATAATCATGCTGGGGTGCATTTCCAATGAAAGATAACCATCAGGTTATAGTTCCAAAATAGCCATAAGAAGGGAGAGCACTCACCAGACTTGTTAAAAGGTAAATCCTTTATTTCAGAACATGAAATCAAACAGCTACATCGACGTTTCGGTCCTATCCAGGACCTTTGTCAAGATACAAACATGGTGCAGTGTCGAGACATTTATACCCATAAAGGTTCCCTCCCATCAATTAGGTGGGACACACCTATTCATATTAAACATTGTGAATATTTCTAATTCTATAGATGAAATCGATAAAAGATCAACCATATGGGCTCTATCCATACAAAATATCTAGTACACAGTCATCAGAACGGATCAGTTAGGCTTAGTAAGGCATATAAATCATTAGAAAACGGCGTGCGTTCCAGCGGCCGAGCCACATCCGCTCCGTGAACCGCATATCCGGTCACGTGTCACGGAAGTCAGCAAAGTAAAGCAACTTCCGGTCCGTGACCCGCACATCCGGCCCCCGGTATCGGACGTGAATAGGGCGCACGACGCATACAATGTTCAATGCAAAATCTTAAAGCAGTATCCCCATCAAAACCACCACATACGTCTATAATGTGGCGGTCACATATATACATGCACAACTGTTTCATAAGATTAAACATGTAAGTAATCATGAACAAGATAGTTATAATTGAATTCGATATATAATCATAATATTAAATAAGTGTCCATGAGGATCCAATAGACTATCTAGGCCAGCTAATCTGATCAATCTATTCTTCAAATACTTGATAATTCTGAAGAGATCAAGGTATCCATGTTCAAGAGAAGGTTATGCTATTTTAACCAAGCTGAAAAATAAATAAAGAGTTAATAGAGCTACAGACTATTACAACAAGAGAAGACAGACCGCAAAAAAATAAAAAACAATGAAAGATAAAAAATAAAAAATGATCAAAAATAATCAAAAATAATGAGTAAAAATCATAATGTTAAGTTCCAGATTCAACCCAAATATATGCCATAATGAATGGCATCATTAAGTCCCCGTGATCGAATGGTGTCAAGACGAAAGATCCAGGAGGCCTCCTTTTTCAGAAGCATTTTTGCACGATCTCCACCCCTTCTTGGAGGATCCACCCTGTCAATTATCATACATCTCAATGATGCCAGCGAATGTCTGGCCTCGATAAAATGCCGGGCCACTGGTTTGTCAGAGGTACCGTCTGTGAGTGCCGACCTGATCGACAGTCGGTGATTTGCCATTCTATCACGAAATGGACGTATAGTCTTGCCGACATATACTAATGAACACGGACAAGTTAAAATATAAACCACGAAGTCTGACGTGCAGGTCACCCTTTTTCGAATATAGATTTTTTTGCCAGTGTGTGGGTGATGAAAAAATTTACCCACCATCATACCCCTGCATGTCGTACAGTTGATGCAGCGGTAACATCCTGGTTTATTTGTATTTAACCATGTATTCGTAGGTGGAACTTGTGTCCTGTCAGGTAACATGAGCAGATCTTTCAAATTTTGTGCTCGTTTGAAACTCACTAAAGGTTTCTTGGGTAACCTCTTGGTCAAAGACGGATCAGACTTGACAATAGGCCACATCTTATGGATGGCATTGCGTATGGTGGATCCAGCCCCATCAAAGGTGGTCGTGATCACAAAAGGATTGTCATTCTTCAGTCTGGTGGAATTACCCCTTTCAAAAATATCTCTGGCTTTATCCAGACATCTATTGATGGTTCGATCATCATATCCAGTCCACGTGTGGAGAACCTCTGTTTCATCTCGTCAATTTGACATAATGCTGTCATAGGGTCAGAATTGTTACGAAAAACTCTCAAAAATTGAGAGATAGGTAAATTCTGTTTGAGCGGTCCTGGATGGTAACTGTCAAAATGTAATAAAGAATTGCGGTCTGTCTCTTTCCGGTATAATCTGTAGCCATAGCCCAGTTCTGTGGTAAAGACACTAACATCCAAAAATGAAATAGAATGGACACTAGATTGCATAGTAAATCTAATAGGTGAATCTAGAGAGTTTAATTCTTGAATCATCGATTGTAGAGATTGTTCAGTACCTCTCCATAGCAAAAATACATCATCTATAAACCTACGGTAGAAAGCAATACTATCTCCAAACAGCGGGACTATATTCTCAGTCTCATACGCATCCATAAATAAATTAGCATATGAGGGCGCTATATTGCTGCCCATAGCGGTGCCCGCCGTCTGGAGATAGTATCGCTCACCGTATCGAAAGTAGTTACAGGTAAGTATCAATTCAAGTAATTCAATCAAAAATTCAACCAGAGGAGAACCCACATGATGTCGGGCAAGGACCCGTCTCACAGTCTCAATACCGGCACCATGTGGGATCACTGTATACAATGAAGTAACATCCATGGTAACCAACAGGTCACCGGGTACATGTGGCAATGAGTCCAACAGTTCTAAAAAATGACCAGTATCACGAAGATAACTTTTAGTATGTTTCACACAAGGTTGTAAAAATGTATCTAGGTATTGTGCTACCGGTGAAAACAACGAGTTGCGGGCCGAAATTATTGGCCTACCTGGTGGAGCATCAAGGGTCTTATGGACCTTAGGTAGAAGGTACAAGATTGGACAAATGGGATATTCTGTTCTAAGAAATCCTGAAGTATCTTCATCAATCCATTTATTATTAAGAGCTAGGTCCAATAAATTATCCAATCGTGTTTTAAAGCTCACTACCGGGTCACAATCAAGTAACCTGTAAGTTCCAGTATCAGCTAGTTGTCTTAATGCCTCGGTGTGGTAATCAGACGTGTTTAAGATTACCACTGCTCCTCCCTTATCAGCTGATCTGATTGTGATCGTAGGGTTTTCCCTGAGATTAGTTAATGCCTGTTTCTCCAGGGGAGTAAGATTATATCTGATTCTACCCTGTTCCCCAAGTGATTTTTTGATGTTATCGTCTAGCATCCGAGTAAAAGTTTTAATACTAGGGTTATAGGACACAGGGTCATAGGTGCTCTTTTTCTTAAACGGTTTCATAACTCTAGTATTATCAGTGTTTTGATCAAACTTTTCAGCAAGTCTAAGTTTACGTCTGAGTTTATATTTATCAATAGACCAATTAAATTCGTTAAATCTAGGTGTAGGAACGAAACTAAGGCCCTTTGACAGCAAACTCGTTTCAGGCTCAGTGAGAATATGTGAAGATAAATTTATTATCGATTCTCGTCTGACTCACAATTGGCTAGAAGACCTCCACTTCCTAGAGCCAATACACGCTCACGGCTAGGTGATTCTAATTTAAACGCAGAAGGCCCCACCTCAGGCGGGGCAAATTCAAAAGAAAAGAAAAAACAAAACAAGAATTTAAAGAATCGATAATAAATTTATCTTCACATATTCTCACTGAGCCTGAAACGAGTTTGCTGTCAAAGGGCCTTAGTTTCGTCCCTACACCTAGATTTAACAAATTTAATTGGTCTATTGATAAATATAAACTCGGAGGTAAACTTAGACTTGCTGAAAAGTTTGATCAATACACTGATAATACTAGAGTTATGAAACCGTTTAAGAAAAAGAGCACCTATGACCCTGTGTCCTATAACCCTAGTATTAAAACTTTTACTCGGATGCTAGACGATAACATCAAAAAATCACTTGGGGAACAGGGTAGAATCAGATATAATCTTACTCCCCTGGAGAAACAGGCATTAACTAATCTCAGGGAAAACCCTACGATCACAATCAGATCAGCTGATAAGGGAGGAGCAGTGGTAATCTTAAACACGTCTGATTACCACACCGAGGCATTAAGACAACTAGCTGATACTGGAACTTACAGGTTACTTGATTGTGACCCGGTAGTGAGCTTTAAAACACGATTGGATAATTTATTGGACCTAGCTCTTAATAATAAATGGATTGATGAAGATACTTCAGGATTTCTTAGAACAGAATATCCCATTTGTCCAATCTTGTACCTTCTACCTAAGGTCCATAAAACCCTTGATGCTCCACCAGGTAGGCCAATAATTTCGGCCCGCAACTCGTTGTTTTCACCGGTAGCACAATACCTAGATACATTTTTACAACCTTGTGTGAAACATACTAAAAGTTATCTTCGTGATACTGGTCATTTTTTAGAACTGTTGGACTCATTGCCACATGTACCCGGTGACCTGTTGGTTACCATGGATGTTACTTCATTGTATACAGTGATCCCACATGGTGCCGGTATTGAGACTGTGAGACGGGTCCTTGCCCGACATCATGTGGGTTCTCCTCCGGTTGAATTTTTGATTGAATTACTTGAATTGATACTTACCTGTAACTACTTTCGATACGGTGAGCGATACTATCTCCAGACGGCGGGCACCGCTATGGGCAGCAATATAGCGCCCTCATATGCTAATTTATTTATGGATGCGTATGAGACTGAGAATATAGTCCCGCTGTTTGGAGATAGTATTGCTTTCTACCGTAGGTTTATAGATGATGTATTTTTGCTATGGAGAGGTACTGAACAATCTCTACAATCGATGATTCAAGAATTAAACTCTCTAGATTCACCTATTAGATTTACTATGCAATCTAGTGTCCATTCTATTTCATTTTTGGATGTTAGTGTCTTTACCACAGAACTGGGCTATGGCTACAGATTATACCGGAAAGAGACAGACCGCAATTCTTTATTACATTTTGACAGTTACCATCCAGGACCGCTCAAACAGAATTTACCTATCTCTCAATTTTTGAGAGTTTTTCGTAACAATTCTGACCCTATGACAGCATTATGTCAAATTGACGAGATGAAACAGAGGTTCTCCACACGTGGATATGATGATCGAACCATCAATAGATGTCTGGATAAAGCCAGAGATATTTTTGAAAGGGGTAATTCCACCAGACTGAAGAATGACAATCCTTTTGTGATCACGACCACCTTTGATGGGGCTGGATCCACCATACGCAATGCCATCCATAAGATGTGGCCTATTGTCAAGTCTGATCCGTCTTTGACCAAGAGGTTACCCAAGAAACCTTTAGTGAGTTTCAAACAAGCACAAAATTTGAAAGATCTGCTCATGTTACCTGACAGGACACAAGTTCCACCTATGAATACATGGTTAAATACAAATAAACCAGGATGTTACCGCTGCATCAACTGTACGACATGCAGGGGTATGATGGTGGGTAATTTTTTCATCACCCACACACTGGCAAAAAAATCTATATTCGAAAAAGGGTGACCTGCACGTCAGACTTCGTGGTTTATATTTTAACTTGTCCGTGTTCATTAGTATATGTCGGCAAGACTATACGTCCATTTCGTGATAGAATGGCAAATCACCGACTGTCGATCAGGTCGGCACTCACAGACGGTACCTCTGACAAACCAGTGGCCCGGCATTTTATCGAGGCCAGACATTCGTTGGCATCATTGAGATGTATGATAATTGACAGGGTGGATCCTCCAAGAAGGGGTGGAGATCGTGCAAAAATGCTTCTGAAAAAGGAGGCCTCCTGGATCTTTCGTCTTGACACCATTCGACCACGGAGACTTAATGATGCCATTCATTATGGCATATATTTGGGTTGAATCTGGAACTTAACATTATGATTTTTACTCATTATTTTTGATTATTTTTGATCATTTTTTATTTTTTATCTTTCATTGTTTTTTATTTTTTTGCGGTCTGTCTTCTCTTGTTGTAATAGTCTGTCGCTCTATTAACTCTTTATTTATTTTTCAGCTTGGTTAAAATAGCATAACCTTCTCTTGAACATGGATACCTTGATCTCTTCAGAATTATCAAGTATTTGAAGAATAGATTGATCAGATTAACTGGCCTAGGTAGTCTATTGGATCCTCATGGACACTTATTTAATATTATGATTATATATCGAATTCAATTATAACTATCTTGTTCATGATTACTTGCATGTTTAATCTTATGAAACAGTTGTGCATGTATATATGTGACCGCCACATTATAGACGTATGTGGTGGTTTTGATGGGGATACTGCTTTAAGATTTTGCATTGAACATTGTATGCGTCGTGCGCCCTATTCATGTCCGTGACCGGGGGCCGGATGTGCGGGTCACGGACCGGAAGTTGCTTTACTTTGCTGACTTCCGTGACACGTAACCGGATATGCGGTTCACGGACCGGATGTGGCTCGGCCGCTGGAACGCACGCTGTTTTCTAATGATTTATATGCCTTACTAAGCCTAACTGATCCGTTCTGATGACTGTGTACTAGATATTTTGTATGGATAGAGCCCATATGGTTGATCTTTTATCGATTTCATCTATAGAATTAGAAATATTCACAATGTTTAATATGAATGGGTGTGTCCCACCTAATTGATGGGAGGGAACCTTTATGGGTATAAATGTCTGGACACTGCACCATGTTTGTATCTTGACAAAGGTCCTGGATAGGACCGAAACGTCGATGTAGCTGTTTGATTTCATGTTCTGAAATAAAGGATTTACCTTTTAACAAGTCTGGTGAGTGCTCTCCCTTCTTATGGCTATGTATATATATATATATATATATATATATATATATATATATATAACTCCCAACGGCGGCACTCCGGACAGGTGAAATAATTTCAAATAGACTGCATTCTTTGCAACGTTTCAGCTCCTTTATTGAGCTTTTTTCAAGCAGGTAATGTTACCTGCTTGAAAAAAGCTCAATAAAGGAGCTGAAACGTTGCAAAGAATGCAGTCTATTTGAAATTATTTCACCTGTCCGGAGTGCCGCCGTTGGGAGTTTATATGAGACACGCCATACAACATGTTCTCTGGAGGGCACCCGGTAAAGCTACAAATTTGATCTCGTGGAGTGCCGGATCTTGGGATACATATATATATATATATATATATATATATATATATTAGTAATGAGCGGGTTCGGTTCCTCGGAAACCGAACCCCCCCGAACTTCACCCATTTTACACGGGTCCGAGGCATACTCGGATTCTCCCGCATGGCTCGGTTAACCCGAGCGCGCCCGAACGTCATCATCCCGCTGTTGGATTCTCGCGAGATTCGGATTCTATATAAGCAGCCGCGTGTCGCCGCCATTTTCACTCGTGCATTGGAAATGTTAGGGAGAGGACGTGGCTGGCGTCCTCTCTGTTTATTAATCTTGAATTCTTGATGCAAAAATATTTGTGCATATTGCTTAATTGTGGGAACTGGGGAGCAGCTGTGTTATATAGGAGGAGTACAGTGCAGAGTTTTGCTGACAGTGACCACCAGTATACGTTGTCTGCCTGAAAAACACTCCATATCTGTGCTCAGTGTGCTGCATATATCTGTGCTCACACTGCTTAATTGTGGGGACTGGGGAGCAGCTGTATTATATAGGAGGAGTACAGTGCAGAGTTTAGCTGACAGTGACCACCAGTATACGTTGTCTGCCTGAAAAACACTCCATATCTGTGCTCAGTGTGCTGCATATATCTGTGCTCACACTGCTTTATTGTGGGGACTGGGGACCACCAGTATATTATATAGGAGGAGTACAGTGCAGAGTTTTGCTGACAGTGACCACCAGTATACGTTGTCTGCCTGAAAAACACTCCATATCTGTGCTCAGTGTGCTGCATATATCTGTGCTCACACTGCTTAATTGTGGGGACTGGGGAGCAGCTGTATTATATAGGAGGAGTACAGTGCAGAGTTTTGCTGACAGTGACCACCAGTATACGTTGTCTGCCTGAAAAACACTCCATATCTGTGCTCAGTGTGCTGCATATACCTGTGCTCACACTGCTTTATTGTGGGGACTGGGCACCACCAGTATATTATATAGGAGAAGTACAGTGCAGAGTTTTGCTGACAGTGACCACCAGTATACGTTGTCTGCCTGAAAAATACTCCATATCTGTGCTCAGTGTGCTGCATATATCTGTGCTCACACTGCTTTATTGTGGGGACTGGGGACCAGCAGTATTATATAGGAGGAGTACAGTGCAGAGTTTTGCTGACAGTGACCACCAGTATATATAGTAGTACGGTACGGAAGGCCACTGCTCTACCTACCTCTGTGTCGTCAAGTATACTATCCATCCATCCATACCTGTGGTGCATTTCAGTTGTGCGCAGTATATATAGTAGTAGGACATTGCTATTGATACTGGCATATAATTCCACACATTAAAAAATGGAGAACAAAAATGTGGAGGTTAAAATAGGGAAAGATCAAGATCCACTTCCACCTCATGCTGAAGCTGCTGCCACTAGTCATGGCCGAGACAATGAAATGCCATCAACGTAGTCTGCCAAGGCCGATGCCCAATGTCATAGTAGAGAGCATGTAAAATACAAAAAACAAAAGTTCAGTAAAATGACCCAAAAATCAAAATTGAAAGCGTCTGATGAGAAGCGTAAACTTGCCAATATGCCATTTACGACACGGAGTGGCAAGGAATGGCTGAGGCCCTGGCTTATGTTCATGGCTAGTGGTTCAGATTCACATGAGGATGGAAGCACTCATCCTCTCGCTAGAAAAATGAAAAGACTTAAGCTGGCAAAAGCACAGCAAAGAACTGTGCGTTCTTCTAAATCACAAATCCCCAAGAAGAGTCCAATTGCGTCGGTTGCGATGCCTGACCTTCCCAACACTGGACGGGAATAGCTTGCGCCTTCCACCATTTGCACGCCCCCTGCAAGTGCTGGAAGGAGCACCCGCAGTCCAGTTCCTGATAATCAAATTGAAGATGTCACTGTTGAAGTACACCAGGATGAGGATATGGGTGTTGCTGGCGCTGGGGAGGAAATTGACAAGGAGGATTCTGATGGTGAGGTGGTTTGTTTAAGTCAGGCACCAGTGGGAGACACCTGTTGTCCATGGGACGAATATGGCCATTGACATGCCTGGTCAAAATACAAAAAAAATCACCTCTTCGGTGTGGAATTATTTCAACACAAATGCGGACAACAGGTGTCAAGCCGTGTGTTGCCTTTGTCAAGCTGTAATAAGTAGGGGTAAGGACGTTAACCACCTAGGAACATCCTCCCTTATACGTCACCTGGTCCGCATTCATCAGAAGTCAGTGACAAGTTCAAAAACTTTGGATGACAGCGGAAGCAGTCCACTGACCACTAAATCCCTTCCTCTTGTAACCAAGCTCGCGCAAACCACACCACCAACTCCCTCAGTGTCAATTTCCTCCTTACACAGGAAAGCCAATAGTCCTGCAGGCCATGTCACTGTCAAGTCTGACGAGTCCTCTCCTGCCTGGGATTCCTCCAATGCATCCTTGAGTGTAACGCCTACTGCTGCTGGCGCTGCTGTTGTTGCTGCTGGGAGTCGATCGGCATCCCAGAGGGGAAGTCGGAAGACCACTTGTACTACTTCCAGTAAGCAATTGACTGTCCAACAGTCCTTTGCGAGGAAGATGAAATATCACAGCAGTCATCCTGCTGCAAAGCGGATAACTCAGGTCTTGTCAGCCTGGGTGGTGAGAAACGTGGTTCCGGTGTCCACCATTAATTCACAGGCAACTAGAGACTTGATTGAGGTACTGTGTCCCCGGTACCAAATACCATCTAGGTTCCATTTCTCTAGGCAGGTGATACCGAAAATGTACACAGACCTCAGAAAAAGAGTCACCAGTGTCCTAAAAAATGCAGTTGTACCCAATGTCCACTTAACCACAGACAAGTGGACAAGTGGAGCAGGGCAGACTCAGGACTATATGACTGTGACAGCCCACTGGGTAGATGTATTGCCTCCCGCAGCAAGAACAGCAGCGGCGGTACCCGTAGCATTATCTCGCAAATGCCAACTCGTTCCTAGGCAGGCTACGCTTTGTATCACCGCTTTCCATAAGAGGCACACAGCTGACAACCTCTTACGGAAACTGAGGAACATCATCGCAGAATGGCTTACCCCAATTGGACTCTCCTGGGGATTTGTGACATCGGACAACGCCACCAATATTGTGCGTGCATTACATCTGGGCAAATTCCAGCACATCCCATGTTTTGCACATACATTGAATTTGGTGGTGCAGAATTATTTAAAAAACGACAGGGGCGTGCAAGAGATGCTGTTGGTGGCCTGAAGAATTGCGGGCCACTTTCGGCATTCAGACACCGCGTGCCGAAGACTGGAGCACCAGCAAACACTCCTGAACCTGCCCTGCCATCATCTGAAGCAAGAGGTGGTAATGAGGTGGAATTCAACCCTCTATATGCTTCAGAGGATGGAGGAGCAGCAAAACGCCATTCAAGCCTATACATTTGCCCACGATATAGGCAAAGGAGGGGGAATGCACCTGACTCAAGCACAGTGGAGAATGATTTCAACGTTGTGCAAGGTTCTGCAACCCTTTGAACTTGCCACACGTGAAGTCAGTTCAGACACTGCCAGCCTGAGTCAGGTCATTCCCCTCATCAGGCTTTTGCAGAAGAAGCTGGAGACATTGAAGGAGGAGCTAAAACAGAGCGATTCCGCTAGGCATGTGGGACTTGTGGATGGAGCCCTTCATTCGCTTAACCAGGATTCACGGGTGGTCAATCTGTTGAAATCAGAGCACTACATTTTGGCCACCGTGCTCGATCCTAGATTTAAAACCTACGTTGTATCTCTCTTTCCGGCAGACACAAGTCTGCAGAGGTTCAAAGACCTGCTGGTGAGAAAATTGTCAAGTCAAGCGGAACGGGACCCGTCAACAGCTCCTCCTTCACATTCTCCCGCAACTGGAGGTGCGAGGAAAAGGCTAAGAATTCCGAGCCCACCCGCTGGCAGTGATGCAGGGCAGTCTGGAGCGAGTGCTGACATCTGGTCCGGACTGAAGGACATGCCAACGATTACTGACATGTCGTTTACTGTCACTGCATATGATTCTGTCACCATTGAAAGAATGGTGGAGGATTATATGAGTGACCGCATCCAAGTAGGCACGTCAGACAGTCCGTACGTATACTGGCAGGAAAAAGAGGCAATTTGGAGGCCCTTGCACAAACTGGCTTTATTCTACCTAAGTTGCCCTCCCTCCAGTGTGTACTCCGAAAGAGTGTTTAGTGCAGCCGCTCACCTTGTCAACAATCGGCATACGAGGTTACTTCCAGAAAATGTGGAGAAGATGATGTTCATCAAAATGAATTATAATCAATTCCTCCGTGGAGACATTTACCAGCAATTGCCTCCAGAAAGTACACAGGGACCTGAGATGGTGGATTCCAGTGGGGACGAATTAATAATCTGTGAGGAGGGGGATGTACACAGTGAAAGGGGTGAGGAATCGGAGGATGATGATAAGGTGGACATCTTGCCTCTGTAGAGCCAGTTTGTGCAAGGAGAGATTGATTGCTTATTTTTTGGTGGGGGCCCAAACCAACCAGTCATTTCACTCACAGTCGTGTGGCAGACACTGTCGCTGAAATTATGGGTTTGTTAAAGTGTGCATGTCATGTTTATACAACATAAGGGTGGGTGCCCAAGGACAATTCCATCTTGCACCTCTTTTTTCTTTCATTTTTCTTTGCATCATGTGCTGTTTGGGGACAATTTTTTTGAAGTGCCATCCTGCCTGACACTGCAGTGCCACTCCTAGATGGGCCAGGTGTTTGTGTCGGCCACTTGTGTCGCTTAGCTTAGTCACACAGCGACCTTGGTGCGCCTCTTTTTTTCTTTGCATCATGTGCTGTTTGGGGACTATTTTTTTGAAGTGCCATCCTGTCTGACACTGCAGTGCCACTCCTAGATGGGCCAGGTGTTTGTGTCGGCCACTTGTGTCGCTTAGCTTATTCACACAGCGACCTTGGTGCGCCTCTTTTTTTCTTTGCATCATGTGCTGTTTGGGGACAATTTTTTTGAAGTGCCATCCTGCCTGACACTGCAGTGCCCCTCCTAGATGGGCCAGGTGTTTGTGTCGGCCACTTGTGTCGCTTAGCTTAGTCACACAGCGACCTTGGTGCGCCTCTTTTTTTCTTTGCATCATGTGCTGTTTGGGGACTATTTTTTTGAAGTGCCATCCTGTCTGACACTGCAGTGCCACTCCTAGATGGGCCAGGTGTTTGTGTCGGCCACTTGTGTCGCTTAGCTTATTCACACAGCGACCTTGGTGCGCCTCTTTTTTTCTTTGCATCATGTGCTGTTTGGGGACAATTTTTTTGAAGTGCCATCCTGCCTGACACTGCAGTGCCCCTCCTAGATGGGCCAGGTGTTTGTGTCGGCCACTTGTGTCGCTTAGCTTAGCCATCCAGCGACCTCAGTGCAAATTTTAGGACTAAAAATAATATTGTGAGGTGTGAGGTGTGAGGTGTTCAGAATAGACTGAAAATGAGTGGAAATTATGGTTATTGAGGTTAATAATACTATGGGATCAAAATGACCCCCAAATTCTATGATTTAAGCTGTTTTTGAGGGGTTTTTGTAAAAAAAACACCCGAATCCGTCAAAAAAATTTCAGGGAGGTTTTGCCAAAACGCGTCCGAATCCAAAACAGGGCCGCGGAACCGAATCCAAAACCAGAACACAAAACCCGAAAAATATCCGGTGCACATCACTAATATATATATATATATATATATATATAGAAAAAATCCAAGAATAACCACAAAAGCGATTGAACCCAGAAGAACCAGCACACAGCTTAGATGCAAAAAGAGGTTTTACTTGTCCAAAAAATTCATTAAAAAAGGCAACAAGCATATAGCACACATGATGGTAGCAACATGAACAGATCAATGAGTACTTATCATTCCAAGGAATGATAAGTACTCATTGATCTGTTCATGTTGCTACCATCATGTGTGCTATATGCTTGTTGCCTTTTTTAATGAATTTTTTGGACAAGTAAAACCTCTTTTTGCATCTAAGCTGTGTGCTGGTTCTTCTGGGTTCAATCGCTTTTGTGGTTATTCTTGGATTTTTTCTACATGATTATACCAACCGTGCACTAGCGTTCTGTTTAACTATAAGTGAGAAGCGGCTGCTTTTTTGGATTTATATATATATATATATATATATATATATATATATATATATATGGGACCCTGACGCACCTAGCCCCTCAGGGTACAGAATATAGGGGGTAATTCCGAGTTGATCGCAGCAGGAACTTTGTTAGCAGTTGGACAAAACCATGGCCCTCATTCCGAGTTGATCGCACGCTAGCTGCTTTTAGCAGCAGTGCAAATGCTAAGCAGCCGCCCTCTGGGAGTGTATCTTATCTTAGCAGAAGTGTGAACGAAAGATTAGCAGAATTGCTCAAAAATCTTTTCCTGCAGTTTCTGAGTAGCTCCAGACCTACTCCTAGATTGCGATCACTGCAGACTGTTTGGTTCCAGATTTGACGTCACAAACACGCCCTGCGTTCGGCCAGCCACTCCCCCGTTTCCCCAGCCACTACTGCGTTTTAGCCTGACATGCCTGCGTTTTTTAGCACACTCCCGGAAAACGGTCTGTTTCCGCCCAAAAACACCCACTTCCTGTCAATCACTCACCGATCAACATAGCGAGAGAAAAGCGTCACTCGACCTTGTGTAAAACTGCATAGTTTTATGTGAAAGTACTTCGCGCGTGCGTACTGCGGCCCGTACGCATGCGCAGAACAGCCAATTTTTTAGCCTGATCGCTACGCTGCGAAAAACGTCAACGAGCGATCAACTCGGAATGAGGGCCCATGTGCACTGCAGGGGAGGCAGATTTAACATGTGCAGAGAGAGTAAGATTTGGGTGTGGTTTGTTCAATCTGCAATCTAAATTGCAGTGTAAAAATAAAGCAGCCAGTATTTACCCTGCACAGAAACAAAATAACTCACCCAAATCTAACTCTTTCTGCACATGTTATATCTGTCTCCCCTGCAGTGCACATGGTTTTGCCCAACTGCTAACAAAGTTCTGGCTGCGATCAACTCAGAATTACCCCCATAGTGATAGCAATATGTGATACAGGAGAATGGAATCCCACACAACAGCTACAGGCACACTCAGTCACATGTACAATGCAGAACTTATTACATATAAACAATAAAACTGCAGTGGACTAGTAAATTTACATATAAATGCGTATGAGTATAGATATAACAATGCACAGTAGATAATGGATGTATATCACAGAATACTTGTTCTAAATATTCAGATAGCAGTACACTTGTTCTTAACTAACACTGTCTAAAATGACATGTAGAATACTTAAGCGCCTGTAAATGCACAGCGCTGATGAGACAGGCGGCTTTACAGAGGAGACAGAGCCCCGCAGTCCCGGAGATCAGTCCAGCTAGTAGTGAAGATGGCGCCAAAATCTCTGTCAGGGAGTGAGGAGATAAAATGCAGCTGCAGGTCGGGAACACCAGCAGTATATTGTGCCTGGAGCTGGGGGAGGGACTACAGGTCACCGCCTTATCCTCTATGCTGGACTTCACTACGGGTACTGTGGAGCCTATTGTAAACGGATTTTAGTAAATCTGACCTGTGCTCTTTGCCCTGGTGGATATAGTGGGGTCCCTGTGCAGTACAGTGTCCACACCAGCAGCGCCGTCCGTCTCCTGGGACAGCGATTTACCGGCGGGTCCCACCTGGGGGACCCTCTTACCCAGAGCCGGCCATATGCATAGGCAAACTAGGCAATTGCCTAGGGCATTTTATATGCCTAGGGGCATCAGCAGCTTCTGCTGATTAAAATGATATACGGCATGCCTATATTCTGTATGTAGCATTTCATATACAGATACAGCCACAGTCTCACACGGTATAAAGGCATGCTGCATATCAGTTTAATCAGCAGAATCTGCTTGTGCATCCTAGCCACATAGCCATGCAAATAAGATGCATTTTCATTAGAAAAAAAGTGCCCGACGTTAGCATTGAGGCAAGATTTATGAGGACACATCTGTATCCAAACCATACTTGCCTACTTTTGAAAAAGCATTTCAGGGAGATTGTGAAAGTAACACCTATCAGCACGGGCGTATACTGCTACATCTGAGAGGCGGGTCATAAAAATGACATATCCAAATCAGTGGCGTAACTAGAAATTTTTCTCCCCCAAGCCAAAAAATTCTTCGGCGCCCCCCCCCCCCCATAATTGGCACTAGGAAAGGGACAAACATGTGCGCGCCGAAGGCGCGCGGCGCCAAAAAGGGGCGTGGTTTTGTTTAAATGGGCGCGGCTTCGCATAAAGAGGCGTGGCATTGTAGGAATAGACTACCTTATACCCCAGTTTTGCAACCTGCACGCCCAGACGTTGGCCACCACAGGAAAGAAAAATAATCCTGATTCATGCCCCTTACATTATTTGTCATTTTTCCTCCTTATAGTAATGCCCAGTATACATTATGCCACATACTGCAAAGGCCCTCAGACATTATGCCACACACAATAATGCACATGACACAATATGCACACACCGTAATGCCCCCGACACATTATGCCACACACCGTAATGTCTGTGACACATTATGACAGGAATCGCAATGCCCGTTATACATTATGCTACACACTGCATTGCCCCTGATACATTATAGCACATACCACAATGCCCATGATATAGTATACCACACACCGCAATGTCCGTGATACATTATGACACACACCGCAATGTCCGTGATACATTATGACACACACTGCAATGAACCTGAGACATTATACCACATACCACAATGCCCATGATATAGTATACCACACACCGCAATGTCCGTGATACATTATGACACACACCGCAATGCCCGTTATACATTATGCCACACTGCAATGACCCTGAGACATTATACCACATACCACAATGCCCGTGATATAGTATACAGACACCGTAATGCCTGACACATTATGCCACACACCGCAATGCCCATTATACATTATGCCACACACTGCAATGACCCTGAGACATTATACCACATACCACAATGCCCGTGATCTAGTATACCATACACCGTAATGCCTGTGACACATACCGCAATGCCCGTTATACCCTATGCCACACTGCAATGCCCCTGAGACATTATACCACATACCACAATGCCCGTGATATAGTTTGCCACACACCGTAATGCCTGTGACACATTCTGACACACACCGCAATGTCCGTGATACATTATGCCACACACCGTAATGCCCATTACACATTAAGTCCTACATTAAGGCTTCTAATTACTTTTAAATTACCTGCTCGTTGCCAGGGGTTTCATGCTCTTGGTTCCATGCACGGTGCCAGGGGTTTTCATGCTCAGGGTGTCATGCTCGTTGCCAGGTGTTTCATGCACTCGGTGTCATGCTCGTTGCCAGGGGTTTCATGCACTGGGTGTCATGCTCATTGCTAGGGGGTAGTGCTTGTTGCTAGGGCTGTGCTCCCAGTGCCACATATGTCCTCAGTGCCAGATATTCCCCCACGGTGCCAGGTACTCACATGCCCCCAGTGCCAAATATAGCCTCTCCCCCCAGTGCCACATATGCCCCCAGTGCCAGATATTCCCCCACAATGCCAGGTGCTCACGTGCCCCCAGTGCCAAATATAGCCCCCCATGTGCCAGGTACACATACAGTGCCATATATGCCCCCTCAGTGCCCCCCCAGTGCCATATATGCCCCCTCAGTGCCTCCCCAGTGCCATATATGCCCCCTCAGTGCCCCCCAGTGCCATATATGCCCCCTCAGTACCCCCCAGTGCCATATATGCCCCCTCAGTACCCCCCCAGTGCCATATATGCCCCCTCAGTGCCCCACCAGTGCCATATATGCCCCCTCAGTGCCATATATGCCCCCTCAGTGCCTCCCCAGTGCCATATATGCCCCATCAGTGCCATCTATGCCCCCTCAGTGCCCCCCAGTGCCATATATGCCCTCAGTGCCCCCCAGTGCCATATATGCCCCCTCAGTGCCCCCCGCAGTGCCATATATGCCCCCTCAGTGCCATATATGACCCCTCTGTGCCCCCCCAGTGCCATATATGCCCCCTCAGTGCCCCCAGTGCCATATATGCCCCCTCAGTGCCATATATGCCCCTCAGTGCCACCCCAGTGCCATATATGCCCCTCAGGCCATATATGCCCCCTCAGTGCCCCCCCCCATGTTCCATATATGCCCCCTCAGTGCCCCCCCAGTGCCATATATGCATACCTCCCGCAGTGTCCCGCGATGGGGGGGCAGTTGGGAGGCTCCTACAGTCACTGCATGGTAGATGCTAGAATCAAGTGGGCTAAGGGACCTTTTCCGTAAGGGGGAGGAGTTACGGCGCAAGGGGGAGGAGCTAGGCCAGCGGGATAGTTCCTCTACTATCCACGCCACCAACTATTACCTTTAGTAATTAGGTGGTGAGCGAAGCGGAGCGGAGCGAGCCACCGTGCCCGAAGCGTGGCGAGCGAAGCGAGCCCGCGAGGGTACTTTTCGGGTACCCTGTTCGCCCGTAGCTCCTCCCCCTGGTGACGTTGCTCCTCCCCTCAAAACGTCACAAGGTCCCTTCAGCCCCTCCGATATAGAACCAACCGTCACTGCATAGCAGAGCAGTAGGGAATAGACGCTGTGCGCATGCGCACAGCGTCTATTCAGCGCAGACAGTGGGAGAGAGGGCATGCCAGCAGCTCACAGAGCGCTGGGCATGCCCCCTCAGTGACGAAACGGGGGGCGTGGCCCGCGATCGCGGGTCCTCCGCGAAGCCACGCCCCCTTTTCATAGGGCACGCCCCCCGACACGCCGGAGACTCAGAGGGACACGGGAGAGGCGCACGCTGTGCCCTCCGTGTCCCTACTTCACAGCGGGGGGCTAGTGACAACAGATTGACATGCGGACGTTCGTCCGCATGTCAATCTGCTCTAAATCAGTGGCGGCGCCCCCGCAGCCCCTCGCCCCCAAGCCACCGCGAGGGCTGCGGGGGCAGTAGTTACGCCACTGATCCAAATGTAAATGAGCCCCAAAGTTTGTAAGATTTCCTTGTTAAAGAAAAGACACTGATATTTTTCAGGAATTGTTCGTGTATTTTGTTTTAGAAGAGCTTCCATATACTGTAAGCGGCCAAGAGAAACCTTATTTAAAATGCATGTAGCCATAGGGTTCATTGTGCCTTATAACAATGCAGGGAAATGGCACTGATAAGCCCATTTGAACGTATGTATCTCTGATTTACTTTTTTACCCCAAGAATGTAAAGTAAAATCAGGGAGATTACTGATCTATTCAGGGAGTGAGGGAGATTGCTGCTATTTCAGGGAGTCTCCTGCAGAATGAGGGAGGGTAGGCAACTCTGATCCAAGCAGAGGCAGAGGTCACAGTGTTAGTGGCAGTGTGAGTGCTGTGTGCATGTGAGTGGGTTAGTTGTGCAGTATTGTTCGGAATATGTGTAAGGAGCATTATGTGTGTCATGTTAAAATGCATTAATAATGTGCAACATATGTGCAAAGGGGCACTATGTGTGTCATTATGGCCCTCATTCCGAGTTGTTCGCTCGCTAGCTGCTTTTAGCAGCATTGCAAACGCTAGGCCGCCGCCCTTGGGGAATTTATCTTAGCTTAGCAGAATAGCAAACGAAAGATTAGCAGAACTGCTACTAAATAATTCCCTACAGTTTCTGAGTAGCTCCAGACCTACTCCTAGACTGCGATCACCTCAGTCCGTTTAGTTCCTGGTTTGATGCCACAAACACACCCTGCGTTCGGCCAGCCACTCCCCCGTTTCTCCAGCCACTCCTGCGTTTTTACCTGGCACACCTGCGTTTTTTAGCACACTCCCTGAAAACGGCCAGTTTCCGCCCAGAAACACCTACTTCCTGTCAATCACACATTACGATCACTCGAGCGAGGAAAAAACGTTGCTCGAGCTTGTGTAAATCTACAAAGTTTTGTGTGAAAGTACTTAGCGCATGCGCGCTGCGTACCATGCGCATGCGCATTTTTGCAGTTTTTTCACTTAATCGCTGCACTGCGAAAATCGGCATCGAGCGAACAACTCGGAATGACCACCTATGTGTATAAGGGCATTAATAATGTGCGCCAAATGTGCGAACTGTTCCTATTTAAAGTATAGGGAGTACAAACACCAAAATAGGGACTGCTGTGGGTGAGGGGTGATGGTGCCGGGAAAGAGGTGCAAGGTCAGAGGCGGATCCAGCGGTGGTGCTAGGGGGCACCAGCCAAAATCTTGCCTAGGGCATCATATTAGTTAGGGCCGGCTCTGCTCTTACCTCCTCCCTGATGTGCAGCCACGCGATCCTCGAAAGCATCAGCGGTGGTGTGCCTCATGACCGGTGCGCCTCCGCTACAAGTACCCGGGAACCCGGCCGCAGGAGTATGCAGCACTGCTGTGGAAGTGATGGAGCCACAGCACAGAATGTCAGACTGACATAAATAGTGCTGCGGCCCTTGAAGCCTTCTAAAAAAAAGTAGCTCTTTTGCACTGCAGCCACCAACTTACAAACTGAGCTCCAGTGTCTGGAGGCGGGGTTATAGAGGAGGCAGTGCAATGCATCCTGGGAACAGTCAAAGCTTAAGCCTGTTGGTGCCTCGGATCAAGATCCAACTCTACACCCCCATGTTATTCCCTGTGGAATAGCAGTGTATCCCCCTGTAGAAAGGATGTTTCTTGTTGTAGGGAGAAGATTTTGTAGGTGTTACAGTCCCACAGACATTCTCTCTCTTTCTCTCTCTCTCTCTCAGGCCCAAGGATTCACATGGGTGCTTGGCATGTTTCTATGGAAATTACACGAAGATGCACCCTCCTGCCAATCACAATTAGCAGTCAGGTTAACAGATCTTCAGTTTTAGTGTGTGGAAAAAAACAATAAGCATATTGGAAAACAAGAATGTAGTTGGAAAAAGTAACAAACACTTTTGTGATCTCAGAGGTAAGAATTTAAAGAATAGAAACCTTTTTACATTAGCATGTATTTGGTCTTTACTAGATGTAATGCAATTTTCGCTCAGGGTTAGTCCAGAAGCAGAGCATTCTCTCCCCTCCTGGAGAGGGTCATGTTGGGAGGTATGTGGCTAGAGTTTGCTTATTATCACGACTAAAGGCCCATATAGACGGGCCGATGCAGGAGAGATGTGTGCTGAGCGAACCGCTCAGCACACATCTCTCCTGCCGCTCAGCACAGCGCGTTGTGTGCTGAGCGTGCGGGGGGAGACGGGGGTCGCTCACTTCACCCAGCGGGTGAAGTGAGCGACCCGCTAGATTGGCCTGCATGCGGGGCTGTGCATCGCTATCGCTGTAGGGGGTACTCGCGGAGCGATAATGCTGAAATTCTAAGCAATCTAGTCGGATTGCTTAGAATATCGCTCCGTGAGAACCCCCCTTAAGAAGAGTTCACAAGTGTGAAGGTGCATACACACGGTGAGATATTGTCTATGCCAGAGTTTGACTATGCGATTCCCTTGAACTCCCCCAGAGCCCAGAAACACCGATATTGTCTATACTCATGGTGATTTTGGCTATGTGCGATTTTGACTATGACATAGTTTGAACTATATAGTCAAGATTTACTTTTTTTTTGCGATACCGATCCTGTGGGGCTGCGCATCGGTATCGCAAGCTGTGTATACATGGTGCGATTTGCAGTTACTTTCCTTACGATTTTGACTATATAGTCAAAATTGTAAGGTTACATTGCACCGTGTGTATGCACCTTTACAATGACCTTTTAAGTGAACACTACCACGCATCATATACTGTACATACAAAAAGTTACAGTTTAGCATTAATTACTCAGATTCAGTACAACAGCAGAATATTTATTCAACTGGAACTCGGTTCCATGGACCATTACCAATGGAAAAACTTTTGATTGGTTAAGACATACAAATGTGACTTATAGTAAACTCAATGTATCTTTTTACTCTTATGCACTTGTTCTTCACCAATTAATGAACGTATTTCAAAGCAGAACACATTCATCTTATATGTAATGAGCAATTTACAGGAAATAGTTATAACAATTTACAAACTTAAGGCTATATAAAAATTTACATAGTCACATATAATTCACTGTACATTTGGGTTGGGTTTGGGTGACCGGCGTTTGGGATCCCACTGATCACCATACCAATGCCAGGATCCTGGGCTCCAGATTGCCAGCGGGGGGCGAGCGAAAGGAAGCCCCTTGCAGGCTCGGTGGTTGACACCCACGAGTGGGAATAGTCCCTGTTAGTCGGCATTTCGACTGTTGGGCTGTGGAGCGCTCGGGATTCCGGCGTCGGTATAGTGAGGTCACATAACTACATCCCATACATTTGGAGCCGTGTAACCGTGATGAAATACAGCTAGCAGAATTGAGTTTGATGGTGCACATACCGGAAAAGTGTTAATCCCCTAGAATTAGTTATTAGCAGTTCTGAAGTGATGTGGTAAGTAGAGGATAGCAGAGAATGAAATCTATCTAGTTCCCTGTCGCAAACTCCAACAGGCTACAGCTGTAGTGAATTAATAGCAAATATGTTTCCTTCCTACTGTGCTCTAGGTAAATTTAGAATTTAGCTGTGTAACAATGTCTGTTTTACACTGTTCTACTGGCTCAGCTCAGTCCTGGCATTTCTAGATACAGGCTTTTATGTGGTATATTTTAATATAATCATATGGTCATTCACTATGTATTATTAATAAATGTGTTTATTCTATACAAGCCTTCAGAATTTTTAATTTTACTTCCTTCTAATACATGAGCAGCCAGCGCTGGTTATTCTCTTTTTTGTTTGTATCTATTTAGGGGAATCACCACCCCCTCACCAGCTGCTATTGTTAGCGCACCCTAATTTTTCTTTAACAAATCTCTCACAGGCTTCACTGTCACTGCCGTTACCGCTTGCCACCAGTATTCACAGGGAACCTCACAGCCAGTGGCGGTTCTTGCCACGGGCAAGCAGGACTTTTGCCCGGGGCGCCGCCTTCCGGAGGGCGCTGGCGCCATCCGGAGGGCGCCGCACCGTGGCAAGATCCGCCACTGCTGCCCGCTGTGTCCGCCTCCGCTGCCCGCTGCCCGCTGCCGTCCCCGTCCTCGGCGCCTCCTGTGAAGGGAAAGTTTCCCTTCGTGGAGAGTAACTGCTGAGCGGTGCGCGATGACGTCATCGCGCACCGCACAGCAAAGGTCCTCTCCACGAAGGGAACTAGACGCATAGCGTCTAGTTTCTCTTCGTGGAGAGGACCTTTTGCTGTGCGGTGCGCGATGACGTCATCGCGCACCGCTCAGCATTCAAGCAACGCTTTCAATGTACAGGGGGCGTGGCTCACCACGCCCCCTGTATTAGGTCACGCCCCTTTCCTGCCCTGGGCGCTCTGCGCCCTTGAACCGGCCCTGCTCACAGCTACACATTATGGGGTCTATTTACTAAGCCTTGGATGGAGATAAAGTCGACTGAGATAAAGTACCAGACAATCGGCTCCTAACTGCCATGCCACAGGCTGTGTTTGAAAAATGGCAGTTAGGAGCCGATTGACTGGTACTTTATCTCCGTTGACTTTATCTCCATCCAAGGCTTAGTAAATAGACCCCTATGTTCCCTAATTGCCACTGTCAACCTCTCACTTCTCCAGTCACTGGGAACACCGCCACCAGCTGCAGCACAGCTCTCGCTCCCCTAAGATGTTGCCTCCCACATGCCAATGATCCTGGCACCCGGCTGTTAACAGTCCCAGCGCATCCCAGCTACAGCACAAAATATGTCTGTAACCCTTTCCCTGCTGCAAGCCACAAGGCATTCAGCCAAGCTGTATTTTGTAGTGGAAGGGGAGGGCAAAGAAGTCACTTATATGTCTGTGGCAGCTCTGATGGAGTGCTTCATATTCATAAAGGGGTTCAGACCATGCATTGCAGTAGCCATGTGTTCTGCATGCTATATAGATAGCCTCTCTTGTGTCTGGATGTAAAGTGGAAGAAGTTGTAGCTCTTTAAGGGGGTTATTCAGACCTGAACGCTGTTGTGTGAATTCGTAAGCCGGACGATTATCGATCAACTGCGCATGCATACGGATCATAGTGCGCATGTGCGAAACCAAACAGCGAAAATACCCAGCAACTTTTTTGATCGCTAGCTGTATGCAAGTTGATTGACAGGAACTTGGCGTATGGGGGTGGTAACTAGACGTTTTCTGGGAGTGTCAGGAAAAACGCAGGCATGGCCAAGCATTTTTTTAGGGAGGGTATGTGACGTTAGCTCCGGCCCCGATCAGCTTGATTCTATCACACTGTAGGAGTAGGTCCTGGGCTGCACAGACTGGAAAAATAATTTGATGGTGAGTAAGTTGCGAACGGATATGCAGCTGACTGGCGATCGCTGAGATTTTTGCAAGCCGCACGCAGACTTGCACGGGGCGGGTTTTCACTCTGGGCAGTGGCTGTCTGATCGCAGACCTCTGCAAATTGGCAGAGGAGCGCTTAGGTCTATATAACCCCTTAAATCCCTGAAAACCTGTGGATCAAGAGGCAACTTTCATAATTCTCTAATAGCTTAACCTCAGTGGTGGCTGGCCACACCCCTTGAGCATGAACCCTTCATGCCCCAGTCCAACCCTGAAGCTGTATCAATAATTAATAAATATAAGAATATAATACAGTAAGACAGGGGTTTCCAATCTCGTTGCTGAAGGCACACTAACAGTCCATGGTGGTCATTCCGAGTTGTTCGCTTGTTGCCGTTTTTCGCAAAGCAGCGATTAGGTGGAAAATGCGCATGCACATGGTATGCAGTGCGCATGCGCTTAGTTATTTAACACAAAACAGTAGATTTGCTGGTGTTCGTGCAGCGCTTTTCAGTCGCACTGCTGATCGGTGAGTGATTGACAGGAAAGGGGCGTTTCTGGGTGGTAACTGAGCGTTTTCTGGGAGTGTGCTACAAAACGCAGGCGTGCCAGGGAAAAACGCAGGAGTGGCTGGAGAAACGGGGGAGCGGCTGGCCAAACGCAGGGCGTGTTTGTGACGTCAAACCAGGAACTAAACGGACTGAGGTGATCGCAATCTAGGAGTAGGTCTGGAGCTACTCAGAAACTGCTTGAAATTTTTTTTGTAGCAATTCTGCTAATCTTTCGTTCGCTATTCTGCTAAGCTAAGATACACTCCCAGAGGGCGGCGGTCTAGCGTTTGCAATGCTGCTAAAAGCAGCTAGCGAGTGAACAACTCGGAATGAGGGCCCATGTTTTAAGCATAGCTATACTTGAGCTCAGGTGCCTTAATTAGTACCTAAGTTATTTTAATTAAACCATTTGTGCTCAAGTATGGGTATCACTGAAACCTGCACTTGAGGACTGAGGTTGGAAAACACTACAATAAACAATGAAATAGGATTGCAGTCAAACAGAGGAAGAGGTGAAAATGTGAAAAATGGGTATAGCCAACCAGGGCAGTAGAGAGCCTGGCTGGGCCAAGGTACTTTTTAAGGAGGTTTGGCAAAATCAAAGGAGGTACGGCCAAGCACCCTTAGAAAAAATTAATTTTTAAGTACCTACCTGGCCACACTGCAGCCTAGCACACAGCCCTGGGCCTGGATAATTAGTACCCTCCCACGCCACCCCCGCACCCTCCTTGGCGCCACTGTAGGAACCATTTAATGGATATGCCAGGAATGTCAAAATGTTTGTCTAATTTCAGGGCCAGATTAACAATGGGGCAAGTTGGAGTTACATCTCCAGGCCTCCATATCAAAACAGGCCCATCGCAGTAAGTATTAAAATTATATTTAGAGTTTTCTTACCAAATGATGCAATTTTACTATTTTTATGTATTTAGGGAGACAGTTGGGCTGGTGGTGGGGCTGTACACATGTGGCTCTGTCCACACCCACATAGCATTGGTCACAGCTTTTCTCCTTCTCAGTATAGGCTCTTGAGCATGTTCAGCTCCATGCCCATTTAACCCTTAACCACTTGCCAGGCATGGTTGCATCAGATGCAACCACACCAGGCTGGCCTTTCCCTGACATGGTCGCATCTGATACGACCAGTCAGGAAGCCCACTGTGCAGCTGGAAGAGAATCTTCCAGCAGCTGTTACTCATCCCTCTGCTTCCTGGTGCCCTCTCTCCGTGCCTGCCATGCTAAACAGCAGTGATTGGGCAACATGTCAGAACCCCCCCAACCCACTGCTACAGACATTAGCAGCCACTGGAGAAATTTACTAGAGGTCCCCCTTACCTTACCTGCAGTGGTGTAACTACCGTGGGTGCAGGGGTTACAGCTGTTATGGACCCAAGACGCTTCCACGGCCTGACTCTCCCCTGCACCCAGTCACACACAGATTAGGCAGCAGCAGCCAGGAACAAGGGACAACAAGCACCCTTGATGAAGCCAGACATGATTGGCCAGGTGAAACGCTTTGGCCTCACCCCCGATATCAAACAGAAAATGCTCCGGTTCCCACTCACCCTGCTCGTCCCAGCCGCTGGCAGGTCACATTGCGCACTTCTCAGCCCCCGCCGCTGGCATATCACATTGCACACCTCTCAGCCACAGGTCACATTGCGCAACCCGTGGACCCCGTCTCTGGGATGCAGATTAACATAATTAAGGGAGGAGAGCATACAGTGGATGCTCCTGTCTGCACACTTTTGTGAGTAGCTCCAGATAGATGGGTTTGGGACCAGTACGAAATCCCGGCGGCCGGAATACCGACACCGGAATTCCGACCAGCACAATCCCGACAGGGGGGGCGAGCGCAACGCAGCCCCTTGCGGGCTCGCTACGCTCACCACGCTGCGGGCACGGTCGTGGGCACCCACAGAGGGAGAATATGTTGGTATTGTGCCAGTCCAGATCCCGGTGTCGGTATTCCGACCACCGGGATTCCGTCCGGCGGGATCTTGTCCGCATCCCATGGGTTTATATGTTTAGTCTTTGCCATTTAGCTTCAGTTTGGATATTTTTAAATGTCTATATGTACTAAATTAATGTTATAGCACGCATAGGGTTGGGGCTGGGAGGCCGGCGATGGGGATATATGTACCATTAGTACACACACTACAGAAAGTACCCTTGTGTGTATATACATATATATGCTTTTTAAATAATTTTTACTATTGCCAATTTATGCACAACGTTATATGGGTCTTCAGTCTTGAACCTACAGTTCATGCGCTACTAACCATTTTCATTGCACACCTGGACTGTTACACACTTCCACACTGTATGTGATGAACAGGACTGTCAAAGTCCCACTCGCTCTGTCTCCACTTGTTTAAAGAGCTTACAGCCTATGCTCATCACCCTGAGTAGAGCTGGAGGTGATTAAACCAACACAGCAAGGCCTCTTTTCCCAGTCATGCAAATAAGATTTGGAAACAGCTCAAATGTGTTTATAGAGATTTTACACCCCACTGAATGACAGGGGCAGGGCTATTCCCACAATTCCAGGAGCTTCATGAACACAAGGGATTAATGTTGCTATCTACCTCTCGTACCGGAGTTTAAACCACATACGCCATGTGTTTGCAGCATAAATCTGTACTCTAGAGCGTAGTACAGCCCTCGACCACTTACTTAACAGCATACAGTATACTGTAAGCATAAATCTGCATTCTAGAGCGGAGGACAGTACTTGTCCAGTAGTGGCATACCAACATAAATCTAGTAGTGCAGACTACTGAAGGCGGCGTGACATCATAGGTCACATTTCCACATGCTGTCCCCACCTGCCCAAAGTGATTTCATGACTGACCCCGCAGCTGCAGTGAAAACAGGGACTGGAGTTGGACTGTGCGGTGCTGAGAGGATGAGCAGCAGTCAGCCAGCAGGTAGTGACTTGTACTGCACCATGATGGGATGGTGAGGGACCGAGGCGCCAGTGCTGGGTATGTTTTTTTCATATGGGGACAAATGTGTGGATTTTTTTCCCTCTCTGTGCTAGTGTGTGTGTGTGGGGGGGGGGAGGTAGGGGGCTTACATGATTTTGCTATGGGGCCCACACAGTTCTAGTTACACCCCTGCTTACCTGTGTAGCTACAGCGAGAAGCAACTGCTGGGAAAATGTAGATTTGTGATGGTCATAATGTGCTGATCACTGATTGACCAATATTTTGACCATTGATCTTTATCAGGTGTTTTAAAAAAATGTATAAACAAATTTATTTTTTTGTAAATAAAATTGTATTAGATATGTTTTACGCAGATATTCTTAACCTAATGACAATTTCTTAGCCAGTTAAGTGGTTAATCCAGCCCTGTTTGTTTTTTCCTCAATGAGCACATGGAAATAAATTATTCATATTGGAATGATTAACAGAAACAGCTAGAAAATAGAAGACAAATGAACATAAGGGAATTAAGTATGTTGGAAATCCTCAATATTGATATATGATATACTAGCTGGA
Source organism: Pseudophryne corroboree (assembly GCF_028390025.1). Lineage (NCBI taxonomy): Eukaryota > Metazoa > Chordata > Amphibia > Anura > Myobatrachidae > Pseudophryne > Pseudophryne corroboree. The sequence continues at coordinate 575,235,702 of NC_086448.1, forward strand.
GTACTCGGCGTTGCCCGGGATTTTAAGAATGTCTGTTTCAAAAAATAAATGTAAATGTTAAAACACACAGTATAATTAACATTGTAGATAGCGGAATACCCGTGCTTTGCTACAGGATGAGGATGGTAAATTAGAATTATAGTTGTTTGTTAATTAACGTTGGTTGGAGATCTAGTATATAGGCATATCTTGCATCCCTGACGCACTTTGTGTAGTGGGCGGACACCTTTTTGGTCCCCCAAGGGACCCTGCTCTTCCCACTATACAACTTTCAGTCTGTGGCTTCCTGCTGCCTCCATTCCCCTCCTCACATCAGGTCAGTGCCACTGTGAAATTATTGATTTTTTTACAGTTTCTTATACAGCGCAGCACATTATGTATCTCCTGATATACTCTGTGCTGCTGGGGGACCATGCTACTTCCACTATATAACTCTCAGTGTGTTGGTGTGTGCTACCTGCATTCCCCTCCTCACATCATGTCACTGGCCCTGTCACATGCAGCCGTCATCACTGACATATCATGCAAGTCCTGATATAGTGTGTGCTACTGGCCCACCCCTAGGAGTGCTAGTGGTGTGTTACCCCCACAGTGTTTGTTCCCAGAGTGTATCATATGTGTAGCAAGTTTGGTGTAAATTGGTCCAGGCATTCGGGAGTTAGGCTGTCTCCTAAAATACTCTGTGCTGCTGTCCCACCCCTAGGGGTGTCTAACCCCCACATAGTTTGTTCCCAGATTGTAAGTCAGATGTGTACCAAGTTTGGTGTAAATTGTTCCAGGCCGTCCACCTTTATGCTGTCTGCTGACATACCCTGTGCTGCTGTCCCACCCCTAGGGGTGCTAGGGGTATCTGACCCCCACAGTGTTTGTTTCCACATTGAAAGTCATATGTGTACCAAGTTTGTTGTAAATTGCTGCAGGCATTCCAGAGTTATGCTGTCTGCTGAAATACTCAGTGCTGCTGCCTCACCCCCAGGGGTGCTAGGGGTGTCTTCCCCCACAGTGTTTGTTTCCAGATTGTAAGGCATATGTGTACCAATTTTTGAGTACATTGCTCCAGCAATTCCAGAGTTATGCTGACTCCTGATATACTCTGTGCTGCTGTCTCCCCCCCAGGGGTGCTAGGGATTTCTAATTGTTTTAGTTGCCTCCGCCGTGTTTTAGTACACTCGTATGTAAAATTTCACGATCTTCGCTTTTATATAGTAGATGTATCAGATGTATAATGGATTACAGCATGTTAATTTTGTAAAAATTAGCCCACTACTCACCCACTACACATTATAAATTAAAAAGAGTATGATGATGTGATCCTTCATGAGAATTTTTTTTAAATCAAGATTGATGGTGTAAGACCATGTTTTCTCTGTTCCTCATTGCTTCTATATTTCTGGGGCTGATAGGGCGTGTGCCCCAGGTGACAGATGAGCACAGGTGGAGAGGGAGTACGGGGGCAGAAACAGACAGTGTGGGACTAGCCAGAGCCATTACCAAATTGAAGAAAATAATATATATATTAATGATAACTTTATATAAAAAGAAATTGTGTAAGAACATGAGAATGTTTGGGATTATTTTTGTCAATCCTTACAAAGAGCAGTTAAACAGCAAAATAACTGACAAGTGCAATGGATATTGGGGGTCATTCAGATCTGATCACTGCTGTGCGTTTTCACCCAGCGGGCGATCAGATCCGAACGGCGCATGCGTATGCACTGCAATGCACAGGCACGATGAACAGCTGCAAAGGGGATCGCCAGTCGGCGACGGGTTTGCATGGGCGTTCGCAAGGAGGTTGACAGGAAGAGGGCGTTTGTGGGTGGTAACTAACCATTTTCAGGGAGTGTCTGGAAAAACGCAGGCGTGTCCATGCGTTTGCAGGGAGGGTTCCTGACGTCAAATCCGGTCCCGGACAGGCTGATGTGATCACAGCGGCTGAGTAAGTTCTGGGCTGCGCAGAGACTGCACAAAATCTGTTTGTGCAGCTCTGCTACATATGCGATCGCACACTTGCACAGCAAAAATACACTCCTGCCCAGGGCAGCAAACAACACAGCCCAGTGATCAGATATGAATTAGGCCCATAGTCACATGTAGAATTGCATGTGTTAGCAGAGGTGTAGCTAGGTGCCATGGTGCCCGGAGCAAGGGTATGTTTAGGCGCCCCCTCCCCTTTACTGAACTGGGTGCATGTTACATTTTAAAATATATAAAATTGAATTGGTTACTCGCATTACACCGCACAGTATTGTCCGTTATTCACATTATATCACACAGTAGTACCCTCTTATACACTTAACGCCACAAAGTAGAGCACCTTATACACATTACGCTACACAGTAGAGCCCCTTATACACGTTATGCCACAGTAGAGCCACTTATACATGTTACTGCAGCTTTTGATGCAGAGTGTGGTGCTGCAGCAGTAGTAGCTGGGGCAGAGAGAGCTGCTGCAGCATCAATGTAACGAGAGGTGCTGTAGCAGCCGAGCCAGAGAGGGGTGCTGCAACAGCAGTGGCAGAGAGAGGTGCTGCAATAGCCGAGGAAGAAAGAGGTGCTGAAACAGCTAGGGCAGAGAGAGGTGCTGCAGCAGCTGGGACAGAGAGACATGCTGCAGCAGCAGAGGCAGAGAGTGGTGTAGCAGAACAGAAGTAACCCCACTGCACAGCCACAACAATAAAACAAGACATATAAAGAGGGCGGCAGAGCTCCGGCATGTGCTGGCTGTCAGTGTCTTTTGCTGTCGCCTCTGGCCTGCGCTGTTTTCTACCAAGTCAATGTGTGCCCCTCTGCTTCTCCTCCTCCTGCTCTGCAGTTGACTCTACAGCGGCCCTTGGTATAGCAGGAGGAGTGGGGAGGGGGGTCAGGCTGCGCACCCTCTAAATTTTTTAGCCCCCAGAGCTTGCACTCCACCGTAGCAACCCTTGCTACATCCCTGTGTGAGCTGTAGGTTATTATGCAAGTTACACACAGATCTGGGTTTAACTTTCATTATATAGTTTACTGGCCCCACATACCCTGATTAAGTTAAAGAGCATCCTGATATCAAACATAATGTCTATGTTGAATGAGCAGTCTTATGTAAATAACGCCTGAAACTAGAGATAAGACAACTTCCTGATCTCATTTAAGTAATAAAAAAACATATGTTCAAGATTTATTGTTTTAACAAAAGATACAGAGATTTTATCTGCAGTAAGATTGTGTGAGTTGTATTGTCATAGTGATTAGATCAATACTAACATTTAATAATAATTTCTACATTCACTTCTTCAGAGACTGCTGTATCACATCTGAACCAAACTCTAGAAATAGCCCTTGATGAAGTGGCTCTAGCTACCCATCACACTCCATGTAGACTTAGATGTCAATCGTGGAACTCTAAATTAACTAGACACCTACAAAAACATAACATAAAGTAGAACGGCAGTGGCATAAATCTCTTACTCCAAGCAACCTCATGTTTGTGACTTTTCAATACAATAAATAAATCACTTCTTAACCCTCCCTCAACCAACCCACCAACCAGCCAACCAATTAACCAACCAACCAACCAACCAACCAACCAACCAACCAACCACTATCAATGTGAAAGATCTTACTTCCTACTCCAAGGACAAGATTGATAAAATGAAATGGTATGTTCTTCCTCAGTCAATGACCTGCTCAATTTCCTACCTGTACCCTCTGGCACCTACTGTTCACTTGGCCCATGGCCCACAACTGAAGATGAAGTATCAGCACTCTTCACATCCTCCTACTCTACTACCTCTCCTCTTGATCCTATACCCTGACAAATCAGTAAAGTTCTGTCTCCTGCGCTCACCCCAATCTTAACTAAAAATCTGTAATCTCTCTCTCTTTATACTGGTATCTTACCATCACTGTTCACACATGCAGTGATTGCTCTCATTCCTAAAAAGACTAAATTCTGACCCTAAATCTCTCTCAAACTACCGCCCCATGCTCCTTCTCATACAAACACTAAAATCCCTAGGTCTTCAGGACACAGCCCTTACTTGGTTCTCATTCTATCTAACTAATGGCACTTTCAGAGTTCAGTTCTCTGAATCCACCTCCTATCGCTACCTCTATCAGTTGGAGTACTGCAAGGGTCAGTCTTATGCTGGACATACATTAGGACGACTAGCAACCGATGCGAGACGTATCACGATGGCAGTCCCAGACACACAATTTATTTCTTTTTTTGATACACGATATGCATACAATGTGCACACGATCTTATGACCCATTGTGTACCCCCATATGACGGATCAACTCACGATCCATTGTATGTCTTACAAAAAGCATACAATCATCTAGCGGATGTGAGTGAAATTTACATAGTGGACTGGCCTTCGCTGGGGGTATATTAACCAGGCACCATTTTAGCTCTGTCCACCTCTGTCTGCTCTGTGGCTAGTGAGGCTTGGTTCTTACTCTGCTGAATGCTCCATATTGCTAGCTACTTTGCATTGCTTTGTTCTGGCTGGCATTACAAAGTTCTTAATCCTGCTCTATTTCCTGTGCTCTATCCTGCATTCTGTGGTGATGGATCGCTGTCGCTATAGAATTCTGTTGTCCTATGCTGTGGTCAAGCTGAGTGAGGAGAGGGAGAGGACCCAGCATAGGAGGAGAAGGAAGAGGTCCTGCTGGACCAAGGACTGGCTGCTGGAGAGGGAGAGCCGATCCTTCATGCCCATGCTGATGGAAATTAGGGAGAATAACCAAGAAGATTATTTGCATCTTTCTGTGAATGGACGACGCCCCCTTCAGGAGTTGCTGCTTTTGGTGACCCCCTATATCCGGAGGCAGGACACCAAGTTCTGGGGGGAGATCCCTGCTGAGGAGAAGCTCGTGGCTTTCCAAGATACCTGGTTATGGGACAGTTGTTTGAAGACCTCAAGTTTGGGACCTGCATCTTGGATCAAACTTTGGGGCGCATTATGCCTGAGACCTGCAAGGCTATTGTGAAGGTGCTGCAGTTCCATTATTTTAAGATCAGTAAAAAAACACACACTACGCTGTTTTATAGTGAAACAACAAAAATGTTTTATTCAACTTTTTTCTTTTTTTTTTTAAATTAACCTCAGTGAAAAAGTTTAATGAATCGAATGTAAATATATGTAAAAAAAATGCAACAAATACATGACACATTTTTGTTAAGCAACAATGGTGGTCATTCCGAGTTGTTCGCTCGTTGCCGTTTTTCGCAACGGAGCGATTAGGTGGAAAATGCGCATGTGCATGGTTCGCAGCGCGCATGCATTCACTAATTTAACACAAAACTTTGGAGATTTGCACAAGCTCGAGCAATGTTTTTTCATCGCTCGAGTGATCGTAGTGTGATTGACAGGAAGTGGGTGTTTCTGGGCGGAAACTGGCCGTTTTCAGGGAGTGTGCTAAAAAACGCAGGTGTTCCAGGTAAAAACGCAGGAGTGGCTGGAGAAACGGGGGAGTGGCTGGCCGAACGCAGGGCGTGTTTGTGACGTCAAACCAGGAACTAAACGGACTGAGGTGATCGCAATCTAGGAGTAGGTCTGGAGCTACTCAGAAACTGCAAGGAATTATTTATTAGCAGTTCTGCTAATCTTTCGTTCGCTATTCGGCTAAGCTAAGATACACTCCCAGAGGGCGGTGGCCTAGCGTTTGCAATGCTGCTAAAAGCAGCTACTGAGCGAAACACTCGGAATGACCATCAATGTGTATAGTATGCAAAAGTTGGTGCAAGTCTCACAATCACTGATAAATATGTTGCTGTATGCTGCTTGGTGGTTTTGACATAGATTTGAGGTTGGAGAACAAAACACATGCCACAAGGCCAAACTTAATGGCCCTGGCTCCATTGAGTAGCACTTGTCAGCATGTGTTTCACTGACTTGCCTGATTCTGTGCCATACACCACCATGCAGCAGACAGCACCATGCTTATCAGGGTTAGGATACTTGCAGATTACTGGGGGGTCACATGGAGTACGAAGAAAGGCTTACCAGGTTAAATATGTTCTCACTCAAAAAATGCATTTAAGAGGTGACATTATTAACATATATAAATATATTAATGGACAATACATGGAGCTATCAGGCGATTTGTTTACTATAAGACCTGTACAAAAGACACGCGGACACCATCTAAGGTTAGAAGAGAGAAAATTCCATACCAAACGAAGGAGGGGGTTCTTAACAGTAAGGGCAGTTAAGATCTGGAATTCCTTGCCAGAAAAGGTAGTAATGGCGGACTCAGTCATTAAGTTTAAACATGGGTTTGATACATTTCTTACTGATAAAGATATACAAGGATATAGCATTTAAAAAGATTGTACTGAGTTACTACGGGTATATCTATGGATCAAAATAAAGGTTGAGCTTGATGGACAACTTGCCTTTTTTCAACCTCACTATGGGGGTCATTCACACCCGATCGCATGCTGCCTTTTTTCGCAGCCGTGCGATGGGGTCTGAATAGCGCATGCGCATGCACAATGCGCAGGCGCGTCGGCCGCCGGTGATGGGGAACACCAGGCAGAGACAGAACTAACGAAGAATGCGATCGCACCGGCGATAACAAGATGATTGACAGGAAGAAGGCGTTCGTGGGCAGCAACTCACCATTTTCAGGGAGTTTCTGGAAAAATGCAGGCGTGCCAAGCCGTTCGGGAGGATTCCTGGCGTCAGCATCGGCCCGGATCTTCGCAGCGGGTGAGTAAGTCCTGGGCTGTGCAGAAACTGCACAAACTTTTGTTTGAGCAGCTCACTGCACAGCCGGTCACACCCCTGCACAGCGATTACCCCCTCACCTGTAGGCGGCGATTACCTGGTCGCAGCAGTGCAAAAAACCGCCTGCGTGTGACCAGGTCTGAATGATCCCCTATGTTTTTATGGGGGTAATTCAGACTTGATCGCTAGGGTGCATTTCTTGCATCCCTGTGATCAGGTAGTCGCCGCCTACAGGGGGAGGGTATTTGCTGTGTGCAGGTGTGCGATCGCATTTGTTGGAGAACTGCACAAACATGAGTTTGTGCAGTCTCTGCTCAGCCCATGACTTACTCAGCCGCTGCGATGATCGGGGCCGGAGCTGATGTCAGAATACCTCCCTCCAAACGCCTGGTCCCACCTGCATTTTCCCGGACACCAAAAGAAACAAAAGAGAAAAATAGCAGCGCTAATTGGAATATTGTATAACAATTCTAATAAGAAGGATTGAGTGATGAAATAATTTTTCAATTTAATAAAACATAATTTTATGCCTCATTGAAAATTGGATACAAAATCCAAAAACAATTTAAGACAATAAAAACAACAAATATGGGTCAAATATTCATAACTGCCTATCACATTAGCATCCGTTCCTATTGCTGAACCTGGAACATATAGCAGATGGAGACAGACTGACAGCGCAGTTCCAGGTTCAACAATAGGAACGGATGCTAATGTGATAGGCAGTTATGAATATTTGACCCATATTTGTTGTTTTTATTGTCTTAAATTGTTTTTGGATTTTGTATCCAATTTTTAATGAGGCCTAAAATTATGTTTTATTAAATTGAAAAATTATTTCATCACTCAATCCTTCTTATTAGAATTGTTATACAATATTCCAATTAGCGCTGCTATTTTTCTCTTTTGTTTCTTTTGGTGTATGGTTGGGGTGTGACTACCCCCAAACGTTATAGCAACAGCATTAGAGACACAGCACCTGAAAGCGCCCGATCTTCCATTTGTTTGGTAGATTTTTTTGATTTTCCCAGACACTCCTACAAAACGGTCATTTGCCACCCACAAATGGCCTCTTCCTGTCAGTCACCTTGCGATCGCCCGTGCGATCACTTTTTTCGCACCATCCCATCGCTATGCACCGATGCCCAGTGCAGTCTGACACGCCGGCGCACTGCGGTGCATATGCATGCGCAGTACAGACCTGATCGTTCGCTGTGCTGAAAATACACTGGGTTGGGAGGGTGGGGAAGAAGGTTGGTTGGAAGAGGTGGGTGGGAGAGCAGGTTGGCTGGAGGAGGTGGGTGTTGGAGCAGATTGGTAGGAGGAGATGTGTGTTGGAGCTGGTTGGTAGGAGGAGGTTGGTGTTGGAGCAGGTTGGTAGGAGGAGGTGGGTGTTGCAGCAGGTTGGTAGGAGTAGGTGGGTTGAAATATGGAAGATGCCAATCACAAAGGATATGTTTATATCAGAGATTTCAGAAATTGTGGACTCCCTTGTTCATTGATATATTCAATTATATTTGATCCAACATGGGGTGTTCTACCACTTGACAAATAATGTACATAGGAACAAAAAGAGAAGAAAAGCATTTGTCTTTGTGTGGTACACCAACAGACTAAAATATAACTTTTATTAATTACTATAAAATGTTAAAAAACTAAGACATAGAAGTGAGAGAGAAATGTGGTAATAAAAAAATAGCTTGTGTGTTGGAGTACCAATGCACATGTATTTATTCACCTGTATACATTGTCACTGAATTTAAATGTTATTGCCTCTTATTGTATTGCGATACTTATAACAATCTTCTTTTTTTATAAGTTATTGATTGCCACTCCTAAATATATTTTTAAATCCAATTTGCTACCCAGAATAATATTATAGTACCCCTTGAGATATATATTACTTGCATTAATTGTATTAGCATTATAAACTGTCTTTCAAGAATCCAATTATTATATAAAAATCAAACATTCTAAATAAATTGATATTATGCCAAAGAATGTCCCTGTGCCTTATTCCTATTAAACACACCTCTTTTGTTGCATATATATTTTATATTTCATCATAATGTATTGTTGCAAAATAAAAAGTGTTTCTGTGTGATAATATCACAATGTTATCATAAAGGGAGTAATGATCTGAAAAAACATTCAGCAAATGACCTACTCATTTCTATACATGTGTCTATTCTATGGTATACTGAGATACATGGGGGCAGATGTATTAACCTGGAGAAGGCATAAGGAAGTGATAAACCAGTGATAAGTGCAAGGTGATAAATGCACTGGAGAAACGGGTCAAATATGTAAATTAAATGTAAGGAGCGGATTGGCTGGTGCATTTATCACCTTGCACTTCTCACTGGTTTATCACTTCCTTATGCCATCTCCAGGTTAATACATCTGCCCCACAGTTTAAAAAATCAATCTATGTGATAAAGTTACATAGAGATCAATTCAGGGGAATAATAGTTTAGCAGTCTATCCTATTCTAGGATTAATGCTTGCAATACTGGTTCACAAATATAGGTGGTGAAATATGCTGGCAACATCCAGGATAGGCACATTAAGTAATTATATAGGATAAGTGTATACTAGTAATCCTATAGTGACAGCGCAAAGACATATATTGATAAACACATTCAGATCATTGGTATGAAATAGTGCATTGAAAAATGCCCCCACACAGCTGTGAAGCCAGTGCGCACTTCGCAGTGTCCGCTTCGTCAGGGTGGTTCCCTAACTGTGGAGGAGCTATCGATGGCAAGCATATTCGCATTACCCCACTAGCCAACAGCGGATCATACTACTATAACTACAAGGGATTCTTCAGCGTGGTTCTAATGGTGAAGGTGAATGACAACTATGAGTTTCTGTTCGTAGTTGTGGGTAAGAACGGCCGTGACTCTGATGGTGATTCATTTAAGAACACAGCATTCTACGACTGGCTCACCACCAAGACACTGCATTTGCTGTGTAGAGAGGAAATGAAACATGGCCTAAACTTTGTCTTTGTTGTCGACATGACCTTTGCCCTTTACGAGCATGTCATGAAGCCATTCCAGCAAAGGGCACTTAATAAAGAGAAGCGGGTCTTTAATTACTGCCGGTCTCAGGCAAGGCGCATTGTTGAGAATGTCTTTGGGATATTGAGCAACTGATTCTGGATCTTTCATACCGCAATTAATTTGAAGGTGGAGAATATTGACTGAGTTGTCACTGCATGCGATGTCCTGCACAAGAAAGCCACCCAGCAAAAGGACAGTGGACACAGCTGTGGTGGAAGACCCAGACCATCTGGAAGAGGTTGCTCAGTTCCTCTAAATAACAGTATCACAAGTGGCAAAAACTGTCACTGCTCTGCCCAAAAAGGTCAATGAGGAATATATGGCCTACTTCAATGGAGACTGTGCGGTGCCTTGGCAGGAGGAGTACACAGGATAAAGTGAAGGGGACTGGCAGTGGGAGACCGCCACCCGCTCACCCTCTCAGAGGTCTCAGAGAGGCATGAGGTGATTGTCTCATCTTCCCTTCCATATCTACAGACACAATTCTATGTCAGACATGTCCTCGCACATTTTGCGGACGGGGACTGGACCAACTCCCTGGATAGCCTCTTAACACATCCGGTACCGAGATATAAGGCCATTTCTATCCACTACACTTTCTTGAGAAAAATATTAGATCACGCTACTGTGAGGGGTGGCATGTCCTCTTGGTTGGCTCACTTTCCTGATCTGACCATACCAACTATGGAAAAATCGCTACTTTATTCCAGAAAGGTCCTCCCGGCAAGCATGTACACTGAGTTGTTTCTTAATGTATATCATAACACCTACTTATCCCCACTACGGCACTTCCATATGGGAGCGACCAATTCACTCTCTTGTCCAAAATGTCACCAGAGTGAAGCAGACACTTTTCACTGTTTGTGGACATGCCCGATTGTGCAATATTTCTGGCACCTGGTTAGGAGATATGCGTGCCCTTCACCCCTGAATGGGCAGTCTTGGGCATTATTGATCCTGCCCTCCGCATGCCATCGGAATGTAAAAAACTACTGATAGCCCTAAGCGCTGCGGGCAAAAAGACTATACTACAGGGTTGGATAGATAGTACACCGCCACAGATACCACTATTCCTAAACAAGTTGCATCATATATTTAGGATGGACTGGGTGGAGGCCATTGTAGACAGGGGTAAACAAGTGGAACGATTCTTTCACCTGTGGGAATCCTACATCCCCACCCTGCCCCTTACCACACGTCTAAACATTCATAACAGCCTCAAAAACACCACGTGGTACCTAACTAGACTGGCCACACAGGAACAACCGGTATCCCTGGTCTAGGTATAGATGACTGTGGCGGCCTCCCTCTGGGTTGCTTATACCATGTACAATAACACTAGCATGATTACTGTACACCTTTCTTTTTGGAAAAATAATGTCTTAACCGATGATTAATGTAGACACTATTGATGTACACCACCTGATCTTAACGTTTGTGTATTATAACCTTATGAGTTATGTGTTCCTTGTGACCTTTATGATGACTCAATAAAAAAGTTATTTGAAAAAAAAAAGTGAAGGGGACTGTGGAACAATTGTTACATTTGTCATTTCTGCCATTTGAGACTAGTGGGTCTTTACTTACCGAACAGGCTTCCGGTGATTCACCCACATCCTCTTCCTCAGTCCCTCCTTCTTCAGCCTTGGCCATGAGGACCAGAGATTTCTGGACTGGTTCCTGCTGCACTGTAAAAGGTAGTTGTTCGTAATACCACAGATTGGCTTGGTACAAGTCATCAGTCCCGGCTCCTGACCTCTTTGACTCTTCTATCTTTTTATGTTCTTTAAGGAAAACAGTCCGTAGATTCTGAATCTTTTTGCGAACCCAAAGGACTGACGCCGCATCATGATAAGGCTTGCTGTAGTTGGTGAGCTCTTGATAAGCTTGGTTGCAATTGATTTTATTGGCACAATCACATGACTTAACCAGAGACAGACACTCATGTGCTTTGTAGAGGTAGAGGAAACCCGATATAAATTCTCATTCTTCTAGAGACATTTCTAAAAATAAAAGAGAGACATTTTATTTATAATGGACATTATTCTGGCCACCCCCCAACAGTGGGGGTAGCCAGAGGATTAGACAATTGTGGCCCCCAAATAGTGGGGGCCTAACTGGACTCTTATTCTGTCTCGCCAACAGTGGTGGTAGTCAGAGGTTTAGATACTTGTGGTCCCTAAATAATGGGGCCCTAACCAGACTCTTCTGGTCACCCCCAACAGTGGGGGTGGCCATAGGAACAGACATTTGTGGCCCCTAAGTAATGGAGCCTTAGCCAGACCCTTCTGGCCACCTTTGTGTCCTTTGTGTGACTGAAATCCATATTTGGTACTTGAATGGCATATAGTACACATATGTACATCATTAGTTTAGGGTACTTTATCTGTTTGCACCACATCAGCATAGCAAACACATGGGAAGACACTAGTGGGTAATATGCATTGGGATACAGTATCTGTAAAATCACATTTGCACCACATCTGCATATAAAAAACACATGAGAAGACACTAGCGGCTGATATGCATTTGTGGTACAGTATCCATAAAAGCACATCTACAGCACATCAGAATATCAAACGCATGGGAAGACACTAGTGGGTAATATGCATTTGGGATACAGTATCCGTAAAAGCACATTTAAACTACATTAGCATAGAAATAACACATGGGAAGGGGTACAGTATCTGTAAAGGCACATTTGCACTACATTAGCATAGAAATAACACATGGGAAGGGGTACAGTATCCGTAAAAGCACATTTAAACTACATTAGCATAGAAATAACACATGGGAAGGGGTACAGTATCTGTAAAATCACATTTGCACTACATTAGCATAGAAATAACACATGGGAAGGGGTACAGTATCTGTAAAGGCACATTTGCACTACATTAGCATAGAAATAACACATGGGAAGGGGTACAGTATCTGTAAAAGCACATTTGCACTACATTAGCATAGAAATAACACATGGGAAGGGGTACAGTATCTGTAAAGGCACATTTGCACTACATTAGCATAGAAATAACACATGGGAAGGGGTACAGTATCTGTAAAATCACATTTGCACTACATTAGCATAGAAATAACACATGGGAAGGGGTACAGTATCTGTAAAAGCACATTTGCACTACATTAGCATAGAAAAAACACATGGGAGGTATCTGTAAAAGCAAATTTGCACCAAATCAGCATAGAAAAATCACATGGGAAGACACTAGCAAATAATATGCATTTGGGGTACAGTATCTGCATTTTTGCACCACAAAAGAAAGGGGGACAGTAGCAGTATATTAAACAAATAACAGGGTGTGTCAGTACTGCCTAATAAAACATTGTTGGTCAGGGTGTGTGTCTTATAAAAAACAGAGTTGATCAGTGTCTGCAGGGGCTAAAAAAAAAACCCTCTCCAGGCATAAACAACCATTGGTGGACAGTGGGTATTGTTGAACAGAAAATACACAGCAGATGCTGTAGAAATTGGAGGCATGCTGTGTCCTGCACTCCTCTCCTACCATCAGCAGAGTTGCAAAATGAAGGATGGGGGTGTCCAGGGAGACGCCACTCAAATGACGCTGATCGAATGATCCATCGAATGATGCATCGTATGTGCATAAAACATGGTACGATGTGCATACGATTACGACGGATAACCTGGGCTGCACAGGTGTTCACAGGATGCAACATTCTACCCGCGGGACCACGCATCGCATCACGATTCACAATCATACCCAAATAATGCACATTGTGCACACAATGCAGTGATCGAGGCATCGAAATCGTACATTCGTACGTAAAATCGTCCTACTGTATGGCCAGCTTTAGGCCCCATACTTTTCTCAATCTATACCACATCTCTTGGCAAACTAATAAGCTCTTTTGAATTTCAGTATCATCTGTATGCAGATGATACTCAAATCTACCTATCTTTCCCAGATTTCGCACCATCTGTATTGGTCCGCATTAATGAATGCCTTTCTGCCATTCATCTTGGATGTTATCTCGCCACCTCAAACTTAATTTTTCCAATACAGAATTTATTATATGTCCACCAACCAATAGAAGTTACCAATCTGATATCTCTATCACTGTTGATAATGCTGTCGAAGTCAAAAATATTTCAGTACACACATCACGTACAAACTACACACAGATGGCCTCCGTGTGCGTACTTGTTCTGCCGAGCGTGCACATATTCGCAAGTTACGTATGACCACTCCCGCGATCCTGCGTATTAGCACGTGGTATGAGTAATTACGGTAGTGTTTGTAATCGCATGGAAAAGCCATAAAAACACATTACATATTTAATCCACATAGTGCACAATGTACACATAGTCTACATGCACCACACCAGCGAGTTACACTTGCTTAAAGGGTATATTAACAAAGGGATTCACCTTTACAGGATATGAGGGGACAGAATTAGGTTAGGAGGTGGTGTTTGGTATCCAGCTGTAGGGTATTTTTAGAGTAATATTCCAGTGTTGGTTTGCGGATGATCGCATGCTCCTGCGTATATTGTTATGTGCAGAGGCAGAATATTAATATCAACTGTATTTACTGTACTCCTGCTATTCGGCGGGAACCCAGTGGAAACCAACTGCAAGTACACCTGGACCAGACATCGCCCACCTATTCAAACCGACCTATGACCTCTCCTGTACTGTAAATGACCATCCCAGTGACCAACAGACAAAGAGATTACAGTTTCCATTGTGTTAGGTTTTGGACAAATGTATAAAAAGCCAGCTGCAGGCCCGGTCACACACAATCTCTGAAGGTCATCTACCTAGATGACTGAGGACCGGAGCGGGAAGCGCAGGCGAACAAACGTATGTACCATTGACTGTAGCCTTTTTCTTTTATTGTATTGTGTTATTATTGTAACCCCTGCTAAGTAAAATAACCGTTGGTGGGTTGGACCCCAACATAGTTTTTGAAATACAATTGGTGTCATGTCCCATTTTCTGCTAAAGGTTTAAGGTGTATTTCTATCACACGTGTATCTGCATTGTGCTAACAGCGTGTCTGTGTTTGTGTATGCACTGCGTGTACTTTGTACGTCCGTCGCGGCGTGTGTATGCAAAGTGCGTACACGGTACAGGCTCTTGTACGCTAACTGTGTAAAAAGTACGTAGGGTAAGGATTACATACAGTGGCCACAGCGGCTCGAAATTAAGTGTATTAAGGTATTGCTTTTGTCCTGTAATATAATCAGCATTCACAATTGGGGGCTCGATCCGGTTTTTCACACAATCAAGGGATAGCAGATCATAGCAGACTTTAATCTATCAGCAAAGGGTGGAAATACAGCTTTAAGTTAAACCTTTTTCTGGTTGCTTGTATGTTTTAAAACCCTATTTGTGTGCTGTTAGATTGTGTCTGCTCTGTCTGGTCTGCAAAGGTGCTGAAAGAACCCGGAGAGATACAGGAAAAAAGCTGTTTATTGTCTCAGTGTAATTTTTGGCGTGAAAAAGCGTACACAGGGCATACCTATACTTTGCATACCCTCTCACATATTGTTGCCACAAGGTATAGATTTTTAAATCAGTTTAGATCTGTGTGAAATCGGATACATTTTTGCTATATAGATAAATTCGAATTAATATGTTAAGGGAGTAATTATAAAGACACAAAACGCAGTTCTGGCCTGGTTGTAAAGGTTTTTACAGAATAAGTGTGGGTTGTGTTAAGTGAGCGATTATAGTTTGTATTGCTCACATTTATAGAGATTGTGTGGTTTGTTTTATCGTGGATACACGTTTTGTGCACATGGGCCGGACAAAGTACAGGACCGCGCACGCGGCGTAAAAGGCACGCACGGTCGCTTGTTTACGCAAGGTTGCGCAAGAGTGGAGATGCTAAGTACAAATCACACGATAGTTTGTTCAATTAAAAGGTGGGATAGTATACCTTAAATACAATAGCACATAACTATCTGATTTCAAAAGCAGATTAGTGTAAGACTTTTGTCTAAACTGTACTGCCTCTGGGGTAAAGCTGCCAATCAGAAATAGTGGAAATTTTCTGTACAGAGAAACGCTGTGTATTTGTGTGAGCTGAAAGTAGGAGTGAGTGTATTGAACCCCGTGAATTTGGGATCCCGTTGTTGGTACACCAAGTAAGTGGAGGCTTGGCGCCGTTAGGCGGCTGACTCATGCTGAATATGGTACAGTGAAGTACGCAAATTGTGAGGAGATTTGCAGAGGAGTGTAATAGGGAATTGTGCATTGTGTAGTATTGAAGTTTAAAGGTTTTGTATTACGCTCCGGCTGAGGAGCGCAGCTTGTATATTCGACTCCAGTGATCGTAGGGTGGATAGGTAACACGTACTTATACGCTGTGCGATTGGACCGCATGTTTGTGGGTGCGATACGTAGCGCAACTTGATACCCCTTTACGAGCTTTGCGTAAAATCGCGGTATCATTAGCGCGGTGTAGAGCACACGCAAGCGTGATTTGTGTACGTCAAAAAGGGAAGTTTTCACTGGTCTCTCTCAGGAAAATCTTCAACGGCAGATATTCACTGGAAAAGGTAAGTTACTCCTAAAACTTCCAGTGAATAGAAGCCAGTTAGGGCCTCACTGGGTACGCGGTGGTCACTACTGGAGTGAGTCGTGGTACATCAGCGGAGAAGGAGCTAGGAGAAGGAGTTAGGTGTCTTTCACCATCTATTGTGTTGTGCATTTGGGGATTGCGTTTACAGGCAAAAAGTCCGTGATGGGATCCAATTGCACAAGCAGTGGACGTTTGGTAGCTAGGGTTCAGGCTGGAGAATTGCGGCCCAGGGGGTCAGCAAGGTTTATTATGTGTGAGAAATATGGTTCAAACACGGAGGCTTTTTGCAATGAATGGGTACGTATGACTGCTAAAGATAGGGCATCATTCCCTGGGGTGGGTAGCTTTGAATCAGAGGTACTGCAGAACATAAGGATTAAAATATGTCTGATTAAATCTAGAAAACAAAGGATCAGACATAACGATTGTTTAAATCTGTGGCAGCAAGAGGGGGAGGTGCAAAGGGAACTAACTTGCACAGCAATTTCCAAACCTGGCAGGGATGCGAGTATGGGCACACCATTACCGACACAAGTCGATGGGGAGGAAATGGCTACAATCAATGGTACATCTGTAAATGATAGTAGAATGCAGAAGCAATGTGTTAACCCTAACCTATGCAAGTTGTATCCTGTTTTGAAATCTCTCCAAGGTTATAGATCACAGGAAGATGAAGGATCCTACCTAATCTTAGCGCTCATTCAGGCAGTCACCTTACAGGAAACTCAGGTGGGCCCAGCCCAACCAGTAAGAGCAGTGACAGTGTCACCTACTGAAAGGACTGGTGAGATCATAGACATCGGTAAGTGTGAGACTGTTCATTACACAGAGACATTAATACCTCACAGTGAGCAGATTAGGAATGGAAGGATTACATCCTGTCTTGGAAATAGTAACTCCCAATAGGAGGACCGATAGTCAGGGAATAATCCTCACCAGGAACAATGCAATGTATTGCCCGTGGTCCAGATCAGAGCTGCGGTCAATCATTTCAGAATTCCCGATCCGCAGAAGCATTTAGCCAGATGTCAGAAGTTTATCAGGGATCTGGGTAATACCCATGAACCGGCAAACAAATATTGGCGGATACTTTTGAAAGCGTGCCAACCCCCTAATATTGACACCCAAAAAAGTATTACGGATTGTAAATTAGAGTCGGATGGTCCTATGACTGATGAACACAATCAGGAGAACGTGGAACGAATTAACATGCAACTAGAGTTGTATTTCCCCACTACTGTTAAGTGGAGTGATTATTCTTCAAAGTTTCCTCTTCATCTCTTACGTTCACCTACAGGAGGGTACAACACATGGACCCGATTACAGTTCAAACACCACATGCCTACTCGGTCCTTCAAAGTGCTGCCCAAACTCAGTATATCTCACCAGCACAATGACACCAGTATTACTGCAGTGTGCCTGGTCATTGTCGAAGTCGAAAAATATTGCAATACACACATCACGTACAAACTACACACAGGTGGCCTCCGCGCGTGTACTTGTTCTGCTGTGCGTGCGCATATTCGCAATTTGCGTATGGTTGCTCCCGTGGTCCTGCGCATTAGCGTGTGTTATGAGTATTTCTGGTTGAGTTTGTGAACGCATGAAAAAGCCATCAAAACACATTACATATTTAATCCAAATAGTGCACAATGTACACATAGTCTCCCTGCATCACACCAGCAAGTTACAACAGTTTAAATGGTATCAGAACAAAGGGATTCACCTTTACAGGATAGGAGGGGACAGAACAAGGTTATAAGGTGGTGTTTGTCATCCAGCTGTAGGGTATTTTAAGGGTAATATTCGGGTGTTGGTTTGCAGAAGATCGCACGCTCCTGCGAATAGTTATGCGCAGGAGCAGAATATAAATATAAACTGTATTTACTGTACATTTGGTATGCGGCGGGAACCCAGAGGAGACCACCCACAAGTGCATCTGGAACAGACATCGCCCATCTATTCAAACCAACCTATGACCTCTCCTGTACTGTAAATGACCATCCCTGTGTCCAATGGACAAAGAGATTACAGTATCCATTGTGTTAAGTTTTGAAAGATTGTATAAAAAAGCCAAGTGCATGCCTGGTCACACACAGACTCTAAAGGTCATCTACCCTGATGACTGAGGACCAGACTGGGAAGCGCAGGCGAAATCAAACAAGTATGTACCATTGACTGTAGCCATTATTCTATTGTATTGTTTTGTTATTGTAACCCCCTGCAAGTAAAGAACCGTTGGTGGGTCAGACCCCAACCTAGTTTTGAATTACAATTGGTGTCGTGTTCCATTTCCTTGCTAAGGTTTAAAGTGTATTTACAGCCACTCGGGTTGCTGCATTGTGCTAACAGCGTATAGGCCTGGGTACGCAAACTGTGTAGTCCCTACGCCCTTTCGGCGTACATACGCAGAGTGCATACACTGTGCGACCTTGTGTATGTAAGGTTTGTAAATAATATAAAGGTGAAGGTTAATTACTGTGGCCGCAGCAGCTCAATATTAAAGTGTATCAAGTGTGTTTAAGGTATATGCTTTTTAGTCCTGTAAGTAAACCAGGGTTTACAATTGGGGGCATCGTCCGGTTTTCACATGCTCACAGCCTAACAGGTCATAGCAGACTTAATCTATCAGCAAAGGGCGGAAAGTTATCCTACGTAACCTTTTCCTGGTCGATGGATATGCTGAAAACCCTATTTGTGTGCTGTTAGATTGCGTCTGCTCTGCATGGTCTGCAGAGGTGCTGATAGAACTGTAAAACAGGAAAAAAAGCTATTTAAAAATCTGTGAATTTTTTTTGCCACCAAAAGCGTACACAAAGGGCACCGATACTTTGCATACCCTCTCACATTGTTGCTGCAAGACTCATTTAGATCTGTGTGAAATCGGATACATTTGTTGCTATATAGTTAAATTTGAAATAAAAGTGTTTAAGGAAGTACATATAAAGCACAACACGCAGGTCTGGCTTGTGGGCGAGCATAGTTAGTATTGCTCACATTTATAGAGTTGTGTGATTTGTTTTATTGCGTACGCACATTGGTACACGTGGTACGGAATGTGAGGACAGCGTACAAAAACGTGCACGTGGAGCAAGGCCGCACACGTGGCATAGAGGTATGCACGGTTGCGTAATTACACAAGCTTGCGTTGGGTTGTGTGCGCATAATAAAACCACACGATAGTTTGTTCAGTTAAAAGGTGGGACAGTAGCCACACATAATTACCCGGTTTCTAAAGCAGATTAGTATAAAACTATTGTTTAAACTGTATTGCCTCTGGGGGTAAAGCTGCCAATCAAAACGAGTAAAAATTTTCTGTACAGAAAAACAAAGCGTATTTGAGTGAGTGAAAGTGGAGTGAGTGGAGCTGTACCTGTCACAACTGAGGGTTTTAGCTGACAGGAGGAAGCCTCAGTTGTAGGGGCTGAGAGGAACTTAAACCGGGTAAAGGTTTAATCAGACCCCTGGACATGTAAGTGTTAAAAGGAAACCCGAAGGTGTGACCATGACAACCAGGTAAAGGTAAATTAAAAGTTTATTGACAAACTCCGTGTAACAACAGACAGCAAATAATAAAAATGGCAATGATAAATAATATGATTCCTGGAGCACTCTGACCATGAAATGGTTTCACAGGACACTGGTAGGTTAAGAACAGTTGTTGAAGTCCTTAGATGGAATAACCTTACCAGGCCTGGCTGTAGTAGTGAAGATATCCATGGAACATGCCAGTAGATGGAACAGATGAAGCTGGTAACTTGAATCAGCTGTTGTAATTGCTGGATAGAACCAGCCAGGTGGTAAGACACGGAGTGGGTGCGGAATGGAATCAGCCAGATTATAAAGTCACTGAATGAATGCTGGGTGGAACCAGCCAGGTGATGAAACACGGTGTGAATATAATAAGATGCTAGGGAGCGTGGAAACAGAGGAGTTGAAGGATGATTACCGGTGGTAGTGGATACTGCTGGAAGCAGATGAAATAGCTGGAAGCTGGAAACTGGATCAGCCACGGAGAACTGCAGAGTCAGGCTGCACCGCAGGATGGTAGGCAGGTGCAGGTCTCTTTAGTGGATGCTGGAGACAGGAGCTGGAACCTGGAAACACAACCACAGGAGAGAGACTGGAACAAGGTATGACAAACAAAGCACTGACGATTTCCTGGCCCAGGCACAGGATACTTATACCTGCAGCAATGCAGGCATTGGCTGGGCAATTATGCAGATTTCCAGAGGCAGTGGATTGGAGGAACTGAGACATGTGATTAGATCCAACATGGCTGCGCCCATGTTAGAACTTGGAGGGAAAACTGGCTTGGGAAACCATGTGGAAACATAACTGTAATGGCGGCGCCGGCCACAGAGGACAAGAGACGCCAAACTGACAAATGCATGCTGAGACTCGTGGATGACAACAGAGGCCGCGGCAGGCATGGAACACCACACTGACAACCTGCACCTATAACACAGGAGCGGCGGCGGAGGATGCTGAGAACGGGAGATGCCATGCAGGATTCAAACATGGCGCCGCTGTGACAGCATCTCAGCGTGACAGGAGGAATGTGCAGCATGTGGACACAGATGAGATCCGGCCTTGGAACGCTGAGCGAGCCTCAGAAGACATCTGAAAGGCAGGTAATGGCGTCCAGATACCCGGATCGTGACAGCAGCACCCCCTTTAGGAGTGGCCCCAGGACGCTTCTTAGGCTTTAGAGGAAACTTCGAGTGGAAATTCCGGACCAAGGCAGGAGCATGGACATCAGACGCATTGGTCCAAGAGCGTTCTTCAGGACAATAGCCCTTCCAGTCAATAAGATACTGCAACTGACCGTAACGGAAACGTGAGTCCAGAATCTTGGCCACCTCATACTCGACTCCCCGTTGAATCTGAACTTTAGGAGCTGGAGGAAGTGCAGAATTAAACCTATTCAGGATCAGCGGTTTCTACAAGGAAACATGGAATGTCCTGGGTATTTTTAAGAAGGGAGGTAACTGGAGTCTGTAAGCAACAGGATTGATGACTTGTTCAATTTTAAAAGGACCAATGTAACGAGGAGCAAATTTCATGCTGGGAACTCTCAACCTCAAATTCTTCGTGGACAACCATACTCGATCACCCACCTTGAGAGACGGAACTGCTCTACGCTTCCTATCGGCAAACTTCTTATACCTAAATGAGGCTTTAAGCAGGGCTGCGCGGACATTCTTCCAGTTGTTTGAAAACTGACGCAAGGTGACATCCACTGCCGGAACAGAAGTTGCTGGAAGCGGTTGGAATTCTGGAACCTTAGGGTGAAATCCATAGTCGATGAAGAATGGTGTTGAGGAGGATGAGGAATGGTATTGATTGTTGTGGCAAAACTCGGCCCTGGGAAGGAGTTGAACCCAGTCATCTTGGGAGGAAGACACATAAATGCGGAGGAAGGCCTCCAAGTCCTGATTCACCCTCTCGGTTTGACCATTGTTCTGAGGATGGTAAGCTGTGGAAAACTTTAACTTGACTTGGAAGGCTTGACACAAACTTCGCCAAAATTTGGCTACAAATTGTACTCCACGATCGGAGATGATTTCATCAGGGAGACCGTGAAGTCGAAAGATCTCTTGGATAAAGGCTTGAGCCAACTTGGAAGCTGACGGAAGACCGGTGAGGGGTATGAAATGTGCCATCTTGGTGAACCGGTCAACTACCACCCAGATGGTATTAAACTTGTTGCATATAGGCAGATCTGTAACAAAGTCCATCGACAAATGGGTCCACGGTCGACTGGGAACAGATAATGGAACCAGTTGCCCCGCAGGTGTTAGGATCTCATGCTCTGTGCTGCCACGTCGCCATGGCAACCGGGAGGCAAGTGTTAGCGAAGTAACCTGAGCGCAGCTGATACTCCGGTCCGGGTTTTTACTGTGTAGTGGTTACAGGCTCTGTGCACGGCAGGGAATCCGGCGCTGGTTTTGTGCTCACAGTCTGTGAGGTCTGAGTGGGGCGTGGACAGCACCTGCTATATAAACCATCCTCTCAGGCTAGGCAAATGCTGCTGAATCTTTGTTTGTTAGTCAGTTCCAGAGAGTTAGCTAGTACTGTGTGACTTTGTATTTACTTGTTGCTTACTGCAAACAGGCCTTGGGATTCGGTACTTCATTCTGCCAATCCGGACCTAGCAGTAAGACTGGAGTCAGTTGTTTGACCTGCTGGGGTTCTTTTGCTATTCTGTGAACCCAGCAGGTTTGCGGCTGTACTCTCAGACCTGCTTGCTTAATCCTCCCTCACTGTGCAGGGCGTCCAGGTGTCAGTTTAGTAGCAGTAAGCTGAACCTGTGCCCTGCAAGTGGGGGTTAGGATTGTGGATACTCTCCTTGTGTCTATATTTCTATCTCTGATCAAGGAGTTTATTCCCACACCCGTTGGTAACCCTTTGGGGTTTTTTCTGTTGCTCTTAGCAACATCATTTCAGGTGCTCCACATGTTAAATAACTACACCTCGCTTCATTGTCCGCTCTATTCCATCTGAGCATTCCTGACACTAGGGAGACACCCAATTCCTGAGCCTTTGGGCTTCTCCATTCACTTTGTGTTTATTAGTTATTCCATCACCTCCTGTGTATGTTATGTTATACTGTCTGTGAGTTCGTTTGCTTCGCTTCCCTCTCTGTTCATACACCGGTATACTCCTGTTAGCACTGGTGTGCGTAACATATTCAGTAGCCCTACTGCTGTTGAAATTTTGTGGGAATATGGAGCATACCCCTCAAAATACTTTGCAACAGGTGGTCGATCAGGTGCAGGTCCTGACTCGACAATTTAATGAGATGTCCATTAAAATGAACACCCCGCAGGCCGCTAGCAGAGCTCCGGCAGCAGCAGCGGCAAGTTCAGGGGTTAAGGAGCCGAAAGTAAATCTCCCAGATCGTTTTTCTGGAGATCGCTCGCAGTTCTTTTGTTTCAAGGAGAGCTGTAAGCTATATTTCAGGCTTAGGCCCCAGTCTTCTGGGTCGGAGATTCAGCGGGTGGGCATGGTGATTTCCTTGCTACAAGGAGACCCACAGGTCTGGGCATATGGGTTACAGCATGACTGTCCGTCGCTTAAAAGTGTTGATGTTTTTTTTACGGCACTGGGCATTTTGTATGATGACCCTGACAAGATGGCTTCAGCCGAGGCTCAGATTATGGTTCTTAAGCAAGGGCGATGGCCAGCTGAGGTTTATAGTACGGAGTTTCGGAGGTTGGCTCATGATACCCAGTGGAATGATCCAGCCCTGAGAAACCAGTACCGAAGGGGCCTTTCTGACCAGATAAAGGACCAACTGGTACAATATCCCTCGCCTGATAGCTTAGATCAGCTCATGCAGTTATCCATCCGGGTGGATAGACGGCTGAGAGAGCGTAGGCTTGAAAGGGAGACCACAGTTTCCTTTTTTCCTAAGGGAACCTCAGACTCTGAGGAATATTCCGAGGAGCCTATGCAGATTGGGGCTACCCGCCTCTCCTCGCGTGAGAAGACGCGGAGGAGACAGCAGGGTTTGTGTTTGTACTGTGGGAATAAAGGTCATGTTGTAGTATCATGCCCAGAAAAACCGGAAAACTTCAGGGCCTGAGGGTGATGGGAAATATCCTGTCAGGCCAGAAGTCAGAATTTCCCAAAAAGACTTTTCTCATTCTGGTGACTTTGGAGATCCTCGGTCAAACTGTCAAGACTGAGGCCTTTGTTGACAGTGGGGCCGATGGGGTTTTCATGGACCGTCAATTCGCCCTGGAACACTCTGTTCCCTCAGTACCTTTGGCATCAGAGATTGAGATCTGTGGGTTAAACGGGGAACCATTGTCCCAGGGTAAAATTACCTCCTGCACCAGCCAAATTCCTTTGTTTATTGGAGCCACACACTCTGAAAAATTGTCATTTTATGTGACTGTCTGTTCTTTTGCCCCATTGGTTTTGGGGTTACCCTGGTTAAGGGCCCATAACCCTCAATTTGACTGGGTCTCTGGGGAGATTCTTAGTTGGGGTAGTGATTGTTTCAGGAGTTGCTTGAGCCTTCCAGTCAGGCTCTCGCAGCTAAGTTTGCCAGGATTGCCAGGATGTTATGCAGATTTTGCGGATGTGTTCTCCAAAAAAGTTGCGGAGGTACTACCTCCCCATCGCCCCTATGACTGTGCCATTGATTTGTTGCCGGATGCTAAGCTTCCCAAGAGCAGGTTGTACTCCCTGTCACGTCCTGAGACTCAGGCTATGGCAGAGTACATTCAGGAGAACTTGGCTAAGGGATTTATCAGACCCTCACAGTCCCCAGTTGGGTCGGGGTTCTTCTTCGTGGGTAAAAAGGACGGTTCGTTGCGACCCTGCATCGACTTCAGGGAATTGAACCGTATCACGATTAAAAACTCGTACCCACTGCCTCTCATTTCGGTTTTGTTTGACCAGCTTCGTACTGCCACCATTTTTTCTAAGATTGACCTACGCGGTGCTTACAATCTAATCCGAATAAGAGAGGGGGATGAATGGAAGACTGCCTGTTATGATTCCAGTACTCCTGACCGGAGGAGATCTTATGACAATGGCCAGAGTACTGGAAGGGAATGCTGGTTACGGGAGCAGGAAAGACTAGTTGCCCCTGGCGCCCTAACTCTATTGTCTCACCCGTGCTATCGGAAATCCCTTGCGAGACTATGGTTTCTTGAGCCCCTGGCAGCCACGTTTGAAAGGCGGATTATGTCTGCCCAACTCCGGTGCCCCCCGGTCTTAGTGAGAGACAAAGGGAAATCCGAGGCAGGATGATGACAAGAGGACCTCTGACTAACAACAGGCCAAGGGCAACAAGCTAACTAACCAAACCTGAAGTATGTGCGGAAAAACCGCCAGGTAAAAGGACAACCAAAATCCACTAGTCCATTACTCCTACCCAGCACCGCTGGATACCAGAGTGGATCTGTGGGAACGGAATCCTCCGCAAAATGCTCCGAAACACAAATAATAAGTAATAAATAATAAAGCGGCCAAGCCGCAACACACGGCAACGCCGCGACTCACGAACACCACTGGATGTTTAAACGGTGCTCAGTCAGGACTCCAGGAACAAGATGACGACTTCCGAGTGCAGGACAACTGAGGACTGGAACGACCGGATACAGCAAGACTGGAAACACTCTCAGCAAACAGAGACAGCATGCAGGAAGCTATTACCGGCGTCTGTGTGAGGCACTGCAAGAGCATATAAACTGAAGCCCTCCAATCAACTGCTGACAGGGCTAATTGCGTGGATGCCGTGCAGCTGCCTTGCTGCACGGCCAGGAAACAGGTGCCCTACTTAATTTAAATGGACCCAGCAACGGGGAACGCGGTCCGCCAGTGGCGTCCCCGTTGCTAGGGTCCGTGCGGCTCCGTGCGCCCGGCGTCTAGCGTTGCCAGGGAGCCGGCGGCTGTACGCGTACGGCGTCCCTGGTTGCTAGGCGCCGGGCCGCACCGACGAGCGGACCCCGGCGCCTAACAGTACCCCCCCTTGAGGAGGGGTCAAGGAACCCCTAAAGCCAGGTTTCTGAGGAAATTCCCGAAAAAATGCCCTCTTGAGCCTCGGGGCATGGAGATCCTTATCCAGGACCCAAGACCTTTCCTCTGGACCATAGCCTCTCCAGTGCACCAGAAAATAAAGCCGACCCCGGGACAATTTGGAATCGAGAACCTTCTCCACCAAGAACTCCTGTTGTCCCTGTACATCTACTGGAGATTTCCCCTGAGAGATCTTCCGAGGAAATCTACTGGAAGAAACGTATGGTTTCAACAGGGAACAATGGAACGTATTTCCGATCCGGAGAGCTCTTGGTAAAAGTAACCGGAAAGCAACTGGGTTGATTTTTTTTAATAATATGAAATGGTCCAATAAATTTGGGGCCCAATCTAGCAGAGGATTGTCGAAGTCTAATGTTACGAGTCGACAACCATACCCTATCTCCCACCTTAAAAGTGCAAGGACGTCGGAGCCTGTCAGAAAAATTTTTCTCTCGAAAGGCCGCTTTTCTGAGAGCAAGGTGCACTTTTTTCCAAATGACTCTGAGATGAGAGGTTAAGGTTAGCGAGGAAACAGAAGAATGTTGAAAAAAAGAATTAGCTCTGGGGTGAAAACCAAAAACTGAAAAGAATGGAGACACATTAGTGGAGGAATGACAAGAATTATTGTAAGCAAACTCCGCCAAAGGAAGAAACTCGGACCAATCATTCTGGAGTTTGGCTGAGTACAAACGCAAATATTGTTTTAATGATTAGTTAACTCGCTCGGTTTGCCCGTTAGATTGGGGATGGTAGCCGGATGTTAAAGACAATTTCATCTTTAATGAAGCACAAAAAGACTTCCAGAATTGTGCAATGAATTGTGGACCCCGATCAGAAACAATATCAGTGGGCAACCCATGAAGTCTGAAAACATGGCGGAGAAACAAAACAGCCAATCCCTGGGCAGATGGCAGTCGGGGAAGAGCAATGAAATGAGCCATCTTGCTAAAACGGTCCACTACCACCCATATGACTCGGAATCCGGCTGACAGAGGAAGGTCTACCACAAAATCCATGGAAATATAAGACCATGGTCTGAGAGGAACATTTAAGGGCATAAGTTGCCCGATAGGCAAGGAACGGGGAACCTTATGCTGTGCACAGACCTGACAAGAAAAAACAAACTCCTTAATGTCTTTAGAAAGACCAGGCCACCATACTGAGCGGGAGACTAATTCCAAAGTCTTAGAGATCCCCGGATGCCCGGCAACTTTGCTATCATGAAACTCAGTCAAAACAGTAGCTCTCAAAAACTCAGGGACGTAAAGACGACCAACAGGAGTATTTCCAGGAGCTTGATGTTGAAGCTGCTTTAACTGGGTAAATAAATCTTGTGTGAGGCCTGCCCGAATGACTGAAGACGGAAGTATGGGAGTAACAGGACTGTTATTATGAACTGGAAGAAAACTGCGTGACAGGGCATCCGCCTTGGTATTCTTGGAACCTGGCCTGAAAGTGATAATAAACTTGAAACGAGTAAAAAATAAAGCCCAACGAGCCTGCCGGGCATTCAGCCGCTTAGCTGATTCGATGTACTGAAGATTTTTGTGGTCAGTCAATACTGAAATGGTATGTGTTGCTCCCTCAAGCCAATGCCTCCACTCCTCGAAAGCCCATTTAATAGCCAGTAACTCCCGGTTACCAACATCGTAGTTGGATTCAGCGGATGAGAATTTCCTGGACATAAAGGCACAAGGATGTAGTTCCAGAGACTCCGGATCCTTTTGAGATAGGATAGCCCCCACTCCAACCTCCGAGGCATCAACCTCAACAACGAAGGGCAATTCTGGGTTGGGATGTCTGAGGACTGGAGCTGAGACAAAAGCTTGTTTCAAGGCCTGAAAGGATAACTCAGCTTCACGTGACCAATTGGTAGGATCCGCTCCCTTCTTAGTCAGTGCCACAAGGGGAGCAACCAGGTCGGAAAAAGAATGAATAAATCTTCTATAATAATTCGCAAACCCTAAAAAGCGCTGAATTGCTTTTAAATTGGTGGGTTGCGCCCAACTAAGGATGGCTTGGAGCTTCTTAGGTTCCATGCAGAATCCCCGAGGGGAAATAATGTATCCTAAAAAGGATACCTCCGTGACATGAAACTCACACTTCTCCAGCTTGGCATATAGATGATTTTCACGTAATTTTTGAAGAACCTGACGCACCTGGGTAACATGTTGTTCAATTGAGTCAGAATAAATCAGGATGTCGTCTAAGTAAACGACCACGAATCTTCCTAGGAAGTCACGGAGCACATCGTTAATGAGATCCTGGAAAACTGCTGGAGCGTTAGACAAGCCGAACGGCATCACCAGATACTCGTAGTGACCCGACTGAGTACTGAATGCCGTCTTCCACTCATCTCCAGACTTGATTCGGATGAGGTTATACGCTCCCCTTAGGTCAATTTTAGAAAAAAATCACAGCCGAACGCAGCTGATCAAAGAGGACCGAAATCAGCGGCAGAGGATAAGTATTTTTAACTGAGATCTTATTCAGGGCTCTAAAGTCAATGCAAGGTCTGAGTGATCCATCTTTTTTTACCACAAAGAAGAAGCCTGCACTTAAAGGGGATTTAGATGGCCTAATAAATCCTTTCCCCAGGCTCTCCTTAACATACTCATTCATGGCCGCAGTTTCTGGCCCGGATAAAGCATATAACCTTCCCTTTGGCAATGTGGCACCAGGAATTAGCTCAATAGCACAATCATAAGGCCGATGGGGAGGCAGAATGTCCGCATTGCCCTTGGAAAACACATCAACAAAGTCCTGGTATTCCACGGGAATGAGTTCAGGAATGGCAGTTGCTATTCTGACGGGAAACGTAATACATTCCTTATTACAGATGGTACCCCATTGTGAAATCTCCCCCGACCGCCAATCAATGGTGGGATTATGAAAAGCCAGCCAAGGGTGACCCAGAACCACTGGAACTGCTGGGCAATGGGTAAGGAAGAACTCGATCTTTTCGGAATGAAGAGCTCCTACCGTAAGTAGTACAGGGGGTGTACAGAGGGAAATAACCCCATTGGACAAAGGACTCCCATCTAAACCATGCATGGTGACACACCTACCCAAGGCTAACTGAGGAATGCCTAAGGCCTTGGCCCAAGTTAAGTCCATAAAGTTCCCTGCAGCTCCACTGTCAACAAAAGCCGACACCGAAGAACTGAGGCTGCCAAAGGAAACTTTAGCTGGGACTAAAAGGGAGTTATTCGAGGAGATAAGCTGCAGACCGAAGTGAACCCCCTCACAATTCACTTGGTCGAGGCGTTTCCCGACTTGTTCGGACAATTACGGGCAAAATGTCCCTTACCCCCACAGTACAAACAAAGACCAGAGTTTTGCCTTCTGGCTCTTTCTTCTGGAGACAGCCGGGAGAGACCCATCTGCATGGGCTCCTCTACGTCCTCAGGAATGGAATATACACATGGAGTAGACCTGACAGGTGCTCCTTTTTCAGCCCTCCGCTCTCTGAGACGACGATCAATCTTAATAGAAAGCTCCATGAGTTTATCGAGAGTCTCAGGAGCGGGATACTGAAGGAGACTGTCTTTTATAGACTCTGATAAGCCGAGGCGAAACTGACTGCGCAGGGCTGGGTCATTCCAGCCACAGTCGTTCGACCAATGGCGAAACTCCGTACAATAAACCTCTGCAGGATTTCTACCCTGTCTGAGAGCGCGCAACTGACTCTCAGCGGATGCCTCTCTATCAGGGTCATCATACAAAAGCCCTAAAGACCCAAAAAAAGCGTCTACTGACAACAACGCCGGATCCTCTGCTTTTAAACCAAATGCCCAGGTCTGAGGATCCCCCTGGAGCAAAGAAATAATAATCCCGACCCGCTGAGATTCAGTACCTGAGGAGATCGGTCTTAAACGAAAATAAAGTTTACAGGATTCTTAAAAATTAAAAAACTCTTTCCTATCACCAGAAAAACGGTCAGGCAAGTGCATTTTTGGTTCAGGGACTACCCTCGGGGAAGTTCGTAAAAGATCTTCCTGCGACTTCACCCTGAACCATCTGAGTAAGTTCTTGAATCTGGCTGACTAGGAGCTGACCAGGATTTGGCCCTAAACCTGTGGGATTCATGAGGCCGATAACTCTTACAAAACTGAATAAGGAAAAAATTAAACCGTGTTTTAATTTTAAGTTTTGGTATTGGCCGGTAATAATGTTATGATTCCAGTACTCCTGACCGGAGGAGATCTTATGACAATGGCCAGAGTACTGGAAGGGAATGCTGGTTACGGGAGCAGGAAAGACTAGTTGCCCCTGGCGCCCTAACTCTATTGTCTCACCCGTGCTATCGGAAATCCCTTGCGAGACTATGGTTTCTTGAGCCCCTGGCAGCCACGTTTGAAAGGCGGATTATGTCTGCCCAACTCCGGTGCCCCCCGGTCTTAGTGAGAGACAAAGGGAAATCCGAGGCAGGATGATGACAAGAGGACCTCTGACTAACAACAGGCCAAGGGCAACAAGCTAACTAACCAAACCTGAAGTATGTGCGGAAAAACCGCCAGGTAAAAGGACAACCAAAATCCACTAGTCCATTACTCCTACCCAGCACCGCTGGATACCAGAGTGGATCTGTGGGAGCGGAATCCTCCGCAAAATGCTCCGAAACACAAATAATAAGTAATAAATAATAAAGCGGCCAAGCCGCAACACACGGCAACGCCGCGACTCACGAACACCACTGGATGTTTAAACGGTGCTCAGTCAGGACTCCAGGAACAAGATGACGACTTCCGAGTGCAGGACAACTGAGGACTGGAACGACCGGATACAGCAAGACTGGAAACACTCTCAGCAAACAGAGACAGCATGCAGAAAGCTATTACCGGCATCTGTGTGAGGCACTGCAAGAGCATATAAACTGAAGCCCTCCAATCAACTGCTGACAGGGCTAATTGCGTGGATGCCGTGCAGCTGCCTTGCTGCACGGCCAGGAAACAGGTGCCCTAATTAATTTAAATGGACCCAGCAACGGGGAATGCGGTCCGCCAGTGGCGTCCCCGTTGCTAGGGTCCGTGCGGCTCCGTGCGCCCGGCGTCTAGCGTTGCCAGGGAGCCGGCGGCTGTACGCGTACGGCGTCCCTGGTTGCTAGGCGCCGGGCCGCACCGACGAGCGGACCCCGGCGCCTAACACTGCCTTTAATACCCACTCAGGGCATTATGAATATTTGGTGATGCCTTTTGGGCTCTCTAATGCCCCGGCAGTCTTCCAGGAATTCATGAACGATGTGCTCAGGGAATATTTGGATAGATTCTTAGTTGTTTATCTAGATGACATCCTAATCTTCTCTCATTCCCTGGAGGAACATCGGAAGCATGTACGCTTAGTCCTCCAGAAACTCAGAGACCACCAGCTTGGGCCAAGCTGGAGAAGTGCGAGTTTGAAGTCCAGCAAATCGCATTTCTAGGGTATATTATCTCCTCAGAAGGTTTCCAAATGGAGGGTTCTAAGGTACAGGCAGTCCTGGATTGGGTGCAGCCCACTAGTTTGAAGGCGCTTCAGTGTTTTCTGGGCTTTGCGAATTTTTATAGACGGTTTATCGCTGGATTTTCATCTATAGTGGCCCCCTTGGTGGCACTCACTAAGAAAGGGGCGGATGTTGCTCACTGGTCTCGTGAGGCCAAAGCGGCCTTTGCCCGTCTCAAAAGGGCATTTGTCTCGGCCAAGGTGCTGCGACACCCAGATCCAGAGCGTCCTTTTGTGGTAGAAGTGGATGCCTCTGAGATAGGTATTGGGGCAGTGCTCTCTCAGATGGGGGTGTCTGATAATCGCCTTCATCCCTGTGCTTACTTTTCCCGTAAATTTTCGTCTGCCGAGATGAATTATGATGTGGGTAACCGGGAATTGTTGGCTATAAAGGATGCACTCGGGGAGTGGAGACACTGGCTTGAGGGGGCTAAGTTTGTGGTCTCAATTCTCACCGACCATAAGAATCTGGCATATTTAGAGTCAGCGAAGCGGCTCAATGCCAGGCAGGCACGATGGGCTTTGTTTTTTGCTCGCTTTAATTTTTTGATAACATATCGCCCTGGGTCAAAAAACATCAAGGCTGATGCGCTCTCGCGGAGTTTTGCTCCAGTTCAAGAGACCACCGAGGAGCCATTGCCCATTGTGTCCCCATCATGTATTAAAGTGGGCATTACCCAGGACCTCTTGTCATTAGTCCTTAGAGCACAGGAGCAGGCTCCTCCAGACCTTCCGGTAGGTCTCTTGTTTGTGCCTCCTAGGTTAAGACAGCGAGTGTTCCTGGAATTCCATGCCAAGAGGTCGGCAGGGCATCCGGGTATTGCCAGAACTCGGGAGTTGCTGTCTAGGGCGGTGTGGTGGCCCTCGGTGGCTAGGGATGTGGATCAGTGGGTTCGGGCATGTGACGTTTGTGCCCGAAATAAAACTCCTAGAGGGGTTCCTGTCGGCCCATTACATCCACTCTCTATTCCGTTTAAGCCATGGACCCACATTTCCATGGATTTTGTGGTGGACTTGCCCAAATCCTCGGGGATGACAGCCATTTGGGTTGTTGTTGACAGGTTTTCGAAGATGGCGCATTTCGTTCCACTGGTTGGGTTGCCATCGGCCAGACGCCTGTCTGAGTTATTTATGCAGCATGTTGTGCGCCTCCACGGGTTGCCACTTGATGTGGTCTCTGACCGTGGATCCCAGTTTGTGGCCAAATTCTGGAGGGCATTTTGTTCTGATCTCCAGATTTCTGTGAGCTTGTCGTCAGGCTACCATCCACAGTCTAATGGGCAGACTGAGAGGGTGAACCAGTCCTTGGAGCAGTTCCTCAGGTGTTATGTCTCCAAGTGTCATACTGACTGGGTTGCTCATCTGTCCATGGCGGAGTTTGCCTATAACAACGCGGCTCACTCTGCTACAGGGATCTCTCTCTTCCTTTGTGTGTATGGGCATCATCCTAAGGCCAATTCTTTTGACCCCCTGGATTCCACGCCTGGTGGTTCCTCTGTTGTTTCGGTCCTTAGGGGTATTTGGAGGAAAGTGAAGAAAGCCCTTGTGTCTGTGTCATTAGTGACCAAAAGGGTTTTTGATAAGCGGAGAAGACCCTGCAGCTTCAAATTAGGAGACTTCGTCTGGTTGTCCACCAAGAATTTGAAGTTGAGACAGCCATCTCATAAGTTAGGCCCCCGGTTCATCGGCCCTTATAAGATCACCAGGGTTATCAATCCGGTGGCATTTCAGTTAGATCTGCCCCGTTCATTGGGTATCAATAAAACATTTCATTGTTCCCTTTTAAAACTGGCGGTTAGTAATCCTTCTTCCAGTGGAAGACCTTCTCCTCTTCTGATACGGGGTCAGAGGGAGTTTGTGGTTGAAAGGGTTCTTGACTCCAAGATGGTTCGGGGTCGGCTGTCATTTTTGGTGCACTGGAAGGGGTATGGCCCGGAGAAGCGGTAGTGGGTGCGCAGTAGTGATCTTCATGCCCCCAGACTGATACGCTCTTTCTTCTCGCAGTTCCCAGATAAACCCGGTGGTAGGGGTTCTTTGACCCCTCGTCAGAGGGGGGGTACTGTTAGGATCTCCTGCTCTGTGCTGCCACGTCGCCATGGCAACCGGGAGGCAAGTGTTAGCGAAGTAACCTGAGCACAGCTGATACTCCGGTCCGGGTTTTTACTGTGTAGTGGTTACAGGCTCTGTGCACGGCAGGGAATCCGGCGCTGGTTTTGTGCTCACAGTCTGTGAGGTCTGAGTGGGGCGTGGACAGCACCTGCTATATAAACCATCCTCTCAGGCTAGGCAAATGCTGCTGAATCTTTGTTTGTTAGTCAGTTCCAGAGAGTTAGCTAGTACTGTGTGACTTTGTATTTACTTGTTGCTTACTGCGAATAGGCCTTGGGATTCGGTACTTCATTCTGCCAATCCGGACCTAGCAGTAAGACTGGAGTCAGTTGTTTGACCTGCTGGGGTTCTTTTGCTATTCTGTGAACCCAGCAGGTTTGCGGCTGTACTCTCAGACCTGCTTGCTTAATCCTCCCTCACTGTGCAGGACGTCCAGGTGTCAGTTTAGTGGCAGTAAGCTGAACCTGTGCCCTGCAAGTGGGGGTTAGGATTGTGGATACTCTCCTTGTGTCTATATTTCTATCTCTGACCAAGGAGTTTATTCCCACACCCGTTGGTAACCCTTTGGGGTTTTTTCTGTTGCTCTTAGCAACATCATTTCAGGTGCTCCACATGTTAAATCACTACACCTCGCTTCATTGTCCGCTCTATTCCATCTGAGCATTCCTGACACTAGGGAGACACCCAATTCCCGAGCCTTTGGGCTTTTCCGTTCACTTTGTGTTTATTAGTTATTCCATCACCTCCTGTGTATGTTATGTTATACTGTCTGTGAGTTCGTTTGCTTCGCTTCCCTCTCTGTTCATACACCGGTATACTCCTGTTAGCACTGGTGTGCGTAACAGCAGGAGACTGGCGAGGAACTTTGTGTTGGGCACACTTTAGGCAAGAGGCAATAAACTCCTTGACGTCCTTCTTCAGAGTTGGCCACCAGTAGGACCTAGAGATAAACTCGAGGGTTTTCTGAATGCCTGTATGTCCGGCAAAACGGGAAGCATGGGCCCAATGCATGAGCTTCTTCCTTAACACCGGCTTCACAAAACTTTTCCCTGGTGGGGGCGTAGAGTCCATCCCTACCGTGGAGAATGCCAACGGATTAATAATAGGATGCTTTTCTGAAGACTCTGACTCGTTTTCTTGCTCCCAAGAGCGGGAAAGGGCATCGGCCTTGCGATTCTGAGAGCCCGGACAGAACTGGAGCTTAAAGTCGAACCTGGAAAAGAAAAAGTGCCCATCTGGCCTGACGGGGGTTAAGACATTGTGCGCCTTTC
This sequence comes from Pseudophryne corroboree, assembly GCF_028390025.1. NCBI lineage: Eukaryota > Metazoa > Chordata > Amphibia > Anura > Myobatrachidae > Pseudophryne > Pseudophryne corroboree. The sequence continues at coordinate 575,270,447 of NC_086448.1, forward strand.
AGGTATAAAAGATTCTTGTGGTCGGTAAGTATCGTGATTGAATGAGAAGCTCCCTCCAACAGATATCTCCACTCCTCAAGAGCGAGCTTAATGGCTAGCAACTCCTGGTCGCCAATGGCATAGTTGCGCTCAGCTGGGGAGAACTTCCGGGAGAAGAAACTGCAGGGATGTAGATTGCCATCTTTAGCCCTCTGGGATAACACCGCTCCTACTCCAACGGAGGAGGCATCCACCTCTAAGATGAAAGGAGAGTCGGTGTCGGGCTGTTTCAGAACTGGGGCAGAGATGAAACGTTGTTTTAGAAGATGAAAAGCTTGCGTAGCTTCTTCAGACCACTTGGACGGGTTAGCACCCTTCTTGGTTAATGCAGTGATAGGCGCCACAATGGTGGAAAAGTCTCGTATGAACTTTCTGTAATAATTGGCGAACCCTAAGAACCTCTGGACCCCTTTGAGGGTTAAGGGTATCGGCCAATTCTGGATTGCTTGTAGTTTCTCAGGATCCATCTCTAGTCCGGAACCGGACACAATGTAACCTAGGAATGGAATAGATTTAACTTCAAAGACACATTTCTCCAATTTGCAATAGAGATGATTGACACGGAGACGGGACAGAACCTCCTTTACCCAGAAACGATGTTCCTCCAGAATATTGGCAAAGATGAGGATATCATCTAGATAAACCACGACATGGCGGTATAAGATGTCTCTGAAGATCTCATTCACTAAATGCTGGAAGACAGCTGGAGCATTGCTCAATCCGAAGGGCATGACGAGGTACTCATAATGTCCATCACGGGTGTTAAAAGCGGTCTTCCACTCGTCACCCTCACGGATCCGGATGAGATTGTAGGCACCCCTCAAATCCAACTTTGTAAAGATGGTTGCTCCGCTGACTCTATCGAAGAGCTCTGTAATCAAAGGTAAAGGATACTGGTTCTTGACGGTAATGTCGTTCAGACCTCTGTAATCGATGCACGGTCGCAGACCACCGTCCTTCTTCTTAATAAAGAAGAAGCCTGCGCCAGCTGGAGAAGAAGAAGGTCGGATAAAACCTTTCGCCAGGTTCTCTTTGATGTACTCCTCCATGGAGTGCGTCTCAGGCAGAGACAACGGGTAAGTTCGGCCTCGAGGTGGAACCTTCCCTGGAATGAAATCAATTGGGCAGTCCCATTCTCTATGAGGAGGAAAGATATCAGCAGAAGCCTTACTGAACACGTCCGTGTAGTCTTGATATGGAGGAGGTGGAACATCAGACGACCTGGGGAAAGAAGAACAAACAGGAAGCACTTTGGACAAACAAGTCTTAGCACAGGAGGGACCCCATGCTAGTATTTGCGTAGTCGTCCAATCAATCGACAGATTGTGGAGACGGAGCCATGGAAGGCCCAAAACCACTGGATGTGTGGCTCTTGGAATCACTAGGAAGGAAATAAATTGTGCATGAAGAACTCCCACTCTCAGACGAACTGGTAGAGTCCTTAGAGAAATAACTGCGTCGAAAATCTTGCTGCCATCTACTGCAGTTAAGGAGATGGACAAGGGAAGTCTCTCGGTGGGTAGGGACCACCGTTTAACATAAGCTTCGGTTATGAAATTCCCAGCTGCTCCGGAATCAAGGAGGGCAATGACGTTCCTATAATGTTGAGCAATTTGGAGCGAGACTGGGAGATTACAATCATGAGGAAATGGAGAGGAGATCATCACTCCTAGCCGGCCCTCTCCTTGGCGAGCTAGGATTTGGAGTTTCCCGGACGTTTGGGACAGGCATTGATAATGTGAGACGGAGCTGCACAATAGAGACAGAGAGACGTCTTCGGCGCTCAGCGGGAGATAGACGGGAACGGCCAATTTGCATGGGCTCATCCTTGGATGGAGACAGTTGACGAAGAGGAGGAGCAGAAGATTTTGGAGCAGACGATCTTCCTCGCTCGGTTGCTCTCTCTCTGAAACGTAGATCAACCTTCGTGCAAAGAGAAATTAGCTCATCCAACTTAGAGGGCAAGTCTCTGGTAGCTAACTCATCCTTGATGCGTTCTGATAAGCCATGCCAAAATGCAGCATACAGGGCCTCGTCGTTCCATGCCAGTTCGGATGCCAGGATTTTGAACTGTATGAGATACAGTCCCACAGTACGTGTTCCCTGGCGTAAACGGAGAATCTCAGATGAAGCAGAGGTTACCCGGCCTGGCTCGTCGAAGATGCGCCTGAATGTTGCCACAAAGTCCGTATAGGAGGACAGCAGGGGATCAGACTTCTCCCATAAGGGTGATGCCCAGTCAAGGGCTGAGCCGCTGAGAAGGGAAATGATATAGGCAATTTTAGTACGGTCGCTGGGGAAATTGCCAGGCTGAAGCTCAAAGTGGATTTCGCATTGGTTAAGAAATCCCCTGCAGAACTTTGGAGATCCGTCAAACTTTGCTGGCGTTGGGAGATGAAAACGTGGAATGGAAATGGGTAAGGTGGGTGGGGTTACAGCTGGTGTCACTGTAGTGGACGCACCGGACGTGCCAGGTCCACGGAGGGTCGTTTGAATCCCATCCAGCCGCGTAGAGAGATCCTGGAGACAGCGGATGATGTGGCCTTGTGCAGCCTCCTGATGTTCGAGTCTGGCTGCCAGTTCTTGCATCGGCCTAGCCGCTTGATCCTGGTCTCCGGCTGGATTCATATGGTCAGTGCTTACTGTCACAACTGAGGGTTTTAGCTGACAGGAGGAAGCCTCAGTTGTAGGGGCTGAGAGGAACTTAAACCGGGAAGGTTTAATCAGACCCCTGGACATGTAAGTGTTAAAAGGAAACCCGAAGGTGTGACCATGACAACCAGGTAAAAGTAAATTAAAAGTTTATTGACAAACTCCGTGTAACAACAGACAGCAAATAATAAAAATGGCAATGATAAATAACATGATTCCTGGAGCACTCTGACCATGAAATGGTTTCACAGGACACTTGTAGGCTAAGAACAGTTGTTGAAGTCCTTAGATGGAATAACCTTACCAGGCCTGGCTGAAGTAGTGAAGATATCCAAGGAACATGCCAGTAGATGGAACAGATGAAGCTGGTAACTTGAATCAGCTGTTGTAATTGCTGGATAGAACCAGCCAGGTGGTAAGACACGGAGTGGGTGCGGAATGGAATCAGCCAGATGATATAGTCACTGAATGAATGCTGGGTGGTACCAGCCAGGTGATGAAACACGGTGTGAATATAATAAGATGCTAGGGAGCGTGGAAACAGAGGAGTTGAAGGATGATTACCGGTGGTAGTGGATACTGCTGGAAGCAGATGAAATAGCTGGAAGCTGGAAACTGGATCAGCCACGGAGAACTGCAGAGTCAGGCTGCACCGCAGGATGGTAGGCAGGTGCGGGTCTCTTTAGTGGATGCTGGAGACAGGAGCTGGAACCTGGAAACACAACCACAGGAGAGAGACTGGAACAAGGTATGACAAACAAAGCACTGACGATTTCCTGGCCCAGGCACAGGATACTTATACCTGCAGTAATGCAGGCATTGGCTGGGCAATTATGCAGATTTCCAGAGGCAGTGGATTGGAGGAACTGAGACATGTGATTAGATCCAACATGGCTGCGCCCATGTTAGAACTTGGAGGGAAAACTGGCTTGGGAAACCATGTGGAAACATAACTGTAATGGCGGCGCCGGCCACAGAGGACAGGAGACGCCAGACTGACAAATGCATGCTGAGACTCGTGGATGACAACAGAGGCCGCGGCAGGCATGGAACACCACACTGACAACCTGCACCTATAACACAGGAGCGGCGGCGGAGGACGCTGAGAACGGGAGACGCCATGCAGGATTCAAACATGGCGCCGCTGTGACAGCATCTCAGCGTGACAGGAGGAATGTGCAGCATGTGGACACAGATGAGATCCGGCCTTGGAACGCTGAGCAAACCTCAGAAGACATCTGAAAGGCAGGTAATGGCGTCCAGATACCCGGATCGTGACAGCAGCACCCCCTTTAGGAGTGGCCCCAGGACGCTTCTTAGGCTTTAGAGGAAACTTCGAGTGGAAATTCCGGACCAAGGCAGGAGCATGGACATCAGACGCATTGGTCCAAGAGCGTTCTTCAGGACCATAGCCCTTCCAGTCAATAAGATACTGCAACTGACCGTAACGGAAACGTGAGTCCAGAATCTTGGCCACCTCATACTCGACTCCCCGTTGAGTCTGAACTTTAGGAGCTGGAGGAAGTGCAGAATGAAACCGATTCAGGATCAGCGGTTTCAACAAGGAAACATGGAATGTCCTGGGTATTTTTAAGAAGGGAGGTAACTGGAGTCTGTAAGCAACAGGATTGATGACTTGTTCAATTTTAAAAGGACCAATGTAACGAGGAGCAAATTTCATGCTGGGAACTCTCAACCTCAAATTCTTCGTGAACAACCATACTCGATCACCCACCTTGAGAGCCGGAACTGCTCTACGCTTCCTATCGGCAAACTTCTTATACCTAAATGAGGCTTTAAGCAGGGCTGCGCGGACATTCTTCCAGTTGTTTGAAAACTGACGCAAGGTGACATCCACTGCCGGAACAGAAGTTGCTGGAAGCGGTTGGAATTCTGGAACCTTAGGGTGAAATCCATAGTTGATGAAGAATGGTGTTGAGGAGGATAAGGAATGGTATTGATTGTTGTGGCAAAACTCGGCCCAGGGAAGGAGTTGAACCCAGTCATCTTGGGAGGAAGACACGTAAATGCGGAGGAAGGCCTCCAAGTCCTGATTCACCCTCTCGGTTTGACCATTGGTCTGAGGATGGTAAGCTGTGGAAAACTTTAACTTGACTTGGAGGGCTTGACACAAACTTCGCCAAAATTTGGCTACAAATTGTACTCCACGATCAGAGATGATTTCTTCAGGGAGACCGTGAAGTCGAAAGATCTCTTGGATAAAAGCTTGAGCCAACTTGGAAGCTGACGGAAGACCGGTGAGGGGTATGAAATGTGCCATCTTGGTGAACCGGTCAACTACCACCCAGATGGTATTAAACTTGTTGCATATAGGCAGATCTGTAACAAAGTCCATCGACAAATGGGTCCACGGTCGACTGGGAACAGATAATGGAACTAGTTGCCCTGCAGGAGACTGGCGAGGAACTTTGTGTTGGGCACACTTTGGGCAAGAGGCAATAAACTCCTTGACGTCCTTCTTCAGAGTTGGCCACCAGTAGGACCTAGAGATAAACTCGAGGGTTTTCTGAATGCCTGTATGTCCGGCAAAATGGGAAGCATGGGCCCAATGCATGAGCTTCTTCCTTAACACCGGCTTCACAAAACTTTTCCCTGGTGGGGGCGTAGAGTCCATCCCTACCGTGGAGAATGCCAACGGATTAATAATAGGATGCTTTTCTGAAGACTCTGACTCATTTTCTTGCTCCCAAGTGCGGGAAAGGGCATCGGCCTTGCGATTCTGAGAGCCCGGACAGAACTGGAGTTTAAAGTCGAACCTGGAAAAGAAAAGTGCCCATCTGGCCTGACGGGGGTTAAGACATTGTGCGCCTTTCAGGTATAAAAGATTCTTGTGGTCGGTAAGTATCGTGATTGAATGAGAAGCTCCCTCCAACAGATATCTCCACTCCTCAAGAGTGAGCTTGATGGCTAGCAACTCCTGGTCGCCAATGGCATAGTTGCGCTCAGCTGGGGAGAACTTCCGGGAGTAGAAACTGCAGGGATGTAGATTGCCATCTTTAGCCCTCTGGGATAACACCGCTCCTACTCCAACGGAGGAGGCATCCACCTCTAAGATGAAAGGAGAGTCGGTGTCGGGCTGTTTCAGAACTGGGGCAGAGATGAAACGTTGTTTTAGAAGATGAAAAGCTTGCGTAGCTTCTTCAGACCACTTGGACGGGTTAGCACCCTTCTTGGTTAATGCAGTGATAGGCGGAAAATGGTGGAAAAGTCTCGTATGAACTTTCTGTAATAATTGGCGAACCCTAAGAACCTCTGGACCCCTTTGAGGGTTAAGGGTATCGGCCAATTCTGGATTGCTTGTAGTTTCTCAGGATCCATCTCTAGTCCGGAACCGGACACAATGTAACCTAGGAACGGAATAGATTTAACTTCAAAGACACATTTCTCCAATTTGTAATAGAGATGATTGACACGGAGACGGGACAGAACCTCCTTTACCCAGAAACGATGTTCCTCCAGATTATTGGCAAAGATGAGATATCATCTAGATAAACAACGACATGGCGGTATAAGATGTCTCTGAAGATCTCATTCACGAAATGCTGGAAGACAGCTGGAGCATTGCTCAATCCGAAGGGCATGACGAGGTACTCATAATGTCCATCACGGGTGTTAAAAGCGGTCTTCCACTCGTCACCCTCACGGATCCGGATGAGATTGTAGGCACCCCTCAAATCCAACTTTGTAAAGATGGTTGCTCCGCTGACTCTATCGAAGAGCTCTGTAATCAAAGGTAAAGGATACCGGTTCTTGATGGTAATGTCGTTCAGACCTCTGTAATCGATGCACGGTCGCAGACTACCGTCCTTCTTCTTAACGAAGAAGAAGCCTGCGCCAGCTGGAGAAGAAGAAGGTCGGATAAAACCTTTCGCCAGGTTCTCTTTGATGTACTCCTCCATGGAGTGCATCTCAGGCAGAGACAACGGGTAAGTTCGGCCTCGAGGTGGAACCTTCCCTGGAATGAGATCAATTGGGCAGTCCCATTCTCTATGAGGAGGAAAGATATCAGCAGAAGCCTTACTGAACACGTCCGTGTAGTCTTGATATGGAGGAGGTGGAACATCAGACGACCTGGGGAAAGAAGAACAAACAGGAAGCACTTTGGACAAACAAGTCTTAGCACAGGAGGGACCCCATGCTAGTATTTGCGTAGTCGTCCAGTCAATCGACGGATTGTGGAGACGGAGCCATGGAAGGCCCAAAACCACTGGATGTGTGGCTCTTGGAATCACTAGGAAGGAAATAAATTCTGCATGAAGAACTCCCTCTCTCAGACGAACTGGTAGAGTCCTTAGATAAATAACTGCGTCGAAAATCTTGCTGCCATCTACTGCAGTTAAGGAGATGGACGAAGGAAGTCTCTCGGTGGGTAGGGACCACCGTTTAACATAAGCTTCGGTTATGAAATTCCCAGCTGCTCCGGAATCAAGGAGGGAAATTACGTTCCTATAACGTTGAGCAATTTGGAGCGAGACTGGGAGATTACAATCATGATGAAATGGAGAGGAGATCATCACTCCTAGCCGGCCCTCTCCTTGCGAGCTAGGATTTGGAGTTTCCAGGACGTTTGGGACAGGCATTGATAATGTGAGACGGAGCTGCACAATAGAGACAGAGAGACTCAGAGAGACGTCTTCGGCGCTCAGCGGGAGATAGACGGGAATGGCCAATTTGCATGGGCTCATCCTTGGATGGAGACGGTTGACGAAGAGGAGGAGCAGAAGATTTTGGAGCAGACGATCTTCCTCACTCGGTTGCTCTCTCTCTGAAACGTAGATCAACCTTCGTGCAAAGAGAAATTAGCTCATCCAACTTAGAGGGCAAGTCTCTGGTAGCTAACTCATCCTTGATGCGTTCTGATAAGCCATGCCAGAATGCAGCATACAGGGCCTCGTCGTTCCATGCCAGTTCGGATGCCAGGATTTTGAACTGTATGAGATACTGTCCCACAGTATGTGTTCCCTGGCGTAAACGGAGAATCTCAGATGAAGCAGAGGTTACCCGGCCTGGCTCGTCGAAGATGCGCCTGAATGTTGCCACAAAGTCCGTATAGGAGGACAGCAGGGGATCAGACTTCTCCCATAAAGGTGATGCCCAGTCAAGGGCTGAGCCGCTGAGAAGGGAAATGATATAGGCAATTTTAGTACGGTCGCTGGGGAAATTGCCAGGCTGAAGCTCAAAGTGGATTTCGCATTGGTTAAGAAATCTCCTGCAGAACCTTGGAGATCCGTCAAACTTTGCTGGCATTGGGAGATGAAGTCGTGGAATGGAAATGGGTAAGGTGGGTGGGGTTACAGCTGGTGTCACTGTAGTGGACGCACCGGACGTGCCAGGTCCACGGAGGGTCGTTTGAATCCCACCCAGCCGCGTAGAGAGATCCTGGAGACAGCGGATGATGTGGCCTTGTGCAGCCTCCTGATGTTCGAGTCTGGCTGCCAGTTCTTGCATCGGCCTAGCCGCTTGATCCTGGTCTCCGGCTGGATTCATATGGTCAGTGCTTACTGTCACAACTGAGGGTTTTAGCTGACAGGAGGAAGCCTCAGTTGTAGGGGCTGAGAGGAACTTAAACCGGGAAGGTTTAATCAGACCCCTGGACATGTAAGTGTTAAAAGGAAACCCGAAGGTGTGACCATGACAACCAGGTAAAAGTAAATTAAAAGTTTATTGACAAACTCCGTGTAACAACAGACAGCAAATAATAAAAATGGCAATGATAAATAATATGATTCCTGGAGCACTCTGACCATGAAATGGTTTCACAGGACACTGGTAGGTTAAGAACAGTTGTTGAAGTCCTTAGATGGAATAACCTTACCAGGCCTGGCTGTAGTAGTGAAGATATCCAAGGAACATGCCAGTAGATGGAACAGATGAAGCTGGTAACTTGAATCAGCTGTTGTAATTGCTGGATAGAACCAGCCAGGTGGTAAGACACGGAGTGGATGCGGAATGGAATCAGCCAGATTATAAAGTCACTGAATGAATGCTGGGTGGAACCAGCCAGGTGATGAAACACGGTGTGAATATAATAAGATGCTAGGGAGCGTGGAAACAGAGGAGTTGAAGGATGATTACCGGTGGTAGTGGATACTGCTGGAAGCAGATGAAATAGCTGGAAGCTGGAAACTGGATCAGCCACGGAGGACTGCAGAGTCAGGCTGCACCGCAGGATGGTAGGCAGGTGCGGGTCTCTTTAGTGGATGCTGGAGACAGGAGCTGGAACCTGGAAACACAACCACAGGAGAGAGACTAGAACAAGGTATGACAAACAAAGCACTGACGATTTCCTGGCCCAGGATACTTATACCTGCAGCAATGCAGGCATTGGCTGGGCAATTATGCAGATTTCCAGAGGCAGTGGATTGGCCACAGAGGACAGGAGACGCCAGACTGACAAATGCATGCTGAGACTCGTGGATGACAACAGAGGCCGCGGCAGGCATGGAACACCACACTGACAACCTGCACCTATAACACAGGAGCGGCGGCGGAGGCCGTGGAGAACGGTAGACGCCATGCAGGATTCAAACATGGCGCCGCTGTGACAGCATCTCAGCGTGACAGGAGGAATGTGCAGCATGTGGACACAGATGAGATCCGGCCTTGGAACGCTGAGCAAGCCTCAGAAGACATCTAAAAGGCAGGTAATGGCGTCCAGATACCCGGATCGTGACAGAACCCAGGAACTGAAGTGGTCTAAGTGGCTGGAGTGGTAACACTGGGTTAGTGGAAGCCCGGTGGCGTAGGGTTTGCTACCTTGCGTGATTAGAACTAAGTGGTCTAAGTGATCTGAAGTGGTCCCATACAACTAGGTGATCTGGAGTGGTCTAGGCTAGGTGGTCTACAGCAATCGTAGGGCATATAGATAACTAGTATCTATAGGCTGTGCTATTGCATCGCATGTCCGTTTGTTCTACACAGCACAACATGATACCATTGTTTCAAATGCGCTGTGGAAAAGCATACGCAGACGTGATTGTATAGACAAAGGGGGTTTTCTTTGATAACATCGGGAAATCTCCCTGGTGGGCTTTCACTGGAAAGGGTGAAGGATAGTTATCTAATTTCTCTGTTTTTCACCCTACAAAAAAATTTCAGTAGAAGGATACCGAACAGGAATTTTTCGCTGCCTCTCTCAGGAAAATATTCCAACAGAACCTCCACCGAAAGAAATTACGGTGCTGTAAGGTCTGATAGGAGCCCTAAGTCGGGTACATCGCCTACCAGTGTATGGTAGTACCGGCCAATGTGGGCGGGAGTGGGTGAAAGCGCTCTAAGAACTTTCACCGTCTACTTACATTGAGTATTTGGGTGTATGTGGGAATTTTTTTTTAGTTATTAAAAAGACCCACAAATATGGAAGCCAGTTGCTCAAGTGAGAGACGTTTGCGCAGGGTTCAGGCTGAAGAAGAAAGACCAAAAGGGTCAGCAAGTTTATCATGTGTGAAAACTATGGTTCACACACGAAAGTTTTATGCAATGAGTGGGTACGTATGACTGACAAAGATAGGGTACCATTCCCTAGGATGGGAAGCTTTGAGCCAGAGGTATTGCAGAACTTAAGGATAAGGATATGTCTGATAAAATCCAGAAAACATAGGATTAGACATACAGATTGCTTAAATTTATGGCAGCAAGAGGGGGAGGTGCAAAGGGAATTAACTCGTGCAGCAGGTTCCAAACCTAGCGGGAAAACAATGGCGACCGCACCACCACCACCATATATTGTTGGGGAGAAAGTGGCTACAAGCAATGGTGCATTGGTACAGGATAGGAATGTGATTGATAAATGTACTAACGCTAATCCTTGCCAGCTGTATCCCGTTTTAAATTTTCCCCAGGATTGTGAGCAGGAGGATGAGCCCAGCACAATATCAGCACTCTCTCTAGCAGCCACCATACAGGACACTCAGGTGGGCACGGCCCAACCACCAAGAGTTGTAGCAAGGCCCCCTAGTGGAGGGATAAGTGAGGTTGTGTCCACAGGTAAGTACGGTACCATACACCATGCAGAAACTATAGCTCATCACATTATAGAGTCAAACCAGAATGACATAATTGAATTAAATCCTGTCAGGGTGATTGCAGTTCCCAACAGGAAAACTGACAATCAGGAAGTAACTCCCATCAGGAACACTGCCATGCATTGTCCTTGGTCCCGAGCAGAATTAAGGTCAATTATGTCAGAATTTCCCGATCCCAGAAAAGATCTAGTCGGATGCCAGAAGTTTGTTAAAGAGTTAGGTAACACCCACGAGCCCACAAATAAGGATTGGTGAACAGTGCTACGAGTGTGTTTACCCTCAAATATTGACACCACGAAATTCATAACAGACTGTTAGATGCAGAAGCACCTCTCACTGATGAGTACAATCAGGAGAACGTAAAGCAAATCAATCTTTACATACAGGGGAGTACAGTACATCTGGACTCGTCTTCCCCAAGGTTTCATTGACAGCCCAAGTATTTTCTCCCAGGCTTTGCATGACTGTTTACAATCCTTTCAACCTGAGAGTGGGTCAGTACTAATACAGTATGTTGATGACTTATTGTTGTGTTATGACTCACTCGAATCGTCCTTGAAAGACACGAAACAGCTACTGTTTCATCTTTCCCATACGGGACACAAGGTTTCAAAGGATAAGCTGCAGTTGTGCCGGACCAGGGTCAAATATTTGGGACATTGCTTGACTCAAGAACTTAGACACCTCACTGCTGATAGAATACAGGCGATTTGCGACATGACTCTTCCACAAACTCAGCAACAGATCCGCACTTTCCTTGGAATGTGTGGGTACTGTCGAAACTGGATTCCAGGGTTCTCTATAATGGCTTTACCTTTGCAAGAAATGGTCTCTTCGAACAAACCGGAACGGATTTCTCACACAGATGAGTCCGAACTGGCGTTTGAGAGACTCAAACAGTGCCTATCACAGGCACCTGCATTAAGTATGCCAGATTATGAGAAGCCCTTCGAATTGTACGGTACTGAAAGTGCTGGGTGCGCGGAAGGTGTCTTAACACAAAGACATGGTGATGCAGACCAGTAGCTTACTACAGTGCACAGTTGGACACTGTAGCGCGGTCTCTCCCCACTTGCTTGCGAAGTGTTGCAGCGATAGCTTTGCTGGTAAGTGAAAGCGAGGACGTAGTGTTAGGACATGACCTGAACATTCATACACCTCATGCAGTATCAGCCTTACTAAACTCCACCCAAACCAGACATGTCTCATCTGCTCGGTTTACAAAGTGGGAATTATCACTGATGGCCCCGGTAAAGATCACCATTAAGAGATGCAGCTAACTAAATCCTGCAACTTACTTGCCAAGTGTGCCTGGACAGGCACAAAAGGTGGAGGATGAGAATGATGGTGAAGGAGGATTTAGTGCAGACACTGATATGCATGATTGTATGAAATACCTGAATCAGACTTTCACAGCGAGACCTGACATCAGTGACAACCCACTGGAAAGAGTAGACTTTACCTTCTACACTGACGGTAGTTGCCACAGACAGACAGAATCGGGAGACTTGTGCACTGGATATGCAATTGTAGATGAAGAAGGTATCATAGAAGCTGAACCCCTGGGCCCACCGCACTCAGCACAAGTTGCTGAGTTGGTCGCCCTAACTAGAGCGTGTGAATTGGCCAAGGGTAAGTCAGCTAATATATACACAGATTCTAGATACGACTTTGGAGTGGTGCATGATTTTGGGGCCCTATGGCGCCTCAGAAATTTCATGACGGCAGCTGGCACACCTGTAGCGCACGCGTCCCACATCAAAAGGCTTTTGGCAGCACTGTTATCAAGTGCAAAGCACACACTTACAACCAAGACCCAATTTCACTTGGTTACAGCCAGGCAGACGAAGCTGCTAAATCAGCAGCAAGCACCCCCATACAAACAAACATCACATCACTGTTGACATTTAACACGATCAACACACAACAATTAATTGAAATGCAAAATTTGTGTTCCCTACAGGAAAAGGCAGTCTGGAGGGCAAAGGGGTATGGCCAGGAGTCCTCAGGACTGTGGACAGGTGGACACGGTAAGCCGGTGGCCCCCAGAGCATATCTTCCAAGTCTAGCTGAGGCGGCACACGGTCTGACTCATCTGGGCAAAGAGGGTATGTGCAAGTTGTTAAGAGCCTACTGGAGTGCACCAGGATTCTCTTCTCATGCAGGTAAGAGAGCAATGACATGTCTTACTTGCTTGAGGAAGAATATTGGTAAGACAATACCAACAGAGCCATCCCATATCCCTCCTACAGACGGACCTTTTCAGGTAATACAAATCTACTTCATACAGTTGCCACCCTGTAGGAATTTGAAATATGTGTTAGTATGTACTGATGTGTTTTCCAACTGGGTAGAAGCGTTCCCTGCTGCCACAAATACTGCCACGTTCACTGCAAAGAAAATTGTGCAGGAATTTGTGTGCAGATATGGCATCCCTAGAATGATTGAAAGTGATAGGGGTACCCATTTTACAGGTGAAGTCTTTCAGTTCATGTGCAAACTGATGGGAATTAATAGCAAGCTACATACTCCATACCGCCCACAGGCGAGTGCAAAGGTGGAGAGAATTAATAGCACTATTAAGAACAAGCTGAGCAAAGTGATGGCTGAAACTGGATTGTTGTGGCCAGAAGCTTTTCCACTAGTGTTGTACAGCATCAGAACCACTCCCAGGTCACCGCTTAACTTATCACCCTATGAAAATCTTTTTGGTCGACAACCCCATGTATTGATAGACCCCCAAGATGATTTGAAGTGCAATAATGAAATAACTGTGAAATATTTGGTTAGGATGAGCCGGCAACTGAGAAATCAACAAAGAAATCTAAAGCTGGTGATTCCTGACCTCCCGAACAGTAATTGTCATGACATTGAGCCTGGGGATTATGTGATGATTCGAAATTTTCTATGCTCAGGTTGCCTCATAGACAGGTGGGAAGGACCGTACCAAGTCTTGTTAACCAGCACAACAGCATTAAAGGTCGCCAAAAGAGAGACTTGGGTCCACTCGTCCCACTGCAAGAAGGTCGCTGACCCGGAGAAAACACGTGACAAAGAGCAAGGTGAAGAGAACCTCATATCACTAGAGAGTCTATTCCGGGAAAGCTGAGAGGCAGGACTGTTGAATGGCACCTGAGCACGGAGAGCAACAAGATCAAGGACGGTTGTCGCACCATTTTCTTTTTTTTCACCCCCCACTGCATTTCCCTTTCTTTTCTCCTCCTTATTTTCCTTTGTTCCCGTAATGAAATGGATCTTTCACAAGAGACTGCGTTTCGGGTTCTGCTAGTAATACTGTTTTCGCTCAGGACAATTTGTTTTGGCGAGGGTCCCAGAAAGGTCGAGCAAGGATCTGGAATGGGTTCTGATGGCGAGTAAGAATTTGTAGGATCTCAGGAGCAGCACATCACTTGAGTTAAGGCTGGTATCAGTAAGCGCTCTGGTAGTCATGGAGCTCGGAGGCAATGTGAGGGGTTATTGTTTGACGAATATTGTATTTGTAGATATTGCGAGAACATAGTCGAAGTTGGGTGCATCCAGAGATGTCAGTCCAACATTAATATCGACATGGACCGACATCCGTTGAGTGATTACCACTCATTAGTGGGTAAGGTCTTACACCAGGCAGAATGTTGGGTGTGCTCACAGGTACCTCAAGGACAGAGTAAGTCAGGATTAGTACCATACCCTTTAGCAATAGATGAGGTACTTGAATTACGGGGTGAGAGACCGGTGGACAAGAAATTCAATATATCTAGGCCCCCTAGATTGAAGCTCCACCAGTACAACGTAGATAGGTCCCTGTTGTGTTTTAATATTTCCAATTTCTGAAAACCAGGAAATTGGGAAGTGATGTGGAATAACCAGACAATGACCTTTTCACACAGAGCTGATAGGATTCCTATCGACTCTGAACTTGTACGCAAGATAGCCAACAGTGGAAAGTTTTTTCGGTACCGGTATACACGTGGAAGCAAAACCATGTGGGTTGGAAAGGTATCGCAGGGGTATTGTGCTCATATCATCCAGCCCGATACTTGTACTGAGCAAATGAGAGAATTAGGGAATGGTTTCTTTACCTAGAAGATATGCAATATGGTGATGTTACATTTTGTCCCCTATGTTCTCCCAGATGATGCCTATTTCATATGTGGGAGGAAAGCATACAAGTGGCTAACTCCGAGTTATGAGGGATTGTGTTATATTAGAAGAGTTCTACCAGAGGTCGTGACCATAACCCATGATAAAATGAAAGACGTTCACCGCAACGCTCAGACTCCTTATACTCATACTCACTATGAACACATCATCAAGAGACACATCATAGATAGGGCAGAGCACGCAGCCTCTGATTTGATCCATGAATCCACCGGGATTCAAATTCTTCTCGCATTAGACATCACCCGTATTGCCAGAGGAATTATAAATTTTAGGTACATCCATGCACTTGCGAACTTGATAGATAATATCACTGAGATGTATGATGACACCTATAGGTATACAGGCAGGGAGTTACAAGCCTACAAGACGGAGTTGGTCCAGCACAGGATGTTCCTGAATTATGTCAAGGCTGTGACAGGTGGATATTGTGACACTTTGGCAACTCAATATGGTGTGAAGTGCTGTACGTACATTACAAACAGTACTGACGACCCCACGGAGATAATCGATCAAAGAATAGACGAGATCTTGCAGTTGAAGTGGGAGTTTCTGGAGGAGACACAATCTCACCTTGACGGCTGTGGGTAATGAATTGACCAGCTGGGTCTCGTGGTTAAACGCACTCAAATGGTTTTCTGGATTAGGAGAGTGGGTACAGAATGTAATTGCAAGTGTAGGAAAGTTTCTCCTTTGTATTCTTGGTGTCATCATAATTATTGGCTTGATATTTAAGTGTGTTCGAATTCTGACGCGGCGCGAGCACAGCACAAATTTGATGAGTCTAAGGAGCGAGGGTTTTGTTATAGCAGCAGATTTGGTTTATGACCCATCAATAGAAACAGTGCTGTGATAAGGATTGCAAATGAAATTCATGGCCTGTTTCTTTCACCATTTTTCTCTGTCTCCCCCTTTACCCAGAAAACATCCAACCGAAAAAGACGTCAACTCTACCCAATGTTTATGTGAATGTATTTTTATATATATGTGTCTTATTTTCATCTCTGCAACCCTCAGTTAATGGCACACATAGTCAACAGGTGTTATACACATATAGTAGCATTCACATATGTTCCCCCTCTATGTATCATCAACTAAATGTGCTCCCCATTTGTTGGAATAAGAAGCCGAAAAGAGCTCAGTAGTGTTTGTTTGCCCTTTTACAGACCCTTACTACGGGATGAGAAGGATTTACTGTATACTTCACAATACCTCAACGCTTATTTAGAACATATATGGCACGATGATACATGCCCCTTAGACATTGATTCATACATACATGCTTTTTCTTATCCCACTAGGCTATACACTTCCCACCTACAACTCTCCCCCGACCATCCAAACTTGTATATATTGTGTAGATAATATTTTCTGTTTAGTAGTAGAGTGTGGCAGTTAATGATGACTGCCAAGGGGTGGACTGTCGAAGTCGAAAATATTTCCGTAAACACATCACGTACAAACTACACACAGATGGCCTCCATGCGCGTACTTGTTCTGCCATGCGTGCACATATTCGTAAGTTGGGTATGACCGCTCCCGCGATCCTGCCTATTAGCGCATGGTATGAGTAATTACGGTAGTGTTTGTAATCGCATGGAAAAGCCATAAAAACACATTACATATTTAATCCACATAGTGCACAATGTACACATAGTCTACATGCACCACACCAGCGAGTTACACTTGCTTAAAGGGTATATTAACAAAGGGATTCACCTTTACAGGATATAAGGGTACAGAATTAGGTTAGGAGGTGGTGTTTGGTATCCAGCTGTAGGGTATTTTTAGAGTAATATTCCGGTGTTGGTTTGCGGAAGATCGCATGCTCCTGCGTATATTGTTATGTGCAGAGGCAGAATATTAATATCAACTGTATTTACTGTACTCCTAATATTCGGCGGGAACCCAGTGGAGACCAACTGCAAGTACACCTGGACCAGACATCGCCCACCTATTCAAACCGACCTATGACCTCTCCTGTACTGCAAATGACCATCCCAGTGACCAACAGACAAAGAGATTAGTTTCCATTGTGTTAGGTTTTGTACAAATGTATAAAAAGCCAGCTGCAGGCCCGGTCACACACAATCTCTGAAGGTCATCTACCTTGATGACTGAGGACCGGAGCGGGAAGCGCAGGCGAACAAACGTATGTACCATTGACTGTAGCCTTTTTATTTTATTGTATTGTGTTATTATTGTAACCCCCTGCTAAGTAAAATAACCGTTGGTGGGTTGGACCCCAACATAGTTTTTTAAATACAATTGGTGTTGTGTCCCATTTTTTGCTAAAGGTTTAAGGTGTATTTCTATCATACGTGTATCTGCATTGTGCTAACAGCGTGTCTGTGTGTGTGTATGCACTGCGTGTGCTTTGTACGTCCGTCGCGGCGTGTGTATGCAAAGTGCGTACACGGTACGGGCTCTTGTACACTAACTGTGTAAAAAGTACGTAGGGTAAGGATTACATACAGCGGCCACAGCGGCTCGAATTTAAGTGTATTAAGATATTGCTTTTGTCTTGTAAAATAATCAGCATTCACAACGCGACAATCAACCCTACTTCACAAGTTCGCTGTCTAGGTGTCATCCTTGTCTCTGTACTGTCCGTTCTAACCGAAATTCAATCTGTCTCAAAATCATGTTACATATATCTAAAAAACATATACAAAATACAACCATATCTTACAACAGAAACTCTAAAAACTCTAATCATTGCATACACATATTGTGTGACACTGTGGGTGAAGGTGGTACCACAGTAATATATTTTATTTCCTACTCATACACATATTGTGCAACACTGTTGGTGAAATTAAACCATAGCGTTTATTATCTCTGACTCATACACGTATTGTGTGACACTCTGGGCCAGATGTATCATCGCTTGAAAAGTGATAAAATGGAGAGTGATAAAGTGCCGGCCAATCAGCTCCTAACTGCCATTTTTCAAACACAGCCTGTAACATGGTAGTTAGGACCTGATTGGCTTGTACTTTTTCACTCCCCATTTTATCACTTTCCAAGCGATGATGCATCTAGCCCTCTAGGTGGCACATTTTTTGTACTAATTGTAGTGTGTGCTGTACCCCACTTGGTTCGTGTTTGTTGATACTTGATAGGATATGGAGGACAAACAATTGAGAGGAGAGGCATAGACTGTTTAATTCAGGGCGCATAAAATCAAAGAAAAAGTAAAAGTCGGATTAGAAAAAGTCAGATTAGTGCAATAGTATAACCAATAAATATTGCTGACTATGCATTAAACACCCTCACCAATGCCCCCAATGATTAATTTACCGTATTTCCAGCATGGATTCTTGCAATAGTCTCCTTATTGGTCTTACCAAATACGGACTCTCACCACTACAATCAATGCTTAACGCAGCTGCAAGGCTAATCTTCTTTGCTACACATTCATCGTCTGCTATCCGCTCAATCAGTCCCTCCATTGGTTACCTGTTTTCTACTGTATTCAATATAAAATACATTTACTCACACAAGGCCATTAACCAAACTATACCAACATACATCTCTTTGCTTATCTCAAAATATCTCCCAACCTGACTTCTCCTCTCTACACAAGATATGCGTCTCTCATCCACACACTCATTACTCGCTCCCATTCATGATGACAGGACTTTCTTCAGGCTGCTCCCACTCTGTGGAATGCCCTACATGCACAATTAGACTCTCCTTTAGTCTCTAAACCTTCAAGCGTTACCTGAAAATGCACCTCTTCAGGCAAGCTCATCAAATTCTGAAATCGCCCACATAACCTTCATAAGCTTTCCTATAAAATTACATCCCCTCTGTACAGTCTACACATATCCTCATGTTTTGTTTTTCTCTTTCTTTACTTTCACATCCTCCTAACCCCTGGCAAACATTGCTATGTGATTATATCATACAGACAGGGTTGCTATCATAAATTGTCGTGCCCAAGCCTGACAAAATAGGCACCCCCCCCCCATCCACACACACAGAGAGTCGTAGCTCTGGATAATGTGGGTGGAGAAATAGCAGCAGTGGTGCATCAGTTGGTGCATAAACTAGAGATGAGCGGGTTCGGTTCCTCGGAATCCGAACCCGCCCGAACTTCAGCCTTTTTTGCACGGGTCCGAGCAGACTCGGATCCTCCCGCCTTGCTCGGTTAACCCGAGCGCGCCCGAACGTCATCATCCCGCTGTCGGATTCTCGCGAGACTCGGATTCTATATAAGGAGCCGCGCGTCGCCGCCATTTTCACACGTGCATTGAGATTGATAGGGAGAGGACGTGGCTGGCGTCCTCTCCGTTTAGAATAGATTAGAGAGACACTTGATTTACTAATTTTGGGGAGCATTAGGAGTACTCAGTACAGTGCAGAGTTTTGCTGATAGTGACCACCAGTTTTATTTATAACCCGTTCTCTGCCTGAAAAAAAACGATACACAGTCACATACCATATCTGTGCTCAGCCTCAGTGTGCTGCATGATATATCATCTATGTATATCTGACTGTGCTGAGTGCTCACTGCTCACACAGCTGAATTGTGGGGGAGACTGGGGTGCAGTTATAGCAGGAGTACAGTGCACACTTTTGCTGCCAGTGACCACCAGTATATTGTCTGCCTGAAAAAGTTAAACACTCCTGTGGTGTTTTTGTTTTTTTATTCTATAGTATAAACGCATTCTCCTGACAGTGTCCAGCAGGTCCGTCATTCATTATATTATATAAATATTTAGCTACAGTAGTGTTATATTTTTTTTTTTTCATCTCTATCATCTTTATCATCTCTATATTAGCAGACGCAGTATGGTAGTCCACGGCTGTGGCTATCTCTGTGTCGTCAGTGCTCGTCCATAATTGTATACCTACCTACCTGTGGTGGGTTTTTTTTTCTATCTTCTTCATACTAGTAGTTTAGGAGTCTGCTGACAGTGTCCACCAGGTCCGTCATTATAATCCTACAGTAGTAATATATTTAGTATATTATCTATACTAGCAGACGCAGTACGGTAGTCCACGGCTGTGGCTATCTCTGTGTCGTCAGTGCTCGTCCATAATTGTATACCTACCTACCTGTGGTGGGTTTTTTTTTTCTATCTTCTTCATACTAGTAGTTTAGGAGTCTGCTGACAGTGTCCACCAGGTCCGTCATTATAATCCTACAGTAGTAATATATTTAGTATATTATCTATACTAGCAGACGCAGTACGGTAGTCCACGGCTGTGGCTATCTCTGTGTCGTCAGTGCTCATCCATAATTGTATACCTACCTACCTGTGGTGGGGGGTTTTTTTCTATCTTCTTCATACTAGTAGTTTAGGAGTCTGCTGACAGTGTCCACCAGGTCCGTCATTATATCATATACCTACAGTAGTAATATATTTAGTATATTATCTATACTAGCAGACGCAGTACGGTAGGCCACGGCTGTACCTACCTCTGTGTCGTCACTCGTCCATAATTGTATACCTACCTACCTGTAGTGGTTTTTTTTTTCTATCTTCTTCATGCTAGTAGTTTAGCAGTCTGCTGACAGTGTCCACCAGGTCCGTCATTATATTATATATACCTACAGTAGTTATATATATATTTTTTTTATATCATTAATTATCATCTCTATACTAGCAGATGCAGTACGGTAGTCCACGGCTGTAGCTACCTCTGTGTCGTCAGTCACTCGTCATCCATAAGTATACTAGTATCCATCCATCTCCATTGTTTACCTGAGGTGCCTTTTAGTTGTGCCTATTAAAATATGGAGAACAAAAATGTTGAGGTTCCAAAAATAGGGAAAGATCAAGATCCACTTCCACCTCGTGCTGAAGCTGCTGCCACTAGTCATGGCCGAGACGATGAAATTCCATCAACGTCGTCTGCCAAGGCCGATGCCCAATGTCAAAGTACAGAGCATGTAAAATCCAAAACACAAAAGATCAGTAAAAAAAAGACTCAAAAATCTAAATTAAAATCGTCGGAGGAGAAGCGTAAACTTGCCAATATGTCATTTACCACACGGAGTGGCAAGGAACGGCTGAGGCCCTGGCCTATGTTCATGGCTAGTGGTTCAGCTTCACATGAGGATGGAAGCACTCAGCCTCTCGCTAGAAAAATGAAAAGACTTAAGCTGGCAAAAGCACAGCAAAGAACTGTGCATTCTTCGAAATCACAAATCCACAAGGAGAGTCCAATTGTGTCGGTTGCGATGCCTGACCTTCCCAACACTGGACATGAAGAGCATGCGCCTTCCACCATTTGCACGCCCCCTGCAAGTGCTGGAAGGAGCACCCACAGTCCAGTTCCTTATAGTCAGATTGAAGATGTCAGTGTTGAAGTACACCAGGATGAGGAGGATATGGGTGTTGCTGGCGCTGGGGAGGAAATTGACAAGGAGGATTCTGATGGTGAGGTGGTTTGTTTAAGTCAGGCACCCGGGGAGACACCTGTTGTCCGTGGGAGGAATATGGCCATTGACATGCCTGGTGAAAATACAAAAAAAATCAGCTCTTCGGTGTGGAAGTATTTCAACAGAAATGCGGACAACAGGTGTCAAGCCGTGTGTTGCCTTTGTCAAGCTGTAATAAGTAGGGGTAAGGACGTTAACCACCTCGGAACATCTTCCCTTATACGTCACCTGCAGCGCATTCATCATAAGTCAGTGACAAGTTCAAAAACTTTGGGCGACAGCGGAAGCAGTCCACTGACCAGTAAATCCCTTCCTCTTGTAACCAAGCTCACGCAAACCACCCCACCAACTCCCTCAGTGTCAATTTCCTCCTTCCCCAGGAATGCCAATAGTCCTGCAGGCCATGTCACTGGCAATTCTGACGAGTCCTCTCCTGCCTGGGATTCCTCCGATGCATCCTTGAGTGTAACGCCTACTGCTGCTGGCGCTGCTGTTGTTGCTGCTGGGAGTCGATGGTCATCCCAGAGGGGAAGTTGTAAGACCACTTTTACTACTTCCACCAAGCAATTGACTGTCCAACAGTCCTTTGCGAGGAAGATGAAATATCACAGCAGTCATCCTGCTGCAAAGCGGATAACTGAGGCCTTGGCATCCTGGGCGGTGAGAAACGTGGTTCCGGTATCCATCATTACTTCAGAGCCAACTATAGACTTGATTGAGGTACTGTGTCCCAGGTACCAAATACCATCTAGGTTCCATTTCTCTAGGCAGGCGATACCGAAAATGTACACAGACCTCAGAAAAATACTCACCAGTGTCCTAAAAAATGCAGTTGTACCCAATGTCCACTTAACCACGGACATGTGGACAAGTGGAGCAGGGCAGACTCAGGACTATATGACTGTGACAGCCCACTGGGTAGATGTATTGACTCCCGCCGCAAGAACAGCAGCGGCGGCACCAGTAGCAGCATCTCGCAAACGCCAACTCTTTCCTAGGCAGGCTAAGCTTTGTATCACCGCTTTCCAGAATACACACACAGCTGAAAACCTCTTACGGCAACTGAGGAAGATCATCGCAGATTGGCTTACCCCAATTGGACTCTCCTGTGGATTTGTGGTATCGGACAACGCCAGCAATATTGTGCGTGCATTATATCTGGGCAAATTCCAGCACGTCCCATGTTTTGCACATACCTTGAATTTGGTGGTGCAGAATTATTTAAAAAACGAGAGGGGCGTGCAAGAGATGCTGTCGGTGGCCAGAAGAATTGCGGGACACTTTCGGCGTACAGGCACCACGTACAGAAGACTGGAGCAACACCAAAAACGCCTGAACCTGCCCTGCCATCATCTGAAGCAAGAAGTGGTAACGAGGTGGAATTCAACCCTCTATATGCTTCAGAGGATGGAGGAGCAGCAAAAGGCCATTCAAGCCTATACATCTGGCCACGATATAGGCAAAGGAGGTGGAATGCACCTGTCTCAAGCGCAGTGGAGAATGATTTCAACGTTGTGCAAGGTTCTGCAACCTTTTGAACTTGCCACACGTGAAGTCAGTTCAGACACTGCCAGCCTGAGTCAGGTCATTCCCCTCATCAGGCTTTTGCAGAAGAAGCTGGAGACATTGAAGGAGGAGCTAAGACATAGCGATTCCGCTAGGCATGTGGGACTTGTGGATGGAGCCCTTCATTCGCTTAACCAGGATTCACGGGTGGTCAATCTGTTGAAATCAGAGCACTACATTTTGGCCACCGTGCTCGATCCTAGATTTAAAACCTACGTTGGATCTCTCTTTCCGGCAGACACAAGTCTGCAGGGGTTCAAAGACCTGCTGGTGGGAAAATTATCAAGTCAAGTGGAACTTGATCGGTCAACAGCTCCTCCTTCACATTCTCCCGCAATTGGGGGTGCGAGGAAAAGGCTCAGAATTCCGAGCCCACCCGCTGGCGGTGATGCAGGGCAGTCTGGAGCGACTGCTGATGCTGACATCTGGTCCGGACTGAAGGACCTGCCAACGATTACGGACATGTCGTCTACTGGCACTGCATATGATTCTCTCTCCATTGAAAGAATGGTGGAGGATTATATGAGTGACCGCATCCAAGTAGGCACGTCAGACAGTCCGTACGTATACTGGCAGGAAAAAGAGGCAATTTGGAGGCCCTTGCAGAAACTGGCTTTATTCTACCTAAGTTGCCCTCCCACAAGTGTGTACTCCGAAAGAGTGTTTAGTGCCGCCGCTCACCTTGTCAGCAATCGGCGTACGAGGTTACTTCCAGAAAATGTGGAGAAGATGATGTTCATTAAAATGAATTATAATCAATTCCTCCGTGGAGACATTGACCAGCAGCAATTGCCTCCACAAAGTACACAGGGAGCTGAGATGGTGGATTCCAGTGTGATCGAATTGATAATCTGTGAGGAGGGGGATGTACACGGTGATGAATCGGAGGATGATGATGAGGTGGACATCTTGCCTCTGTAGAGCCAGTTTGTGCAAGGAGAGATTAATTGCTTCTTTTTTGGTGGGGGTCCAAACCAACCCGTCATTTCAGTCACAGTCGTGTGGCAGACCCTGTCACTGAAATGATGGGTTGGTTAAAGTGTGCATGTCCTGTTTATACAACATAAGGGTGGGTGGGAGGGCCCAAGGACAATTCCATCTTGCACCTCTTTTTTCTTTAATTTTTCTTTGCGTCATGTGCTGTTTGGGGAGTATTTTTTGGAAGGGCCATCCTGCGTGACACTGCAGTGCCACTCCTAGATGGGCCAGGTGTTTGTGTCGGCCACTTGGGTCGCTTAGCTTACTCACACAGCTACCTCATTGCGCCTCTTTTTTTTCTTCTTTGCGTCATGTGCTGTTTGGGGAGTTTTTTTTGGAAGGGCCATCCTGCGTGACACTGCAGTGCCACTCCTAGATGGGCCAGGTGTTTGTGTCGGCCACTAGGGTCGCTTAGCTTACTCACACAGCTACCTCATTGCGCCTCTTTTTTTTCTTCTTTGCGTCATGTGCTGTTTGGGGAGTATTTTTTGGAAGGGCCATCCTGCGTGACACTGCAGTGCCACTCCTAGATGGGCCAGGTGTTTGTGTCGGCCACTTGGGTCGCTTAGCTTAGCCATCCAGCGACCTCGGTGCAAATTTTAGGACTAAAAATAATATTGTGAGGTGTTCAGAATAGACTGAAAATGAGTGGAAATTATGGTTATTGAGGTTAATAATACTTTGGGATCAAAATGACCCCCAAATTCTATGATTTAAGCTGTTTTTTAGGGTTTTTTGAAAAAAACACCCGAATCCAAAACACACCCGAATCCGACAAAAAAAATTAGGTGAGGTTTTGCCAAAACGCGTTTGAACCCAAAACACGGCCGCGGAACCGAACCCAAAACCAAAACACAAAACCCGAAAAATTTCCGGTGCACATCTCTAGCATAAACCAGTTTAAAACTTTTTTTCAAAGTATGGCAGTAGGGGTAGGTGTGTATAACATGTCAATATATCATATATGATACCCTAGCCCTGTCTCAGCCAACACATACTGCAAGTACCCTCATAGGTCTATGTGTGTGAGTGAGGTAGCTGAGGCAGAGCTAGGGTTTTTATATGTGTGCAAGGGAGGTGGCTGTAGCAGGAGCATATATGTGTGAGAGGTAGGTGGCTTTGGTATATGTATAAGAATTGGAGGTGGCTGGGGCAGGGCTGGAGTATATGTGTGTGAGAGTGAGGTGGCTGGGTTATATGTATGTGTGAGAGTGAGGTTGAATCCTCCCGACACTGCAACACTTTACGGTGACAGGGATCTCGCTCAACAGTGCTCGCTGCCCCATAGCAGGGATGTCCAGTGAGGACATCCCTGCTATGGAGGCACTGGCTAGTATCAGAGCCAGATTTACTAACAATATATAACCCAAAGGGTTCATGTGTGCATTATGTAGAGATGTAGCAGTATATATAGCTGGAAATTGAGTGTTGATCAGAGATGTGCAGAAAAAAATAGGCAGGTGAGGCACTGCCTCACTTACAATAGACTTTTTACTCCAGCGTTTTGACTATAAAAATTATAGGAATAACACAAAGAAGATATTTCTAATATATTCTTTGTATTTTTCATATACTTTATAAAGTAAAAAACTCTGGTTTATACATTAGTATGACAGGAAAAGCTCTGCCTCACCTGCCTTACCCCACTGCACGTCACTGCCCTATAGGGTGCAAGCACTTTTGGGTGAATAGGGGTGCAAATTGACTAGGCGAAGGGGATGAGTCAGGCTGCCGTTGCTGGTATTTAAACTCCATGGCAACGGCAACTCATCCCCTTAACTGGAAAATTAATTCCTCCATCAGAATCAATTCCCCAAATATGCTGCTTAGTATATATATCCCTTCATGTGAACTTCATGCTCATGTAAGCTTGCGAGCAGGGCCTACCTACCTCTGTGTCTGTCTGTTATTCTCACAATCTTGACTGAATTTCTTATATTCTGTGACTTACCTCAGCATATTCTGCAAACCTGCATCTGCTTCACAGCTCAGCATACTAACTGCAGTCTTGATTACTTACTCTTGATTAGCACCTGAGTAGGAATTCCTCTGTGTGAGTAATTACCAGGATCCTGTGTTCAGCAAACTGGGCTCTCTGTTCATCACTCCCAGCTGGCAATAAAGGTGGTCATTCCGAGTTGTTCGCTCGCTAGCAGTTTGTAACAGTCGTGCAAACGCTATGCCGCCTCCCACTGGGAGTGTATTTTAGCTTAGCAGAAGTGCGCACGAAAGGATCGCAGAGCGGCGGCATAATTTTTTTGTGCAGTTTTAGAGTAGCTCAATACCTACTCAGCGCTTGCGATGACTTCAGACTGTTCAGTTCCTGTTTTGACGTCACAAACACGCCCAGCGTTCGGCCAGCCACGCCTGCATTTTTCAAGGCACGCCTGCGTTTTTTTTGACCACTCTCTGAAAACGGCCAGTTGACACCCAGAAACACCCGCTTCATTTCAATCACTCTGCGGCCAGCAGTGTGACTGAAAAGCTTTGCTAGACCTTGTGTGAAACTACATAGTTCGTTGTAATATTACTTCGCTCGTGCGCATTGCGCCGCATACGCATGCGCAGAAGTGCCATTTTTTTGCCTCAACGCTGCACAGCGAACTAATGCAGCTAGCGATCAACTCGGAATGACCACCAAAGTCTGTACATGCTGTTCCTGCACAGTTCTCTCAGCATAATGTATACAAATTCTAAGTGTGTCTCTCCATAAAGTCTGCATCCAAGTGTTTGGGCCTGCTAGGCCTCAATCCACATCAGAGCCTAAGCCTGGAGTACGGCTGTGACAAGCCCTGATCACCTGACTGCAGCACAACCAATCATGTGACTGGCTGAGCATCCCTGTGCCACTTGATTCCATTTAACCTATCCCAGTTACCCACAAGTTTATCTTCCAGCTTCTGGGTCTCAGAAATCGTCAGTATAACAGTCTCTATTCAGGAAGTTAACCGCTCTGTGCTGAGCTCCTTCATTCCAGTGACTTTGTATGATTCAGACCATTTCTTCAGTGTTTCCAGTGTCAAGATTTCGGATCAAGTCCAGTCAGCACTTCATTCCAGTCCATTCCGGTTCGATTCCGGTTACCATTATTTTATGGACTTTGTCTTTCTTCAGGACTTCCAGTGTCAAGATTCCGGATCAAGCCCGGTCAGCACTTCATTCCAGTCCGGTTCCATTCCGGTCATCATTTCAGCTGTTAACCTGGTATCTTCTTGTCATCATACAGTATCTGCAGTGAATCATGGACGTTGTTCTTTAATAAAGTTTTATATATATTATATCTGCCTCCGGGCTTGTTACAGCTAGAACACCAATGATTCTTCTAAGTTTATGCACCATACCTGGTTAAGCCTCCTCACTTCATTCATATTCTCTCTGTGCTAGCTCCACCTACAAACGCCTGCCCAAGCCAAACCCAAACCTCAGGTGTTAGTTTGTACTGACCAAATTTATCCAGTCAAGGATCAGGCTTCTCCTGCAGGACCGGTCCAATATCTGACAGCACGCCTTGAACATCAGGCGGTTGCACAGGTTTGGGTTATCTAGTCTCTGCAAGAACTGTCCAGTAAGTTGGATTGTCCGTCTATCCAGGAGCACCGCCCCAGTGTCAAATTAAAATAGTAAAAGCTTAAAACAAAAAGCCTAAAATTATTATTAAATAAAAAAAAATTGATTGTGCTGTACCCCAGTGTACTATACAATCTTTATTTTATTTTCATAAGTACTGTGACACTGCCGGTCAGACTGCAGTATATTATTATTTCCTACTCATACACGCATTGTGTGACGCTGTTGAAGGTCAACTGCAGTGTTCGATTATTATTTCTGACACATAAACGTATTGGGTGATGCTGTGGGTGAAGGTGGTGCCACAGTAATATATTTTATTTCCTACTCACACACGCATTGTGTGACACTGTTGGTGAAGGACAACTGCAGTGTTCGATTACTATCTCCGATGCATACACGTATTGTGTGACGCTGTGGGTGAAGGTGGTTCCACAGTAATATATTTTATTTCCTACTCAAACACGTATTGTGCGACACTGTTGGTGAATTTAAACCATAGCGTTTATTATCTCTGACTCATACACGTATTGTGTGACACTCTAGGTGGTACATTTTTTGTACTAATTGTAGTGTGTGCTGTACCCCACTTGGTTCGTGTTTGTTGATACTTGATAGAATATGGAGGACAAACAATTGAGAGGAGAGGCATAGACTGTTTAATACAGGGCATATAAAATCAAAGAAAAAGTAAAAGTCAGATTAGTGCAATAATATAACCAATAAAAATTGTTGTCTATGCATTAAACACCATCACCAATGCCCCCAATGATTAATTTACATTTGTAAAATCAAACAAATTAAATTACTAATCAATCCTTCCTTCCACTACATACATACTCTACTTCCCTTGGGCCCCTGATTTATTGAAAAAGATCTGTGTCAGACCATTTTTGCTGATTTTGGTTTAATATTCTTTTTCCTTCAAAATTTACAAAGACAGCTAAAATTACATGATTTGTCCTTTTTTGTTTTGTTCCTAGCATAGTATTAACCTCAATAACATTCATTACCAGGTAGTTTTGACCATAGTACAAACAATGAAAAATATATATTGTACAATATATATTTTTAGATGCTGTAATCATCTGTACAGATTGTCAGCCTCAATGTAGGATCAGTTCCTGAAAGTTATGTTCGATCTGGAAAAGGTTCAGCTTCATCCAGCTTTACACAAGGTATGTAGTACCATGTAAATATTTTTTTTTTACAAATATACACAACTAATTTTTGTATTAATTCAACATATTTTCACTTTATTGCAGACATTGTGACAAAGGGAGTGCATTTGCGCTGAGTTCTGGGTGCGGCTCCCTTATATGGAATTCAAAACCTGCAAGATACATCGCTGGATCAAAACAATATTGTGATGTGGTCAAAATTGAGTGGAAATGAGTGGAAATGAATGTTAATGAGGTTAATAATACTGTAGAAACAAAACCAGGTCCAAATTCTGTGATTTTAGCTGTTTTTATGTTTGTTTGTTTTTTAAATACAGATCCTAAACAAAAACCCGCAAGGGCGGTTTTGCAAAACCAATCCAGATCCAAAATGCGAAGGAGATACGGATCCAAAACCAAAACCCGAGAAAATAGGATTTTAATACCTACCGGTAAATCCTTTTCTCTCCGTCCGTAGAGGATGCTGGGGTCACATCAAGAACCATGGGGTATAGACGGGATCCGCAGGAGACATGGGTACTTTAAGACTTTCAAAAGGGTGTGAACTGGCTCCTCCCTCTATGCCCCTCCTCCAGACTCCAGTTATAGGAACTGTGCCCAGGGAGACGGACATTTAGAGGAAAAGGATTTAATTTAACTAAGGTGAGATACATACCAGCTCACACCTCAAGCACGCCATACAACATGGCATTCAACACAACACAAGTCAACGGCATGAACATCAGCAACAGGCTGACTATAAACGTAACACAACATGTGTGTAACCACAACTAATAACTCCAGATACAGTACGCACTGGGACAAGCGCCCAGCATCCTCTACGGACTAAGAGAAAAGGATTTACCGGTAGGTATTAAAATCCTATTTTCTCATACGTCCTAGAGGATGCTGGGGTCACATCAAGAACCATGGGGTTATACCAAAGCTCTAGAATGGGCGGGAGAGTGCGAACGACTCTTCAGCACCGATTGACCAAACATGAGGTCTTCCTCGGCCAGGGTATCAAACTTGTAAAACTTTGCAAAGGTATTTGAACCAGACCAAGTAGCTGCTCGGCAAAGTTGTAATGCCGAGACCCACCTGGCAGCCGCCCAGGATGAACCCACTTTCCTGGTAGAATGGGCCTTCACCGAATTCGGTAACGATAATCCAGCCGTAGAATGGGCATGCCAAATCGTATTACAGATCCAGCGCACAATAGTATGCTTGGAAGCAGGAGCCCCAATCTTGTTGAGAGCAAACAGGACAAACAGAGCCTCCGTTTTCCTAATCTGAGTCTTTCTGGCGACATAAATTTTCAAAGCTCTGACTACATCGAGATACTTCGATTCCACTAAGGCATCAGTAGCCACTGGCACCACAATAGGTTGGTTCATGTGGAATGATGAAACCACTTTCGGCAGAAATTGCTGACGAGTCCTCAACTCCGCTCTATCCTCATGGAAAATCAAATAGGGGCTCTTGAGAGACAAAGCCGCTAATTCAGACACCCGCCTCGCGGATGCCAAGATCAACAACATGACCACTTTCCAAGTGACGAATTTCAACTCTACCTTCTGCAAAGGTTCAAACCAATGTGATTGAAGGAACTGCAACACCACGGTAAGATCCCACAATGGGAGGCACAAAGGGAGGTTGGATGTGCAACACGCCCTTCACAAAAGTCTGAACTTCTGGAATGGAGGCCAATTGTTTTTGAAAGAAAACCGATAAGGCTGAAATTTGTACTTTAATTGAGCCCAACTTTAGGCCCGCATCCACACCTGCTTGCTTGTAGAAAATGGAGAAAACGTCCTAAGTGAAACTATTCCATAGGAGCCTTCTTGGATTCACACCAAGACACATATTACCTCCAAATACGGTGATAATGTTTAGACGTTACCCCTTTTCTAGCCTGAAGAAGTGTGGGAATGACTTCATATGGGATACCCTTTCGGGCTAGGATCCGGCGCTCAACCGCCAAGCCGTCAAACATAGCTGCGGTAAGTCTTGAAACACGCACGGCCCCTGCTGTAACAGATCCTCTCGTAGAGGAAGAGGCCAGGGATCTCCTATGAGTAATTCCTGAAGATCTGGATACCAAGCCCTCCTTGGCCAATCTGGAACAATGAGGATCGCCTGAACCTTTGTTCTTCTTATGATCTTTAGCACTTTTGGAATGAGAGGAAGAGGAGGGAATACATACACCGACTGAAACACCCATGGTGTTATTAGTGCGTCCACTGCTATTGCTTGAGGGTCCCTCGACCTGGAACAATATCTCTGCAGTTTCTTGTTGAGACGAGACACCATCATGTCTATTTGAGGAATTCCCCAATGACTTGTCACTTCTGTGAAGACCTCTTGATGAAGACCCCACTCCCCTGGATGGAGATCGTGTCTGCTGAGGAAGTCTGCTTCCCAGTTGTCTACTCCTGGAATGAAGATCGCTGACAGAGTGCTTGTATGTCTTTCCGCCCAACGGAGAACTTTTGTGGCCTCTGCCATCGCCGCTCTGCTTTTTGTTCCGCCCTGGCGGTTTATGTACGCTACTGCTGTTATATTGTCTGACTGACTCAGGACAGGCAGATTGCGCAGAAGATGTTCCGCTTGAATAAGGACGTTGTAAATGGCCCTTAACTCCAGAACGTTTATGTGTAGACAAGTTTCTTGGCTTGACCATCTTCCCTGGAATTTTTCCCCCTGTGTGACTGCCCCCCAGCCTCGGAGACTCGCATCCGTGGTTACCAGAATCCAGTCCTGGATCCCGAACCTGCGCCCCTCTAGGAGGTGAGAGCTGTTCAGCCACCACAGGAGTGAGATTCTGGTCTTGGAAGACAGGATTATTCTTTGGTGCATGTGCAGGTGGGATCCGGACCCCTTGTCCAACAGGTCCCACTGAAACACTCTGGCATGGAATCTGCCAAACTGAATGGCCTCATAGGCCGCCACCATTTTCCCCAGTAACCGAGTGCATTGATGGACTGACACACTTGTCGGTTTCAGAATTTGTTTGACCAGGTTCTGAATTTCCAGAGCTTTTTCCACTGGAAGAAAAACTCTCTGTAATTCTGTGTCCAGAATCATTCCCAAAAACGACAGCCGCGTCGTCAGCACCAACTGTGATTTCGGCAAGTATAGGAGCCAACCATGTTGTTGCAGAACTGTCAGGGAGAGCGTAAAGTTCTGCAGTAACTGGTCCCTGGATCTCGCCTTTATCAGGAGATCGTCCAAGTACAGGATAATTGTGACTCCCTGCTTGCGCAGGAGAACCATCATTTCCTCCCTTACCTTGGTGAAAACCCTCGGAGCCGTGGACAGACCAAACGGCAACGTCTGAAATTGGTAATGACAATCCTGAACTGCAAACCTCAGGTAAGCCTGATGCGGAGGATAAATGGGAATGTGCAAGTAGGCATCCTTTATGTCTACCGACACCATAAAATCTCCTTGCTCCAGAGTGGAGATCCATGCCCGGAGAGATTCCATCTTGAATTTGAATTTTCTTAGGTAGAAATTGAGGGATTTTAGATTCAGGATTGGTCTGACCGAGCAGTCCGGCTTCGGGACCACGAACCGGCTCGAATAAAATCCTTCTCCCTGTTGTGACTGGGAACCTTGATAATGACCTGATTTAGACACAACTTTTGTATTGCATCGCGTACAACCTCCCTGTCTGGAAGAGAAGCTTGTATTTATTGGGCCGAAAGGACTGCATCTGATAGTGGTGTGTTTTCTTTTGTTGTGCAGGAACATAAGGTAAAAAGGACGACTTACCCGCGGTAGCCGTAGATACCAAATCGGCGAGGCCATCACCAAACAAGACACCACCTTTATACTGCAGAGACTCCATAGTTTTCTTAGAGTCCGCATCAGCATTCCATTGATGAATCCACAATGCTCGTCTAGCTGAGACTGCCATGACATTGGCCTTTGCACCCAAAAGTCCAATATCCCTTGCAGCTTCCTTTAGGTATGCTGCAGCGTCCCTGATATGACCTAGTGTCAGGGGAGCGCTATCCCTATCCAGGGTATCTATATCAGATGACAAGTAATCTGACCATTTTTCAATAGCACTACTCACCCTCGCAGATGCAATGGTGACATAAATGGATTTCAATGTAGTTTCGTGCCTACGATCCGCCGGATCCTTAAGGGCTGCCGTGTCAGGGGACGGAAGAGCCACCTTTTTGGACAGCCGTGATAGAGCCTTGTCCACAATGGGTGGTGACTCCCACTTTTCCCTATCCCCAGAGGGAAATGGATACGCCACCGGAATCCTTTTGGGAATCTGAAACTTTCTGTCAGGATTTTCCCAAACCTTTTCAAATAGGGTGTTCAGTTCATGAGAGGGAGGAACCGTTACCTCATGCTTCTTCCCCTTATACATACAGACCCTTTTGTCAGGAACAAGAGGGTCCTCCGAGATATGTAATACGTCTTTTATCGCCACAATCATGTACCGAATGCTCTTTGCTAATTTCGGATCTAATCTGGTATCACTATAGTCGACACTGGAGTCAGAGTCTGTGTCGGTATCCGTG
Organism: Pseudophryne corroboree; assembly: GCF_028390025.1. Classification (NCBI taxonomy): domain Eukaryota; kingdom Metazoa; phylum Chordata; class Amphibia; order Anura; family Myobatrachidae; genus Pseudophryne; species Pseudophryne corroboree. The sequence goes on from NC_086448.1 coordinate 575,303,553, forward strand.
TCTGCCAACTGGGCAAATGATCTTTTTTGTGACCCCGAGTGGGTCTGGACTTGTAACAATACATCCTCCACAGATTTCTTCCATGCCTGGTTCTGAGACTCCGATTTATCCAATCTCTTATTAATAAGAGCCACATTAGCATTCAAAGCATTCAACACATTTACCCAATCAGGAGTCGGCGGTGCCGACAGGTTCACTCCCACAGCCGTTTGTGTCCCTAATACAGCCTCCTCCTGGGAAGAGCACTCCGCCTCAGACATGCCGACACATGTGTATTCACCACTCACAGACACACTGGGCATATAGGGGACAGACCCACCTAAAGTCTGTCAGGGAGACACAGAGGGAGTTTGCCAGCTCACAACCCAGCGCTTCACCAACAGTTTAATTGCTAGATATTTGGGGAATTTGGGATGTCCTTCTCCCATATCATTATTTGTTTGTTTTAGCTTTATTGCCCACCAGTGGGTGTTGGGCAATGGGTGGGGTTGTAATCAGTGAACCTATACCTTACACATGTTAATGTTAGTTCATATTAGAGTATACTTGGCTGATTAAGCCTGGCTGATTGATCCAGGGTGTAGGACTCGAAGGGAGGAGGCTCAAAGGGAGCAGATATATAATTTTAATATCAAAGCCTGGACTTAGCCTGGACGAAAAACTGAAAGAAAACCACAAACAACAACAGATGAACTACTTCACAATATCAACTGCATATGCAAATTTATCACCCACCAACTTTCACTCTGTGAACACTATGCAACCCACTTGCTGGAAATAACATTAGTAAGATCTGGTTTCCAACCATAATCAGGATTACAAAGATCTACTTTGGAAAATTGTGAGTTCATCTTCTCATCTAAAAACACTTGAAAAATCTAACAGAATTATCATTGCTTCTTAACCCTCTCACAATCCTTTCATTTCTTACAGCCCAAATACATTTCTGCACCCACTTTATCTACGCTTTTGACTCATTCCATACTAAATCTACACCCATTGAGATTACACTGCTTTTCTCACCTGCATTTCTGCAATTCTTCTGCTTTGATTCCCATACAGTCTCCACTCCTACTTCCACTTTCCCTCAACCTATTTACCTACTCAACACTATGTCAAGGCTTTCTTATACTCCCCACATCACTCAGTGTCTACCTAATAATAATGTATCTTTATCCTTCCCCCCTAGTCTCCTACACCTCCTCCTCTGTCTCCCCTCCATCCCTCTGTTTCCTTCCCCCTCCTTTCCTGTTACCCCACATTCATTTACCTCAGCCCCATGGTCCTGCTACCCCACAACTCAGCCCTGCTCCCTCTCTCCCTTCCCTGTCACCTGCCCATATCCCCATCCACATCACACTGACCTCCCTCCCTGCCCAACTCCTGCAGTTTCCCCTCCTAACTCAGGCACCCATACCATCACTACTCTCTCACCATCCCTGCCCTCAAAGTTAATCTCACCTCATCGCTACAGCAACCCTGATAATCTCATTCACATCTCTCCCACAAACTCATACCCCCTATCCTGTGCCCTCTGGAATGCCAGATCTGTTTGTAACAAACTGGTCCCCACTCATGACCTTTTCATTTCCAAATCCCTACACCTACTAGCCATTACTGAAACTTGGATTACGCCCTCTGATACTACTTCTCCTGCTGCTCTCTCTGCTGGGGGCCTCACATTCACACACACACCCCGACCTGGGGGTCGCCATGGAGGTGGTGTTGGGGTCCTTTTACCTTCTAGTTACTCCTACCAACTCATACCACCAGAACCATCCCTTACATTCTCAACATTTGAGGTCCATACCATACGCCTCTTCCAACCAGTACATCTTAGAGTAGCTGTCATTTACCGGCCCCCTGGCACTGCTTCCAAATTCATCGACAACTTTGCTTCCTGGCTTCCTCACTTCCTCTCTTCTGACATTCCCTCCATTATCCTAGGCGATTTCAACATCCCTATTGACATCCCCACACAATCCCCTGCCTCTAAACTCCTTAACCTCACCTCTTCACTTGGTCTCTCCCAGTGGACCTCCTCACCCTCCCATGTGAATGGGAGCTCACTGGATCTGGTCTTCACTCACCGCTGTGATATTTCTGATTTTTCCAACTCCCCATTCCCCCTCTCTGACCACCACCTGCTCTCCTTTAACCTATCTCTCTCGACTTGCCCATCTCTACCTCCTAAGGCTACCATCACTAAGCGTAACATTGAAGCTATTGACACTACATTCCTTTCCTCCCTGTTTGACTCACTTCTCTCTCCTATTCTCTCTCTCTCATGCCCTGAACAAGCCACTTCCACATACAATGCATCCCTTACTTCTGCTCTTGACTCTGTTGCTCCACCAACCACTATTCACCCTCGCAAATTAACACCTCAACCCTGGCACACCAAATGCACCAGATATCTGCAAAAATGCTCACGTACTGCTGAGCGACACTGGAGGAAATCACGCTCTAAGGCAGACTTCCTCCATTTCAAACTTATGCTCTCATCCTTCAGTGCTGCCCTTTCTCTTGCTAAACAGTCATACTTCAAGAACCTCATCTCCTTCCAGTCTTCCAACCCCCGGCGCCTCTTTGCCACTATCAGCTCACTCCTCTGCCCACCTCCACCTCGTCTCCCTTCCTCACTCTCTGCTCTTGACTTTGCCAATTACTTCACATCCAAAATTGACTCCATACGTCAGGACATCACATCACACCAGTCCATCAGTAACCAGCTTTCTCCTATCCCTTACCAACCCTCCCCATCCCTCGCACCTACTCTGTCATCTTTCTCCCATGCATCTGGAGAGGAAGTCATGGCCCTCATTCATTCCTGTCCCCTCACCACCTCCCCACTTGACCCTATCCCCTCCCGCCTCCTCCGCTACCTCTCTCCTTCTGCTTGTTCCCATCTTTCCCACCTTCTCAATCTATCCCTCTCATCAGGCACTGTCCCCTCTGCCTTCAAGCATGCACTCATCTCTCCTATTCTTAAAAAACCTACACTTGATCCAAACACTCTCTCCAACTACCGACCCATCTCTATCCTCCCTTTTGCCTCCAAACTCCTTGAGCGTATTGTCTACAACCGTCTTACTTCCTTTCTTTCCTCACACTTACTGCTTGACCCATTCCAGTCTGGCTTCCGTCCTCTCCACTCCACTGAAACTGCCCTTCCTAAAGTATGCAATGACCTCCATGCTGCTAAATCTAAGGGACACTACTCTATACTTATTCTACTTGATCTCTCTGCTGCTTTTGACACTGTGGACCATCCTCTCCTACTGCAAATTCTTCACTCCATTGGTCTACGTGATTACTGCCCTCTCTTGGCTGTCCTCCTACCTTTCTGACAGTTCTTTCTCTGTCTCCTCTCATGACTCCACCTCCCCCTCACTTCCACTAACTGTAGGGGTACCCCAAGGTTCTGTCCTTGGTCCTCTTCTCTTCTCTCTCTATACGTCCTCACTAGGTAAGCTCATCAGTTCCTTTGGTTTCCAATATCATCTCTACGCTGATGACACCCAAATCTATCTTTCCTCTCCAGACCTCTCCCCTGCTCTCCTCACTCGTATCTCCAACTGTCTCTCTGCTACCTCTTCCTGGATGTCCCAGCGCTTTCTTAAACTTAACATGTCTAAGACCGAGCTGATCATCTTCCCTCCCTCCCGCATAACCTCACCTCCTACAATCTCATTATCTATTGATGGCACTACTATCTTCTCTAGCCCCCAAGTGCGCTGTCTTGGAGTAATCCTTGACTCCTCCCTCTCCTTCAAACCACACATTCAGCACCTCTCACAAACCTGCCATTTTCATCTAAAAAATATTTCCAGGATCAGACCCTTTCTAACCCAGGATGCTACTAAGACTCTTATCCACTCACTGGTCATCTCCAGACTGGACTACTGTAATCTGCTCCTGACTGGCATTCCTGACAAATACCTCTCTCCACTGCAATCTATCCTCAATGCTGCTGCCCGGCTCATCTTCCTCACCAAACGCACTACGTCCACCTCTCCTCTCTTACTAGACCTTCACTGGCTCCCCTTCCCTTTCAGAATCCATTTCAAGCTTCTCACACTTGCTTACAAAGCCCTCACCCACTCCTCTCCCATCTACATCTCTGACCTTATCTCCCTTTACACTCCCACCCGTCCTCTTCGCTCTGCTAATGCACGCCGACTCTCCTGCCTACGGATTACTTCCTCCCACTCCTACCTCCAAGATTTTTCACGTGCTGCACCACTTCTTTGGAATTCCCTACCTCTCCCCCTCAGACTCTCTACCTCTCTACAAAACTTCAAACGGGCTCTCAAGACCCACTTCTTCACCAAACCCAGTCAAATCTCATCCTAACCCTCTGTTCTACGCTCTCTATGTACCCCAACTGTGTCACCCCTGTCTGTCTGCCCCTCCCCTTTTAGAATGTAAGCTCTCACGAGCAGGGTCCTCTTCCCTCATGTGCTTATCCTTTCTTACTTTAATAATCTTCAACTGCACCAATTCCATCAGTCTTCTGCCACCTGATACTTATTCCAGTGTCATCTGCTGATGTAACTATGTTTATTTACCCTGTACTTGTCCTATACTGTCATCAACTGTAAGTTGCTGTTTTCCGGTTTGATTATTTGTTTATGTACTCTGTAATTGGGCGCTGCGGAACCCTTGTGGCGCCATATAAATAAAGGATAATAATAATAATAATAACAGTTCTGAAACCACTAAATAATGCCCCAGACCTGCAGCGCTTTTATAATCAACATATATTGCACCAAAATGTACTATGCCCCCCCCCCATTTTTCACCCTGATACTTATGCAGCAGTGAGAGGAAGGACCAGCATCTCTGCAGCCTGTGTAGAGAAAATGGCGCTGAGCTGTGTGAGCTGTGAGGGCTAAGCTCCGCCCCCGTAATGGCGCGCTTCAGTCCCGCTATTTTTCCAAAACTTTTATACTGGCGGGGGTTAGGACAGTGCCCTGGCACCATGTCCCTTGTTGCCAGTGTAATATAGAGGTTTATATGCTGCCCAGGGTGCCCCCCCCCCGCGCCCTACACCCTGTAGTGCCGCTGTGTGTGGGAGCATGGCGCGCAGCGTGATCGCTGTGCGGTACCTCAGAAGCCGTCACTGCTTTGCTTCTTCTACTCACCTGTCTTCTGACTTCTGGCTCTGCAAGGGGGGTGACGGCCGGCTCTGGGAACGAGCATCTAGGCGTACCTAGCGATCAGACCCTCAGGAGCTTATGGTGTCCTGTAGCCAAGAAGCAGGGCCTTTAAACTCACTAGAAGTAGGTCTAACTTCTCTCCCCTAAGTCCCACGAAGCAGGGAGACTGTTGCCAGCAGTTCTCCCTGAAAATAAAAAACCTAACATAAGCCTTTTCAGAGAAACTCAGTAGAGCTCCTCAGAGTGCATCCAGTCTCCCTGGGCACAATTCTAAACTGGAGTCTGGGGGAGGGGCATAGAGGAGCCAGTTCACACCCCTTTGAAAGTCTTAAAGTGCCCATGTCTCCTGCAGATCCCATCTATACCCCATGGTTCTTGATGTGATCCCAGCCTCCCCTAGGACGTATGAGAAAAGGGCCAGCGCACATCCCTACATTAAACAGTCCTTAAACAGTCTTTCTAGTCAGGCCAAGTCGTGAGCATGTTTATTAACACTGAGGAGTAATATTACTAAATTCCGTGTTTGTCCGAATTTGCAAACATGGAAGTGTTTGGTAACTTTTCAATCATGGAAATTTATCAAAGATAAAACATAGGAGTGTCAGTGGCGCACGCAGGGGTGGTTTCAGAGTATCTGGAAACCCACCCTGATGAGCCGAATGTTCTTTTTGAGATGGAGACAGCTGTGTCTCAGCAAAAAAGCCGTATTCGCGAGCGCGGAGCTGTAGCAACCACAGAGAGCTAAGTATGCAGCTCTCGGCTTACAGTCACCGAATGTCCCGGGGGCTCCCTCCGTCCTCACGTCCGCCCCTCTGCTCCCAGCCCACTCTGTATATGTAAGTTTGAAATATTTGTTTATGTGTATTTGTATGGTATGTACAGTATGTATGTGGGTTTGTGTTTGTACTCGTGTATGTATGAATGTATGTTTGCTTATATGTGTGTGTTTGTGTGTGTATATATGTGTGTTATATATGTAATATGTATATATATATATATAAATATATATATATATATATACACACAGATATACAGTATATTCAATTAGGGTCGGATCCATTCCGACATGCATTTGTCGGAATGGATCCGACAACCCCTATTCAATCTCATCTCAATTCGACTTTAAAAAAGTCGAATTGAGATGAGGGACCGGAGAGGGAGAAAAGGGGGGGAGACCAGCGGGGACAGCCGCGGCCAGACGGAGGAGAGCAGCGCTGCAGAAGGATGTCTTACAGCCCCCAGACCGCACAGCAGTGTCCACCCGGCTCCAGCAAGCGTGACCTCACTTGCTGGAGCCGGGTGGACGCTGCCGTGAGCGGCGGCTGTGACATACCCTCCTGCAGCGCTATGCTGTAGCGCTGCTCTCCCCTGTCTGCTCACGGCTCTCCCCCATCTCCCTGCGGCTCCCCCCCTCTCCTCCTCTCGGGTCCCTCATCTCAGTCCAACATTTTTTTATGTCGGACTGAGATGGTCGGAAACGGGGCCAAATTCTGTCGAATTTGGCCCTGTTTCACTCAAAAGTACGTGAATCGGCAGCTATACTGCCAACTCACGTACTATTCGACAAGTCGAATTCCCCGACTTGTCAAATAAAAACAGCTGGGATTGAATAGGTCGAATCAAAATTCGACCTTAAAAAGTCGAAAACTGCCATCTTTTCGACAGATGACAGCTTTCGACCCTAATTGAATATACCCCTTAATCTGCAGCAAAATAAATCCAGTAGACGGCGGTGCTTACTATTTTCAGACCGTTTTCAAGGATACAAAAAAACGACCATACATGTTCTTACCTTTATAGGATAATATCCAGTGATCTCCATGGCGCTGTCCAAACGCCATCCGCTCCCGATGATGTCAGAGATCACTGGGTGTTATTCTATAAAGGTAAGAACATCTATGGTTGTTTTTTTTTTTTGTATGAAAACGGTTTGAAAATAAACTGAAACGTTGGAGTAGGCACCGCCGTCTACTGGATTTATTTTGCTGCAAATTAAGTACCGAAAGTGCCATACGCATATCTGAACTGTATTCTAGCTGACTCTGTCGACTTAGGAGGGCATCTGGGAATTTATTTATGTATGGATGGAGTGCAGATTGTCCTGTCCGGGACTGTAATATATATATATATATATATATATATATATATATATATATACACACACACACACACACACACACAGTATATATATATATATATATATATATAGGGCACCGGAGCCGGCTATTGAATGACTGGAGTGCCGGAATAAATTGCTTATATATATAAATCGCTTATATATAAATCGCTTTTATATATATATATATATATATATATATATATATATATATATATATATATATATATATATATAGGAAAAAGAGGTCGCACTCACGTGTAATAGTTTGACACAGCAGCTGGGGTGTCATCCACAGATCCCTTCCAGGGAATCCACTTATAGAGAAAGAAAATGGAGCACTCACCAGTCTTTTCTTGATTAAGTATCAAATAGAAATTTTATTTCCCAAACAGCATAGCATGACTGATTACTGCAGTCCAATGTAGTTGCATAAAAGCCCAAACGTTTTCGGTCATAGACCGTCATCAGGGGTTACAAAGGTCATTAGAGAGCTGTCACATCGTAGTTGGAATACCAGCAGCCTGCTATGCTGTTTGGGAAATAAAATTTCTATTTGATACTTAATCAAGAAAAGACTGGTGAGTGCTCCATTTTCTTTCTCTCTCTCTATATATATATATATATATATATATATATATATATATAAGGTGAGGGTGAATTGTGGGTGTGAGAGGCAACTAACAACTCAAATTTGGGTGCGAGAGGCAACTCACTACTCACACTGGACAAATACAGGCGGCACTCCACGGTCTTCAAAACGAGAAAGTGTTTATAAGTGTAAAACCAACATCAGAGTCCAACGTTTCAACACCGCGCAGGGTGTTTTTGTCAAGGACGAGTGGTGATGAAGCAAACAGTGCATAGTCAAAACTAACCTGTTAATACTTTACACACACACCGAGTGGACTGGGAGGGCGTGGAGGGCAGGACGTCTCCGGCAGCGCTCACATCCGGCTGTAGGAGATGACATCACAGTTGCCGGGCAACCGATCAACGAACCGCCCAGCTCGTCCCGTCGATGCATTGGAATGTAAACAAAGCCATAAACAAACAGTATTACACAGTGAATATAATCAGAGGAAACCAGCTTATTTAGTTTCCATATGTGATAAGTGAAAAATGTGTGTTTAAAATAGCTGTCAATAAAAACACTGTGGATTACGATTAAATACTTAAATGGTAATGCTTATATGAAAACCAATTAAAACAAGATAATGTCATAATGTTCTCATCTGCTGGAGGGGCTGGATGATAAATTCTCGGCCGCCCTCAGTTGACTAGGTGGTTAATAGCTAAACTAGAAACTGATTTCCTAAACCCTAGAATACATCTAACTATAAAAACATGCTCCATGTTAATTTTTCATTGAGTCCATGTGGAGCTAAGGTGTTCAACATAACAATCCATCGCATTTCACGTTGTGCCAATAATTTCTATCTATCGCCGCCTCTGGTAAGGACAGGAATATGATCCACAATTTGATATTTCAAGCTGGAAAGTGGATGCTGGCACTGTTTAAAGTGGCGTGCCACTAGCTGATCATTATCTTTTCCATCTATAGCGGCTTTTATAGCCAATCTGTGAAGGGCCATCCGTTCTTTGAAAGATCTTGTGGTTTGGCCGACGTACAACAACCCGCACGGGCAGGTTATCACATAAATGACATATTGGGTGTTGCATGTCAAGAAATGGTGTATAATGTATTTTTTGCCGGTCAATGGGTATTGAAATGATGTGCCAGGTGTCAGATAATTGCACATAGTGCAAGAAGGGCATCTGTAACATCCTTTGCGGATGGACATTATCAGCTTAGGGGAGACATCTGTTTTCACCAGAAAATCATGTAAGTTCCGTCCACGTTTATAACTGGGCATCACTGACGTATTTTGAAAAGGTAGTGATTTGTCGCTCTTTACAATGGGCCAGAGCGCGTGTACAGCTCTTGGAATGACTGAGATGGCAGTAGTGAATTCAGTGACTAACGGTATCTTCTTGGACAGTGGTGGACAAGGTTTTGATTGCAGTAACGAGGTTCTCGGTTTGTTCAAGATTTCAGATTTCTGTTGTTTTAACATATTATACGGGTAACCCCTAACACTAAATTTGTCGACCACCTGTGTCAGTGCTCTGTTGAGGTCTCTTGGTTCACTGGTTATCCGGACTACTCTAGTGTGAATGCCAAATTGTTTCCTTACAAATATTTAAAATGCCCGCTCTAATATATATTCTAGATGCCTGCACATCTTATTACCATTTGCCATGAATGTGCGCTGTACATCGCAAAACACTGCATCCCATAAGAGAAAACAATACACCCACACATTATCTGAGTTCCAAAGCTCATTGATGTATATATTTGTTATTAAAAGTATATGGATTCAATATATTACAATGTACAGTATACCTTTAGTTACATGGTTACAACTCACACAGTAAGCAGTTAAAACATACAGTTACAGGACAGTTACAATACCATTATCCTTAAGTTATATAAATTCGTTTCTTCATATCACTCTCTCTCTCTCTCTCTCTCTCTGTAAAATCATGCAGCAACTGGTGTAGAAGCAACTCCATCATCCTCTGAGACAAAACAGCAACTGCCTCCTGTGTGATAGGCCCGAGTTAAAAAAAAAACTATATCAAGGCAATGCAGCAACTTTTAAATGTACTTTCAAACCTCTTTAACAGATAAACAATCCAATCTGAATCAAACACAATATGACTTATTTGAACTTTGTTTTGCAACAATAAAAATACATTTTAGCATCTTAAATATTAAGAGAAACGCATTGTCCCTTGAAATTTCATATCATTGGCTCACTGATATCACAACAATACACACGGATATGATTTTCTCAGCTTTACGATGCGTCCACCACAAGCTGATCGACCACAGCGTCGCGTTTATAATGTACAGTGCATCATTAAGACCATGATATCGCGGACCAGCCCCTATCTGGGAATGCTAAATTGTTTCCTTACAAATATTTAAAATGCCCGCTCTAATATATATTGTAGACGCCTGCACATCTTATTACCATTTGCCATGAATGTGCGCTGTACATCGCAAAACACTGCATCCCATAAGAGAAAACAATACACCCACACATTATCTGAGTTCCAAAGCTCATTGATGTATATATTTGTTATTAAAAGGATATGGATTCAATATATTACAATGTACAGTATACCTATAGTTACATGGTTACAACTCACACAGTAAGCAGTTAAAACATACAGTTACAGGCCAGTTACAATACTATTATCCTTAAGCTATATAAATTCGTCTCTCCATATCACTCTCTCTCTCTCTGTAAAATCATGCAGGAACTGGTGTAGAAGCAACTCCATCATCATCTGAGACAAAACAGCAACTGCCTCCTGTGTGATCAGCAATGTGTTATCTAGTTTTTGGGGAAGGGGACTTTCTCATTCATGATGAGTCACTGGTTTGTTCGTATGTTAAACAGGTGCCTTGAAGACATCCAAAGGGCTGGCCTGAGCTTCCTGTCCACTACCTGTTTGGAATATCTATTGTTCTAATAAAAGTGATTTTACCTTTCATACATTTAATCATAACTATTTGTTGCAATGTCCTACAACTTAATAACATGTATCAAATGAATCTACACATTAATCTGCTTGCTTTAATACCAATTATGACAGGTGTATCTGGCTTCGTTCAAATAATACACATACATGACATTACTTCATTATATAATTTTAAATCATCATGATGTCTGGCGCTTGATATTATTATAATTATGTACTGCATGAAATAAGTGTCGAATCCATCTCTGTGGCATGTCCGTGTAAATGCGTGTGTTACCATATATTGCTGTGCTCGCTGCGCGTATATGCAAGTATAGCGACTTATAATGTGTGTAGTTTGTATGTTCTTTTTATGTAATATTTTTGACTTCGACTGTCCACCCTTTGGCAGTAAACAATAACTGGCATCAATTATTAACATAAGAAAAAAAATTGTTCATACAATAATGGGTGACCTAGACACAAGCATGTATTCATTTCGCAAATCAGACACTTGACTATACTTAGGGAAGACAGGGAGGAGTACGAGACATCCTCTATATGCACTCGGCGGTCACGGGACCACTGGTTGGGTGTGGGACAACATTCAACCTTTAGAGTATGCTGGGACAGTGCTTTGGTCTATAATGTCTGATTTGTGACGAACATTTCACACATACATGTACCTACGTCTTTGTACACTGATGTTTGGATTCGATTGAGGTTCTGCTGGGTAGATGAAGAAGACACAAACAAATCGTGAAAGTGACATATAAAATTTTCATGATCTACATATTCCTATCATTTTCTGAACATTGTTTCCATTTCTGGAACGTATGCTAGGTCTGTTTAATAATTGAACAAGGGTTATAAGTAGTGTCCTTCCTAAATAACATAAATCTTCGGAGTTCGGGGAGAGCCACTCATAAACCTTTCTTCCACATATATTAATGAGCGCTTTATCTGCAATGTGTGAATAGCCATTGTCTGATTGTTCCTGATTACCTCCGAACTCCATAACTACTAGACCTTTGATTTTTCTCTGACTTTAACAAACTGATTGGCTAATCCTGGGATCCTATAAGGAAATCACTCCTTCCTCCAGAACCAGTTCCAGTCCCACACTCGACTCCTCATAAAAAAAACCTCGCAAAAATAGAATATCCTGAAAAAAAATGTTTGTCAGCGGGAAAGAGAGAAAAGAGAAATAGAACAAAACAACTCTTGTTCATAACAAATCAATTACAATGACTGGTCTTTCTGCAATCCTTTAGTACGCTCAACAGTAGTGTTCAACAGTGCCGCCTCTCAGTCTTCACGGAACAGAGTCTCTGGTGATACTTTTGCGATCTCACTCCATTTACGAGTTCCTTCCGGACTACTGACTTTCCTGCAATGGGAATCGTGGACCCAAGTCTCTCTCTCGGCTACTTTCACTGGGATAGTGCTGTCAACAAAACTTGGTATGGTATTTCCCACCTGTCTATTAGGCAACCTGAGCGTAAGAACAATCACACAGTCTCTTGATTCACAATCAAGACAGTTAGCATTTGGCATACCAGCAATCAACAGTTTCAAGTTCTTTTGTCAAGTTCTCAAATGCTGGCTCATCTCAATAAGGTACTGTACTGTCACCTCATTGGTGTATTTCTGATCATTGTGCGGATCAATCATGACATGAGGTTGTCTTCCAAAAACAACCAAAAAAAAACACAAATACCAAAACAAAAACAAATTTCGAAGAGGGCGATTCATTAAGTGAAAATCTAGGAGTGGTTCCGATGCTACATAATACTAGTGGCAGTATCTATGATCACAATAGTACAATATCAAGCTTTGCTCCTACTTCTAGGGGTACCATTATCTACACACAAATTTCTGCGCAATTTTTCTTTGCGGTAAACACAGCAGCATCCGTGGAGGCAGGAAATGCCTCTACCCAGTTTGAGAAAACATCAGTGCACACCAATACATAACAAAAATTCCTAAAGGGTGTTAACTGTACAAAGTCGATTTGTATTTCCTGAAAAGATCCGTCTTAAGGAGGGATATGGGATGGCTCTGTTGGTATTGCTTTACCAATATTCTTCCACAAGCAAGCAAGACAGGTCATTGCTCTCTTACCTGCATGAGAATAGAATCCTGGCGCACACAAGTAGGCTCTCATCAGCTTGCACATACCCTCTTTGCCTAGATGAGTCAGACCGTGTGTCACCTCAGCTAGACTTGGAAGGTATGCTCTGGGGGCTACTGGCTTACCGTGTCCACCTGTCCACAGTCCTGAGGACACCTGGCCATACCCCTTTGCCCTCCAGACTGCCTTTTCCTGTAGGGAACACAAATTTTTCTGTCTTCATTTAACTGTTGTGTGTTTGCAATGTAGAGTACCATGAGCATAACTCAAACAAAAAAAAAAAAATCTTTAGAAGAAAGAAGAAAATGAAAAAGAAAATGTCAGGTTTGCCATTCACCAACAGGCATATCAGTGTCTATACAAAAGTTCCCTTCACCAGTATTCCCATTCTCCACCCTTTGTGCATGACAAGGCACACTGCAGTAATACTGGTGTTATTGTGCTGATGAGATATACTGGGTTTGGGCAGAACTCTGAAGGACCTAGGCATGTGGAGTTTAAACTGTACTTGGGTCCATGTATTGTACCACCCTGTGTGAATGCAAAAGATGAAGAGGAAACTGTAGAAAAACAGAATAGAGGTTGGTGACAGATGAGTTTGTAGAGGTGAAGAAGATTTTATAAAAAATTGACAACTGGATTGGGCACTACGGGGAAGTGATTCTCTACTGTCTATACCCCTTAAAAAAATTCTGTGTTTATCGTATCGCTATTGGGACTATCCCAGCCATCAATCCAGTGTCCTGTCCATCCTAAGTTCATAGGGAACCCGGTATCTGTGAGATAATTTCCTCTACCTGTGATGGACATGCATCTAGAACAGTAGAATGCGACATTAGTCTTCGTGGGTGTCTAACATACTTTGTACTTCCTGAGCGGGAGCACAGTATATGTATATCATATCTAACAAAATTAAGTTAATCAGGGGCCATTTCTGCTAGGAAAAAGAAGCAAAAGTTTAGAGGCCCCATCTTAACCCCAGCAAGTTTTGTCAAAGGGTAATGTTGCATTTATTTTGTTCTTCCCATTAGCCGAATCTGTGTTTTCTATATGGCTTATGATTCCTTACTATATGTCCCTTGGTCCCGTCTATGTGTTTAATAATGTGGCTTGTGTTTTCTGTCTAGGGGGTCTATATTGACTATGTGTCCTACTACTCCTACAATCTCTGGCAAAATGCCCTTTCTTCCTACAAGTGTAACATATTATTGACCATTAGGGATCTGGGGTTTGGACTGATGGGTCTTTCCTGTATGTGCCAGTATACTTACCGTCCTCAACTTCTCCACCTGTTGTTCTCTGCGCCTAGCACTATTCTTGTGATGTTCAATAGCACACTATCTAAGATTAGCTACTGTGACCCCTTTCCAATTTTGCAAAGAAGTCTGCACCCTGACACTCAATGCCTTATTGAGCCCGTCCATTTGCACAGAGACAGCCACCTCCCATTTGCCTAATTAGTGTTTACCAGTGATCTTATCCAGATGGAGAGTTTTCTATTACTGCAAAAGACAAAAAAAAAAAAAGTTTAACAAGCTTCTAGGTCATGCAAAGTATTCATTCAATCCTTCTCATCCCGTATTAAGGGTCTGTACATGGTCCAACAAACATTTCCGAGCTCATCTTGACTAGGGGCATTACTAGGAATGAATACTTCTTATATGGTAACTGAAAGAAATACCCGGGTGTTACCTTGTCTCTGTCCGCTTTCCTACTGGCAAATACTAATGTGCGGACAGGTTTTTCTCCATTTCTGACGTTACTTTCTTGATTTTTTTTTGGTTTTATTTTTTATTTTTTGTTTTACTATATATGTACACGAATGATACCATACTTATCTGTTCCACTGGTCTCAGCCACTTCCCCCACAGGCTACTGCTCTTCTTTTACCGGTTGGATACTCCTCTGGGTGCATGAGAAATGGCTGAAAACAATCAGGTCACCTTCTCCTCCTAAATAAAACTTCAACATTCATTAGTACATATATAGGTTACAGTCATATTTTTCATATTTTTATTATTTTCTATAGTTTGTATGCTGGCCGTAACTGCTTCCACATCTACATATGGCGGTGTACTTGCATTCTCTTTTTTTTTTTCTTCCTACTTGTTTATTGTTGCTACAAGTTCAAATAGTTCTTATATTTCCATTCTTGTCTTATATGACTTTGGTTAGACATACCACCTGCAATACCGTAGGATCAAACTCACCAACCCCTCTTGCTGCCACAGGTTTAAACACTTTGTATGTCTGACCCTTTGTTTTCTGGATTTTATCAGACATATCCTTATCCTTAAGTTCTGCAGTACCTCTGGTTCAAAGCTGCCTACCTTAGGGAATGGTACCCTATCAATGTCAGTCATACGTACCCATTCAGACAAAAAGTCTTCAGCGTGTGGACCATATTTCCCACACATAGTACTTTTTCCTTTTTTTTTTAAACCTCGCTGAACCCTGGCTAAACGTCCCTTAGTTGAGCAACTGGCTCCCATAATTGTGGGCCTTTTCCCACAAACACCAAAATACTCAATATAAGGTGACGGTGAAAGTTCTCCGAGCGCTTTCACCCACTCTCGCCCACTTTGGCCAGTACTACCATACACTGTCGATAGCGAAGGCGATGTACCCAACCTAGGGCCCCTATTGACCTATATTTACTGGAAGTTTTTAGGAATAACTTACCCTTTCCAGTAAAGTATCTGTCGTTGGAGATTTTCCTGAGACCAGCGAAAACTCCCTATGCACTTTTTATACACAAATCACGCTTGCGTATGCTGTATACAGCGCTAATGATACCGCGATTTTATGCAAAAAAAGCTCGTAAAAGGGGTATCAAGTTGCGCTATATATCGTACCCACAAACGCGCGGTCCAATTGCACAGCATATAGGTACTTCTTACCTATCCGCTGTACGACCACTGGAATCGAATCAGAAGCTGCGAAACCTCAGCCGGAGCGTATCAAAAAACTACATGGGTCACACAGTTCATGATTCACAATTCCCTACCATGCTCCTGTGTAAGTCTCCTCACGACTTACGTATTCCAAATCCTATACTAACGTGAGTCAGCCGCCTCACGCCACCACTCACTTGGTGTACCACACAACGGGATCCCGAATTCCGGGGTTCAAATCCACTCACTCATACGTTCGCTCACTCAAATACACTTTGTTTTTCTGTACAGAAAATTTTTATTCATTCAGATTGGCAGCTTTACCCCCAGAGGCAATACAGTTTAAACAAAAGTTTTATACTAATCTGCTTTAGAAACCGGGTAGTTTTGTGCTATTGTAGCATGGCTACTGTCCCACCTTTGAACTAAACGACACTATTGTGTAATTTGTACTTAGCGCCCGCACTCTTACGCACTTTGCGTAAACACGCGACCGTGCGTGTCTCTTACGCTGCGTGCGCAGTCCTGTACTTTGTCCGAGACACGTGTACAAAACCCTGCGTCCGCAATAAAACAAATCACACAGCTCTATAAATGTGAACAATACTAATTACTATTGCCCACTAGACACAACTTGTTCTGTATAAACTTTTATGCAGACCTGCGTTTGTGTCTTTACACTTACTTCCTTAAAATACTGTTATTTCAAATTTACCTATATAGCAACAAATGTATCCGATTTCACACAGATCTATAATGACTGCAATAATCTATACTTTAAATGATATGATTCAGATTGGTTAACTATCTTGCAAAACATACACTGATATAAATATACACATAATTATAATAATATTATATATATGTACCATTCACTGGTCTCCTATGAGACACCTTACCTCTTATTTGCATATCAAAGCTATGTGCTTTTGCCTGCCTGTAAAAGTGGTTGAACCAGTTAATTAGCATTTCAATGCCTATCTTATAGCAAACAGAGAGTTAACTAAATCCTGGGAAAGAAGAAAGAAAAAAAGTATTTTTTTTCTTTTCTTTTTTTTGTGTACAATTTCTTACACCAAGCCAAGCATTTATCTCACCATTTACTCTCACTAGGCCCAATTGAAACTACTTGTAATTGACTATGGCATGGGTTAAAAAATGCATTGGTAAGTCATAAATGGTGCTTGATGTGACCAAGGAAACTGATTGTTCTGAGCAGACTGAAAATCATCTATTTAGAAAATTACCTTCCTAAAATGGCCACTGCTCCTCCCCCTACCACATCCATGAGGTTTACACAAAATGGTGGACAGGCCATGTGGTTAGTCCAAAATGGAGGACAGACCATGCGGCTTCCTTTGTCATAAAGAAATCACACATTATACAAGCACCAGAAGTTATTTTAGGCCTGAGTTAAAAAAAACTATATCAAGGCTATGCAGCAACTTTTAAATGTACTTTTAAACCTACTTAACAGATAAACAATCCAATCTGAATCAAACACAATATAACTTATTTGAACTTTGTTTTGCAACAATAAAAATACATTTTAGCATCTTAAATATTAAGAGAAACGCATTGTCCCTTGAAATTTCATATCATTGGCTCACTGATATCACAACAATACACACAGATATGATTTTCTCAGCTTTACGATGCGTCCACCACAAGCTGATCGACCACAGCGTCGCGTTTATAATGTACAGTGCATCATTAAGACCATGATATCGCGGACCAGCCCCCATCTGTGAATGCCAAATTGTTTCCTTACAAATATTTAAAATGCCCGCTCTAATATATATTGTAGATGCCTGCACATCTTATTACCATTTGCCATGAATGTGCGATGTACATCGCAAAACACTGCATCCCATAAGGGAAAACAATACACCCACACATTATCGGAGTTCCAAAGCTCATTGATGTATATATTTGTTATTAAAAGGATATGGATTCAATATATTACAATGTACAGTATACCTATAGTTACATGGTTACACTCACACAGTAAGCAGTTAAAACATACAGTTACAGGCCAGTTACAATACTATTATCCTTAAGTTATATAAATTCTTCTCTCCATATCACTCTCTCTCTCTCTCTGTAAAATCATGCAGGAACTGGTGTAGAAGCAACTCCATCATCCTCTGAGACAAAACAGCAACTGCCTACTGTGTGATCAGCAATGTGTTATCTAGTTTTTGGGGGAGGGGACTTTCTCATTCATGATGAGTCACTGGTTTGTTCGTATATTAAACAGGTGCCTTGAAGACATCCAAAGGGCTGGCCTGAGCTTCCTGTCCACTACCTGTTTGGAATATCTATTGTTCTAATAAAAGTGATTTTACCTTTCATACATTTAATCATAACTATTTGTTGCAATGTCCTACAACTTAATAACAAGTATCAAATGAATCTACACATTAATCTGCTTGCTTTAATACCAATTATGACAGGTGTATCTGGCTTCGTTCAAATAATACACATACATGACATTACTTCATTATATAATTTTAAATCATCATGATGTCTGGCGCTTGATATTATTATAATTATGTACTGCATGAAATAAGTGTCGAATCCATCTCTGTGGCATATCCATGTAAATGCGTGTGTTACCATATATTGCTGTGCTCGCTGCGCGTATTTGCAAGTATAGCGACTTATAATGTGTGTAGTTTGTATGTTCTTTTTATGTAATATTTTTGACTTCGACACTAGTCATCTGAGACTTAGGTAATCCAGTTTTTAAAGCCGGTGGATGGAACCTTGAATGATCAAGAAGCGTATTGCGATCTGTTGACTTTTTATAGATCGAAGTATGTATATGACTGTCTCTGATGGTTATGAAAACATCCAGATAATGGATTTCCTTTTTACTATATTGGTAAGTGAACCTGATTGGTGAGTCTACAAGATTGATTTCTGACAGTAATTGTTTCAGACTGTCTTCTCCCCCGGTCCAAAATAGAAGCAGATCGTCAATATATCTTTTATACAACAGAATATTGTCAACAGCTGAGGAATTTGACAGAAACAGGTGTTCTTCTTTGGCAAACATGTATACATTTGCAAGCGACGGTGCTATACAAGAACCCATGGCACAGCCAGTTGTTTGTTCATAATATTTACCATTGTGCAAAAAATAGTTGCGTTTTAACGTGAGTTTAAGCAACCTTATAAATCAATCAATCTCCAAAAGTTGAAAGTTGTTAGATTCTAAGAAGGATCTCATGATGGATAGCCCCTCCTCATGTGGAATGACCGAATACAATTTTTTTACATCCAGGGTGCACATTATTGTGTCTGCTGGAAGGTCATGTATTGTAGATAAGATATTTAATAAATCGGTTGTGTCTCTCAGATATGCAGGTTGCTTGATGACGATGGTTTGTACCATGAGGTCCAAAAACTTTGAGATTGGATAGTATAGGGAGTCCCTAGCTGAGATGATGGGTCTTAAAGGTGGTCTGAGGGCGTCTTTGTGGATTTTTGGTAACGAATAAATCACGGGTACCCTTGGATGTTTTTGAATTAGACCCGCTTTGCATTTCTCATCGATTTTTCCTTGGTTATATGCTGTTAACAAAATCTTATCCACTTCTTGTTTTGTATTGTGCTGTGGGGTTGCTCGGTAGCTTCCTATAGGTAGTGTTATCTGCTAATAGGGTATCCAGATCCTCAATTTACTGGGTCTTATCCTGAATTACTATCGCCCCACCTTTGTCGGCTGGGCGAACTATAATTGAAGTGTCCTGTGTCAATGCTTTTAAAGCAACTTGTTCTCCTGTGGATAAATTTTACTAGACGTGTGGTTGTGCCGACTCATATTTATTGACGGCACCATCGAGTAACCTCGAAAAATATTTGATAGATTAATTTGTGCTCTGTGGATCAAATGTGGAAGTGGATTTTATAAAACTGGTTTTCTGAGAATCATCGCTGGGTCGGTGTTGAAAAAATTTGCGGAGTCTCAATAATCTTTCAAATCGGTACTGTTCAGAACTCTGAAATCTTGAACAAACCGAGAACCTCGTTACTGCAATCAAAACCTTGTCAACCACTGTCCAAGAAGATACTGTTAGTCACTGAATTCACTACTGCCAGCTCAGTCATTCCAAGAGCTGTACACGCGCACTGGCCAATTCTAAAGAGCAACAAATCGCTACCTTTTCAAAATACATCAGTGATGCCCAGTTATAAACGTGGACGGAACTTACGTGATCTTTTGGTGAAAACAGATATCTCCCCTAAGCCGATATTGTCCATCTGCAAAGGATGTTACAGATGCCCTTCCTGCACTATGTGCAATTATCTGACACCTGGCATATTATTTCAACACCCATTGACCGGCAAATAATACATTATACACCATTTCTTGACATGCAACACCCAATATGTCATTTATGTGATAAACTGCCTGTGCGGGTTGTTGTACGTCAGCCAAACCACAAGATCTTTCAAAGAACGGATGGCCCTTCACAGATTGGCTATAAATGCCGCTATAGAAGGAAAAGATAATGATCAGCCAGTGGCACGCCACTTTAAACAGTGCCAGCATCCACTTTCCAGCTTGAAATATAAAATTGTGGATCATATTCCTGTCCTTACCTGAGGCGGCGATAGACAGAAATTATTGGCACAACGTGAAATGCAATGGATTGTTATGTTGAACACCTTAGCTCCACATGGACTCAATGAAAAATTAACATGGAGCATGTTTTTATAGTTAGATGTATTCTAGGGTTTAGGAAATCAGTTTCTAGTTTAGCTATTAACCACCTAGTCAACTGAGGGCGGCCGAGAATTTATCATCCAGCTCCTCCAGCAGATGAGAACATTATGAGATCTTACCCAGTCATACGAAGTATGACATTATCTTGTTTTTATTGGTTTTCATATAAGCATTACCATTTAAGTATTTAATCGTAATCCACAGTGTTTTGATCGACAGCTATTTTAAACACACGTTTTTCACTTATCACATATGGAAACTAAATAAGCTGGTTTCACTCCAGTGAAAAAATCTTTTATTGTTTGGAAAAGTTGTTATTCAATTTTTTGGCTGTAATGAACAATAACACATTGTAAAAGTGTACATCATTTTTTATCAGTATTGAAATTTAATTATTTTAGCAATAAAAAGCAATAGATGTTTTAAAGTTTAAAGGGTGTTTGTGTGATGTCATCCTCTTTTTGTCAGAAACCAATATAACCATATTAAATTGAATTATACATAAATATATTTATTTCAGTCATTAAGTGCGCTCCACAGAGATATACTATTTCTTGAGATATATATATATATATATATATATAGAGAGAGAGAGAGAGAGAGAGAGAGAGAGAGAGATGATGAATGGCACTCCTTACTGGTACCGCAGAATCACATAATATGTACAGAGGCAGGACGGCACTCATATCACACATACATGCACATATACATACACACCCACCCACGGAAACCCCCCTAGCTAAATCATGCATTTGCCCCTGAGTGTTGGCTGAAACAGAAGTTCAAAACACGGGTGTAATCATACCTCCCAACATGACCCTCTCCAATGCTCTGCTTCTGGACTTTTCTCTTAATTTTTGATTGCCAGCACCTGTGTTGAACAGGTTAATGGATAAGAAAGGTGTTTCAGCATAGGTGATCGCAATCATAAATTAAGAGGGAAGTCCAGAAGCAGATCATGTTGGGAGGTATGGTGTAATCACAAATACGATCAAATACACCAGAGGTTCTCAAACTCGGTCCTCGGGGGCCCACACAGTGCATGTTTTGCAGGTCTCCTCAGAGAATCGCAAGTGAAATAATTAGCTCCACCTGTGGACCTTTTAAAATGTGTCAGTGAGTAATTAATACACCTATGCACCTGCTGGGTTACCTGCAAAACATACACTGTGTGGGCTCCCGAGGACCGCGTTTGAGAACCTCTGAAATACACCATTTGCTAAACTCTTAAGTACTTTTCATAGAAAACAACAGAACTCAGAAATTTACCAAGATTTATGTTTACAAACACACCAATGAATTGTCCAAACTCACCCCAAAATAGAAGTTTTGAATGCAAACAAACTCATTAGCATTAGCAATATATGATAATGATGTGACCTTTTGGGCAGTATTCAAATAATATATCATGCCCAATCTCCATTCTAAAGTGATCCCCTTTATCGTGCATATCACGCCCATAGTAAGCAGGTTTAGCTGCGTAAATGGTTAAGTACCTCGCTAACCTGGGGGTAGCGAACTGAAATTATGATACTGTACAACGCCCATCAGCAGAAACAGAACGGGTGTGGAAGGGGGCGGAATGGATTGAATACCGCCCTATATGTCTGTACTGCTAACCTAAAGGGTTTGTTTTGCTTGATCCTGAACTAATTTCTCAGTGATGCCAATTAAATTAACAAAAATGTGATAAAATTAATATAAGCAATGATGATACGTTGTATTTTATCTGGATAATTCTGCAATGAACTGCTCTTTACATGCTAATGGAGTGTGCAGGTGTGTACTTCAGGTGTTTTAGCTCAGTTAATAATGTGTCAAGTATTCTCAATAGCTAAATGCACATTTAAAAGGCACTACCAGTACCACTGAGCAATACCTGTTCCTTCTGAAGAAAGCACTGACTTGCAAATAGCAGAGAAATGCGTCAAGGATACAAAGGATTTGTTACAGATACAGAAATCCCCACAACCGTAAGGATCCCTGTGCTGGACCACACACGCTACCTGCTGAGAGAAAGACGGGTTCTAACTCCACCATGAGCAACAGATAACAGCGCTCCCACACACTCCAAGTGGGAAGCCCGCAAGAACATACAGTTTAAGCATGCTGGCTGGTGTGATATACTGTGTGTGATGGTGGGGGAGGTCAAGCACAGCACTGGCTGTTATGTTGCAGGTTGCATCCAAATAAGGCTATGATTTTCTATGTCTACAAGCCTATTTAGTAACAATACTATATATTGCTGGAGCCATAACAGTGGGTGGAATCTGGCTTGTAACACTATACTAATATGGATATTTAAAACCGTTTGGACTCATTTGCAATATGCATTTTTAAAATATTAATGTGTTTTATACAGCAGGTAAAATAAGTACTGTACACATCAACATTTTTCTCAGTAAATATATTTGTAACGGGACTATTGTAATGACATTTTCACCAAATGCCAGCAACAACCCATGCAATCCACACATGCAAAGAAATCAAACCATAGATTTCCATAAATTAAGATTTGGGTAATAATGTGAAATGACACAGGGAAAAAGTATTGAACATGCTTACTTAAATGAATTTTTAATACTTTGTACAGAAGCCATTGTTGGTAATGACAGCTTCAAGACGACTTCTGTATAAAGAAACTAGTCGCACGCATTGCTCAGGTTTGATTTTGACCCATTCTTTCACACATCTTTCAATTGGATTCATAGATCTTTCAACTGGATTCAAGTCAGGTGATTGGCTGGGCCATTCTAGAAACTTTCTTTTATTTCTCTGAAACCAATTCAGAGTGTCCTTGGCTGTGTGTTTGGGATCATTGGGGGTAATTCAGACCTGATAGCTCGATAGCTGTTTTTTGCAGTCCTGCGTTCGCATAGTCGCCGCCCACCGGGGAGTGTATTTTAGCTGTGCAAGTGTGTGATCGCATGTACAGCCGAGCGGTACAAAAAGATCTTGTGCAGTTTCTGAGTAGCCCAGGACTTACTCAGTCGCTGCGATCACGTCAGCCTGTCCGGGAACGGAATTGACATCAGACACCCGCCCTGCAAACGCTTGGGAATGCCTGCGTTTTTCCAAACACTCCCAAAAAACAGTCAGTTGCCACCCACAAACACCTTCTTCCTGTCAATCACCTTGTGTTCGCCCATGCGAATGGATTCTTCGCACAAACCCAACGCAGAGCAACGAACCGCTTTGTACCTGCACAACGCGCCTGCGCATTACAGTGCATACACATGCGCAGTTCTGACCTGATCACAGCAGTGCAAAAAACGCTAGTGAGCAATCACGTCTGAATTAGGCCCTTTGTCTTGCTCAAATGTTCCTCGTTTTTTCTTCAGCATCCTGGTAGATGGCAGCAGATTTTTATCAAGAATGTCTCTGTACATTTTTACATTAATCCTTCCTTCAACTAACTATATGAAGTATGCCAGAACCATATGCTGAAAAACAGCCCCACATCATGATGTTCCCTCCTCCAAACTTCACTGTTGGTGTGGTGTTTTTGGGGTGATGTGCAATGCCATTTCTCCTCCAAACATGGTGTGTAATATGGCATCCAAAGAGTTCAATTTTGGTCTCATCTGACAAGACTATATTCTCCCAGTAATTCACAGGCCTGTCCCAATGTTGTACAGCAAACTTTAAATGAGCTTCAACATTCTTTTTCTTCAGCAATGGAGTCTTGTGTGGAGAGCGTGCATACAGGCCATAGCGGTTAAGTGCATTACTTATTGTTTTCTTTGAAATAATTAACCTCCTAATCCCAGGTGATTCTGAAGCTATCCACAAATAATCCTTGGCTCTTGGACAACTCTTCTGATAATTCTTTTCACTCCTCTGTCAGAAATCTTGCGAGGAACACCTGGCCGTGGCCGGTTTATGGTGAAATAATGTTCTTTCCATTTCCAGATTATGGCCCAAAAAGTACTCACTGGAACATTCAGAAGTTTAGAAATACTTCTGTGACCAAAGTCATCAGAATGTTTTGCAACAATAAGGTTGCGGAGGTCTTGAAAGAGCTCTTTGATTTACCCACCATGAGTTGTTTCTTGTGTGACACCTTGGTCATAAGACATCTTTTTAAAGGCCATCAGTTGGGACTGAACCAGCTTAAATTAATTTGCACTGACAACTGGCAAGTTTGCTTTCTAATTACTGATAGATTTCAGCTGGTGTCTTGGCTTCCATGCCTTTTTGCACCTCACTTTCTTCCTGTTTTCAATTCTTTTTCACTGTGTTCTTTCACAATATTACACGTAACTTAATTTATGGACATCTATGGTTTGATTTCTTTGCATGTGTGGATTGCATAGGATGTTGCTGACATTTGGTGAAAAAGTTATTACAATAGCCCCATTACAATCTATTTATTGAGCAAAATGATGATGTATTCAATACTTATTTTACCCACTGTATATGTTCCATATTTAATTTCAATAATTAAAAACTAAGCTTTGTGCTCTCGATAAGAATCTTTGATTACCATTGTATATTTTCCATTGATAATGATGATAGCTACTTTCACAAGTGTGAATACAAGAAAAAATATGCCTTTACTTGTAAGCATGCAATGTGGCCGCAGATGAATCTGAAATGCATGTGACTATGTATCAGCCCCTAAACATTAGGAAAAGTCTGACATCTTGGATGTCCAGGTGTGTACACAGGGTGTGATATAGCCTTTCGATTTTGACTATATAGTCAAAATCGCAAGGAAAATAAGTGGAAATCGCAAGGCAGCTTGCGATACAGTTTCGATCCCAATGCGCACTCCTGTGGGGTCAGTATCGCAAGGCTAGATAGACTGTGCAGGCAAGTCAATCTTGACTATATAGTATACTATCTAGTAAAAAATATAGTCAAAATTGGCACTTAGTCAAAATTGTACATAGTCAAAATTTAAAGTACAGTAAAGGTGTGTACACATGGGGGGTAATTCCAAGTTGATCGCAGCAGGAAATTTTTTAGCAGTTGGGCAAAACCATGTGCACTGCAGGGGAGGCAGATATAACATTTGCAGAGAGAGTTAGATTTGGGTGAGTTATTTTGTTTCTGTGCAGGGTAAATACTGGCTGCTTTATTTTTACACTGCAATTTAGATTGCAGATTGAACTCACCACACCCAAATCTAACTCTCTCTGCACATGTTATATCTGCCTCCCCTGCAGTGCACATGGTTTTGCCCAACTGCTAAAAAATTTCCTGCTGCGATCAACTCAGAATTACCCCCATGGTGAGATCCTTGCTATGTCCGATTCTGACTATGCGATTTCCCTTGAACTCCCCCAGATCCCAGATAGCACATATAGTACAGATTTCAGTGCTTAAGATTTTGTCTATGTACAATTTTGACTAAGTGCCAATTTTGACTATACTTTGTACTAGATAATACACTACTAGATAGTCAAGATAGACTTGTCTGCACAGTCTATCTAGCCTTACAATAACGACCCCACGGGAGCGCGCATAGGCATCAAATCTGTATTGCAAGCTGTCGAACACCTTGAGATATGCACTAAATTTTCATAAGATTTTGACTATATAGTCGAAATCTTACAGATTTATCTCACCGTGATAGTCAAAATTGGTGCTTCTGGGTTCTGGGGGAGTTCAAAGGAAATCGCATAGTCAAAATCGGGCATAGCAAAGGTCTCACTGTGTGTATGCACCTTCAGACCTGACACAGTTCTGACATCTTGATTTTATATATAGAGAAACAAAAAAGTTTATGTCTGTAATGTAATATTTAGTATAGAAACTACAATTTATTGAAACATACACTTGTATTAGACCATTTAAATATGATTTACCATAGGGTAAGGATAAATGCATATAAAAATATATGGGGATGTAGCATATAAGGAAAATGATGTGCTGTGTGATGGCTTTCTATTTTTGTAAATACAGGTTGAGTATCCCTTATCCAAAATGCTTGGGACCGGAGGTATTTTGGATATCGGATTTTTCCGTACTTTGGAATAATTGCATACCATAATGAGATATCATGGTGATGGGACCTAAATCTAAGCACAGAATGCATTTATGTTTCATATACACCTTATACACACAGTCTGAAGGTCATTTTAGCCAATATTTTTTTATAACTTTGTACATTAAACAAAGTGTGTGTACATTCACACAATTCATTTATGTTTCATATACACCTTATACACACAGCCTGAAGGTCATTTAATACAATATTTTTAATAACTTTGTGTATTAAACAAAGTTTGTGTACATTGAGTCATCAAAAAACAAAAAACAAAGGTTTCACCATCTCACTCTCACTCAAAAAAGTCCGTATTTCGGAATATTCTGTATTTCGGAATATTTGGATATGGGATACTCAACCTGTATAGCTTTACTTGAATAACAATTGTAATTCACATTTGTGTTGTGCTTTTATTTATATCATGGTTATTCACAATAGAGTCTATGGCGGAAGGTAATTGACTGTGAGATTCAGGCATCAGCTACATCCTGGCCAGTTTGGACAATGGTTTAAAGTGACAATATTTTAAAAGGCAAAAATAACCTAATTTTACCTTTTAAATGATTGCTGCTTAAGTCTCACCGACACCTGTAAGTCACCGGTTATTACATTTCCATCCTATATTTACAACTACTGTATTGCTGTCCCCTCAAAGCACAGTACTCTCATTTATCAAGAAGCTTGTTTTAATTTCTAGTAAGCATTATTTTATCAATAAAGGTGACGCCTACATTTTTAACACACATTTTTTATATACTACTTAACTATATTTATTATTATTGAGCAGATTTTATCAGTATCCCATAGTAACTCAATTTTTAATGAAATAATACATGTAATAAATTGTAGCTACATACATATTCAATTGTTTGAAAAGTCAGTTGGGTGTCTGGTTTTTCCTATCTAATAGACAGGAAAAAACAGACACTCAACCGATTTTTCAAACATTTGAATCTCCCCCACAGAGTGCATCACAGACATTTTATTATTATTTTCCTTTATTTATATGGCACCACATGGGATCCACAGCGCCCAATTACAAAGTACATAAACAAATAAGCAAAACAAGAAGACAGTGACTTACAATTTAATACAATATAGGACACGTACAGTGTATATACAGTAAACATAGCTGCATCAGCAGACAACACTGAAATAAGTATCAGGACGTCAGAAAACTGAGGGATTTGGTGCTGTCAAAGAAATTATTGAAAAGAAGATGAGCTAAGTAAGAGATGTAAAAACACATAAGGGAAGAGGACCCTGCTCGTGAAAGCTTACATTCTAAAGGGAAGGGGCACACACACAGTGGTGACACAGATGGGATAGAAAGTGAGTGTGGGCCACAGAGGGCTTAGGATGAGAGACGGCTGGGTTTGGTGAAGAAGTGGGTCTTGAGAGCCTGTTTGAAGTTCTGTAGAGAGGTGGAAAGTCTAAGGGGGGAGAGGTAGATAATTCCAAAGAAAGGGAGCAGCACGTGCAAAATCTTAAAGATATTTTATAAAGTCAAAACTCTGGTGTATACGTTAGTATGACAGGAAAGGCTCTGCCTCACCCCATTGCATGTTACTGCTCTGACCTGCCTCCTTCCATTCCAGGGCACAAAGGGAGGCTGCCGCTTGTCTAACAGCTTTAGCCGATTCTGTCTTTGGTTCTATTCACAGAGCAGCTGTCCATGATGTGGCATGGCTCACACGCACAGCCACTGTCAGCAGTCCCTCAACAGCACAACTTGTCTCCACAGCGATTACCTCTGGACTTCCCTTGACCAACTGCCACTTGCTTCCAACTGTCCCTTGCTGTAACACCTGACACGTCATGTGACCTGCTGCCACCTTTTAACCACTTTCCTGGCATGGTCGCATCAGATGCAACCATACCAGCAAGTGCTTTATCAGACCTGGTCACACAGGATACGATTAGTCAGATAGAGAGTGTTTGCAGCGGGTGGTCTTCAGTATGCCGGCTGTCGGGATCCCGGCGCACAGTATACCGGCGCCGGGATCCCGACAGCCGGCATACCGACATTTATCCTCCCTCGTGGGGATCCACGACCCCCCTGGAGGGAGAATAAAATAGCGTGGCGCGCGCAGCGAGCCCGCAAGGTGCTCATTTGCGCTCGCCACACTGTCGGTATGCCGGCGGTCGGGCTCCCGACGCCGGTATGCTGGTCGCCGGGAGCCCGACCGCCGGCATACCATACTACGCCCTTTGCAGCGGCAGGGAAGAGAAACTTTCCTACGCTGCGGCTCTCAGAGGGACCAGAGGGTCCCTCTGCCTCCCTACACCCACTCCTCAGTGTTGCCGTGCTGCCAATCATTGCTGATCGTCAGCACGGCAGGACCCCCCACCCAGCGGTTGCATACAATAGCAGCCGCTGGGGAAGCGTAAACCAATGTTCTTCACATAATTCACTCATAAAAAAATCTGACAATTTCTGAGTGGTTTTTTTTTGGGGGGGGGGGGAAATTGTCAGTTGAATGGTTAAGTGGTTGAGGGGCAGATTTATTAAACCTGGTGAAGTGATAAAGTGGAAGGTGATAACGCACCAGCCACTCAGCTACTAACTGTCATTTTTCAAACCCAGCCTGTAACATGGAAGTTAGGAGCTGATTGGCTGGTGTGTTATCACCTTCCACTTTATCACTTCACCAGGCTTAATAAATCTGCCCCTAAGTGGTTAAGTAGTTGCCCGGGATGCTGGAAAATATCTGCCTTGTACTGTAGATTAAAACAAGTTTGGCTGACAAATTATATTTTCATAAATAATGACACCTACATATTATTGGAGCATGGGGCGGCACATATAAGCTCCCTTTGTATTGTGTGATGAAGGATTTGAGGAGTTGTTTATCCAAGATATGTGAAAATTGTATATAACGGGCACTATGCTGAGGGCATTATGTCTATCTGGCACTATACTGGGGGCATTATGTCTATCTGGCACTATACTGGGGGCAGCATGTGTAAGCACTATTATTGTGGCCATTATGTGTAAGGAGCACTACTGTAAGCATAGTGGTCCGGATTCAAATCTTAACGCGCCCCCTATCTCCCGTCTACAGTGATGGTAGATAAAGGGGAGATATTCAAATGTTCCCCGTTATCGCCCCTATCGCACCCAGTACAGTCGGGTTTAGGCGCGCAAAGCACTTAAACCCGTCTAAACTAATGGGTACGATCGTGAAAAGACCTGTTTCTCTTTACATGCAATTCAGCTCGCTCATTTGCTGCATTATCTACTATATAAAAGCGAAAATCTGTCCTTCTGTCTTTCTATACAAATCCACAGTTTACAAGCGAAGATCGTGATATTTTACATACGAGCGTATTAAAGCACGGTAACTAAAACAATTCGAAATCCTTAGCACCCCTATGGGGGGAGATAGCAGCACAGAGTATATCAGGAGACAACATAACTCCGGAATTGCTGGAGCAATGTACTCAAAAATTGGTACACATATGCCTTACAATCTGGAAACAAACAATGGGGGTCATTCCGAGTTGATGGCATGTAGCAACTTTTTGCTGCTCGTGCGATCAACTAGACGCCGCTTATGGGGGAGTGTATTTTAGCATAGCACGGCTGCGATTGCTTGTGCAGGCCTGCTATGCTACATAAGTTTCCTGCAAAACAAGACCTGGGTCAGACTTACTTACCCTGTGCGACAATCCAGCGACGAAGGTCCCGGGATTGACGTCAGACATCCGCCCTCCAAACGCCTGGAAACACCTGCGTTCGGATCTCGATGGCTGGAAAACGGTGAGTAGACACCCCGGAACGCCTCCCTGCTGTCAATCTTCTTGCAATCGCGCTAGCAATCACTTTCTTCTTCATTCTGGCTGTGCCGTCGCCGGGCAACAACGCGCGTGCGCATTGCGGCCGCCGCGCATGCGCAGTTCCGACCCGTTTGCACCGCAGTGAAGAACCACTGCGTGCGAATGGGTCGGAATGACCCCCACTGCGCGGGGAAGACACCCCTAGCACCCCTAGGGGTGAGGCAGCAGCACAGAGTATGTCAGCAGACAGCATAACTCTGGAAGGCCTGGAGCAATTTATACCAAACTTGCTACACATATTACTTACACTCTGGGAACAAACACTGTGGGGGTAACACACCACTAGCACCCCTAGGGGTGGGCCTGCAGCACACACTATATCAGGACATGCATGATATGTCAGTGATGACAGGGCTGCATGTGACAGGGCCAGTGACATGATGTGAGGAAGGGAATGCAGGTAGCACAAACCCACACACTGAGTTATATGGTGGAAGTAGCACGGTCCCCCAGCAGCACAGAGTATATCAGGAAATACATAATGTGCTGTGCTTCATAAGAAACTGTAAAAAAATCGATAATTTCACAGGGGCACTGACATGGTGTAAGGAGGGGAATGGAGGCAGCAGGAAGCCACAGACTGAGAGTTGTATAGTGGGAAGAGCAGGGTCCCTTGGGGGACCAAAAAGGGGTCCGCCCACTACACAAAGTGCTGCAGGGAAGCAAGAAATGCCTATATACTAGATCTTCAACCAACGTAAATGAACAAACTATCGTTCTAATTTACCTCATACCGTAGCAAAGCACGGGTATTCAGCTATCTACAATGTTATTCATACTGTGTTTAATATTTACATTTTTTTTAAACAGACATTCTGAAATTCCCAGGCAACACCAGGTACGCCCTCTAGTTTAATGATAAATGGGCCCCTAACTGTTACACAATCGCTGCAAAAAAGTAATCACCAACATACATAGGGGCTAATTTAGGTTGGATCTCGGTGCGCGATCCTACAGCAAAAATTAGAAAAAGATGTGGCCGCAGAAAATGCGATCGCCTCTGCCTGTCAATCAGGCAGAGGCGGTCGCGGGGTGGGGGACGGCAACGCTCCGTTTCCAGGGCAGAAACAGAGCGTTGTGGGGCGGCCAAGCAGGGGGCAGTGCAGCATGAAGGCAGAGCCGGCCCTAACCAATATGATGCCCTAGGCAAGATTTTGGCTGGTGCCCCCTAGCACCGCCGCTAGTTCTGCAGGAGATGCCTGGCATGAGTCAGTGGCAGCTCTGCTAACGTCAGGCGCCTTTTGTTTATAAAAATGCATCTTATTTGCATTACTATGTGGCTAGGATGCACAAGCAGCTTCTGCTGATTAAAATGATATGCAGCATGCCTATATTCTGTGTGTGACTGCGGCTGTATCTGCATATGAAATGCTACATTACAGTGATTTCCAGGACTACACTGCAACGTAGCATTTTGTATGCAGATACAGCAGCAGTCACACACAGAATATAGGCATGCCGCATATCATTTTAATCAGCAGAAGCTGCTGGTGCCCCTAAGCATACCAAATGCCCTAGGCAATTGCCTAGTTTGCCTATGCCTAAGGCCGGCTCTGCATGAAGGGGGGGGGGGCGTGATTGCGGCGGCTGCATGACATCACACGCAGCACCTGCGATTGGAAACATGGAGGCGGGCCTTCTGCGCCGGCAGGAGGCATCCTTAATTTCTGCTAACAAGCAGAAATTGCGATGCGATTGCAATTTTCTGCTTGTTGAAGGGGAGGAGGCAGCGGTCAACATGCTGGGCGGCCTTGCCCTGCGACTGGCGGACCCCAGCATCCGAACAGAAGGATTGCATATTCTGCTAATTAGTAGAATTTGCAATCCTTATTGAATTAGCCCCATAGTTCATAATTACTGCTGAAACAAAATGTGGAGCTTTGGATACAAAAATATAGCATATTATATGGGTTTTCCTTTATCTGAGTACTGATTGGAGCCAAATGAACAGTAAAATTGGTAGATTATTATCTATCCTTTGCATGCGAAGTGCTGGCTTACTGTAAGAAATGACTAAATACCTCTGCGGGGGCAGGAAACTAATTGTGTGACAGGAGCTGTTGGAATGAAGAAGCATTTCGGCTCGGTATATACTGTACTCTCATTGCAGGACTGATACACGCTGAGCACATTCTGCCCGGGGCCAGCAGGCGGCGTGACTGATCCCCAGATGAGCAGCTGTTACAGCAGTGAGACGGAAGGAGAGAGACCGAGTCCGGCCGGTGAGGCAGCAGCACCTCCGTTGTGTATGCAGGAAGGAGCCCCGGGCGGCCACAGCCCTGCTGCAGTAATAATAACAACCTGTGCTGCCTGCTGCTGCTGCACATTGCTGGGGAGGAGGTGGAGGTGGAGCAGCCTGCGCTGGAGGAGGAGGTAGAGGAGGCAGTGCCCCAGCAGCAGCACAGCGCTGTCAGGAAGATTTTATCACCTGGTGTAGAATTTCCTTTAACCTGTTCTCCGCCTGCTCACCTCTGAGACTAGCTGCAGTGCACATAGTGACCCCTCCTCCTCTCTATACCCAGCACTGGACCCCCGGGAGGCGCCTATATGTGTATACGGTGGGTGCATCTAGCTTCCTTCTTGTTGGCACCCGGTGTGCCGGGTATATGGTGCGTGGGTGCATGGGGCACAGCGCGGGCTGGGGTATGTGGCGCCCTATCAGGATACGAAGAAGCAGACAGAAATCACTATATATATATAATGGCTTTTATTGTGAATCCCAATGTGTGTGCTGGAGGAGGGCTGAGCAGGGATAGGCTGGCACACGCTAAATGTGGGTGGCATATGTCATGTGCAGTCCCCGCTCTGTGATTACAGCCCCGCAGACACCCATGCTTCTATCAGATTTACCCCTATGACGCGGGCTCTGTGTATTATGTAACCCCGGTCTCTGTGTCACTATACTCATGCGTACGATGTATGGTTATTAACGCAAGTGCACCTTCCAGTGGATGGGGTGTAGGGGTAGTATGCAGTGGTGGCACTGACATTCTGCCCTTACACAGAGGCGGCAGCTTCTCGCACCTATGGTGCCTCGTGGTTTTATAGAGTGCCCTGTCTTCCCTCTGCCCGGGGGGCTGTCTGCTCGCCGCGAGCGTGGCGAGTGGTGACTAGAGCTGTTTAGAAAGGAAGAAGAAGAAGAAAAAAAAAAAAAAAACAAGTGGTGTGTAGTGTGTGTCCCCCGCCCCGTGCACAGGAAGCGGCAGGCTGTGTGTGTGGCTGTCAGTGCAGTGTCTGCCCATGCTTCTCCTTTCCCCACACCTGTGTAACTTTGCTGTACTACTCACATTTGCTAAGTGGCACCACCACCACCACCAAGGTCAGTCACTTCTCTACTGCCCGCGTCTGATTTTTCGGTGATGTGAACCTATTTAATATATACTGTAGTCTGATTTTAGTGAGTTGCTGCTTTTTCCAACTATTTTCCAGTTTCAATAACCTGGGTTGTTTTTTATTTATTTATTTATTTTGGAACCTATGTTCTAATGCATTTCATTGTTCATTCACATTTAGGGAACCATTCAGTTGTTCTAATTGGCATCCAAAGTAATGGGTGCCCATCGGAACAATTCAGTTGTTGCACTTATCGGGCGCCCATCTCTGTTCACAAGCCCAAATACATGGGGTTTAGCCGTGTATAGCAGCTAAACCCATCTGAAGGCCTGGTCAGGGTGCCCAAACCAGACACCACCTTAGTGGGCTGCGGGAAGAATATTGTGGGGTCTATGCGTGAGAAGTGAGTCTGTGGAGAAGCAGTGGGGGGCGATAAGGGCGAATGCCCCCCCTACACACAGCCCGAAGCCACGCCCACTTACTCCTGCACCCAGCGCTGGTGACTGTGCGGGATCCCTCCTGCCCCAAACAGCAGCAGCAGCCCGGGATTGCTCCCGCTGACCCCCTCACACAGGCGGCATAACGTTTCTCAGGCAGCGGGTGAGAGGGAGCTCCCTGCTGGTGCCGGCCGTATTGCTGCTTATTCTTTTCTACCTGTAGTGTACTGAGCTGTTGTATGTAAGGTGAGGCGGCGCAGCGTGCGTGCTGCAGTGTGTGCAAGGGCCCATGTGAGACACCGGGGGCCGGAGCGCAGGAAGTGGCTGA
This sequence comes from Pseudophryne corroboree, assembly GCF_028390025.1. Lineage (NCBI taxonomy): Eukaryota > Metazoa > Chordata > Amphibia > Anura > Myobatrachidae > Pseudophryne > Pseudophryne corroboree. The sequence continues at coordinate 575,338,061 of NC_086448.1, forward strand.
TAGAGGAGGCGCACATCGGGGAGTACCAGGCATGGCTCTTCCTGTTTCCATCAGCGCTACTGGTGGAGACTCAGTGGAGACTGGGCTGCTGTTGGGCCATGATGGTGGGGGCTGAACTTTTATTTCCTGGCATTGCATATTTATAATGAAAATGAGTACTAGGGTGTTTCTTGTAACAGGTGATTTGAAAAAGTGCTTATTGTGAAGTTAGACCTAAACCAGTGGTTCCCAAATACGGCACCTAGAGTACCAGAATTTTTTTCACGGCACCCTTAGGCCAAAAGTTTGTTGTTGAAAAATTAAAGTAAATTGTGTTTATATGTCATCCTTAGGTTCACTTGTGTGGTGCGTTACTAAATTTGTTTCTTCATGTTCACATATCTTATGATTGACAGTCACCAGCACATGTGCTTAGGTAGAGGTGGATTTAGTCTATACAATTTTTCGTCTTTAGGTCTGACTGCCTGTGTCTGGACACTGTAGCTACCAGCTCTGTCTTTGCAGCAGATACAGGTGATTTCTCTCTCTTTCTCTCTGAGCTCTCTCTCTCTCTCTCTCTCTCTCTCTCTCTCTCTCTCTCTCTCTCTCTCTCTCTCTCTCTCTCTCTCTCTCTCTCTCTCTCTCTCTCTCTCTCTCTCTCTCTCTCTCTCACCCCTGCCATTCTCTCCACTGATCTCTCTCTCTGACCGCTGTCTGTCTCTCCACTGATCTCTCTCTCTGACCCCTGTATCTCCCTTTCTCTCTCTCTGACCCCTGTTTGTCTCTCCACTGATCTTTCTCTCTCTGATCCCTGCCTCTCTCTCTCTCTCTCTCTGACCCAGGGGGAGGAGTCAGGATTCATTCATAAACCGCCCCCCCAAAAGAAAAGTCTGGATTCGTCCCTGTGGAGAAGTTGCCCATGGCAGCCAATCAGCTGCTCCGTACAATTGTATAGTATGCAAATTATAACTGTTACTTCCATGGTGATTGGTTGCCATGGGCAACTTCTCCACTAGCTCTCTTCTCCACACTTTTCACTGCTTTATGAATAGACCCCTGTGCCTCCCACGGCTAATGGACATACAAACAGAGCAACTACTGGTTTGACAGCCACAGGGGAAAACATTTGTATTGCCCCTTACTGTATTACAGCTAGCAAACAGGTTTTGAAACACAGTATATATAGTAGGCATACTAAGGAAAGGATGTGGTCAATTTACCTACAATCAAAATACCGAAAAGGTCATAATACCGACATTTAAAATGTCAACAGGGCAAAAAGTCGATGACTTGTTCATACGTTACCATCCCAGTGGACCTGGGGGTGAATATAATAGTGTGCCGAGCGCAGCGAGTCACCATGCCCGAAGCATGGCGAACTGATGCGGTACACTAATACGGTGTCCATGTCGACCTATGTCGACATACACACAAAAACAATGAAAAACTTGTCGCCTTTTTGACCTGTCGACATTTTAAATGTCGGTATTTTGACCTTGTCGATACTTTAAATGTCGGTATTTTGACCTTGTCTGGATTTTTACCCTGTCAGGATTTTGACCGTCGGGATTTTGATTGTATATATTTCATAGTGATCCCCTAAGGAAAGCAGTTGCTTTAACAGTTATGTACTTTATACAGTCTATGGGGTCTATTCATAAAGAAAACAAAAAACGAATTGTTACTTATCACTATACATGGCATCGGTTCGATGCGATTTATAGCTGGAATAAGTAGCAGTTCACGTTTCCTCACATCTCCAGCGAAAAGCTGCGATGTCCAGGGCTCCGGCGATGCCGTCTCCTCTGGCGGGCCCCTTCTGCAATGTCCTGGGTCAGCCAGTGGGTTCCTCTGCGCATGCTCCATCTGCTGACTTCCCGGCAGGCGCAGTGGGTGATGGGAGGTCAGGGGGTGGAGCTAGCGCCGGGTGCCGGACAGGGAGCAGGGAAGCATTGAGCTTCCCTGCAGTTACCGCACAACAGTTCAGGTTACACCATCCTGAGATGACAAACCTGAACTCCATGGAGATTATGAATCGCACTCACAATACAAAAGTTTGGTGATGGAATTCAGGCACGGAGCGGGTATGCTTATTCATGGTAATACGCTCTGTCAAATGCGGTAAGCAGAGAAAAGCCCTGTTTAACGCAAAACAGGGCTTTTCTCTGCTTTATGAATAGACCTCTATATAAACATTGTTATACGCTTCTAAGATAAAACTTTCAGCCCCATTTAAGAACAAGACATAACCCTATTATCACTTGCTAAAAGGGTTATGCCCTCCTTTCAGTATTCAACAATCAGCAGTAAAAAAACGGTGTCACTCCCAATGCCGGCAGTGGGAAACTGCGCAGCCTATCCAGCTTCAGCGAAGTCTTCCAGACATTGCCAGGTCTCCGCCGGGTGAAAGAGTCATGGCAATGTGCAGAGTGCTGCGATATTGAACAAAATATGCTGCTGGAATTAGGGGGTCTATTTTCTAAGCCTTAAATGGAGAGAAAGTGGATAGAGATAAAGTACCAGCCAATCAGCTCCTAACTGCTATGTCACAGGCTGGGTTTGAAAAATGATAGTTAGGGGCTGGTTGGCTGGTACTTTATCTCTGTCCACTTTATCTCCAAATAGTAAATAGACCCCTAAGGGTGGGATGTACTAACCTCTCCCGCTGTGGTATTTGGGTTATCTCTGCGCTCCCGGTGTTTACTCCTCGTTAGTTGTTTTCCTCCTGCCTGGCGCTCCCCAACACTCCCTGTAGTTTCCACGTCACACTGGTCGTCACTGCGGTCTGCCATAATCACAGGCGCGGCCACTGATCCCTCCACAGCGGTTGTTCAGCACTCCCCCTGTCAGTCGCGCATGCGCAGTAGTCTCTGCTTCCTACTACTGCGAATGCGAGACTCACTGACAGGGGGAGCGCAGCTCTGAACAACCGCTGTGGAGGGATCAGTGGCCGCAGCGGTGATTATGGCAGACCGCAGTGACGACCAGTGTGATGCGGATACTACAGGGAGTGTTGGGGAGCGCCGGGCAGAAGGAGGAAAACAACTAACGAGGAGTAAACACCGGGAGCACAGCGATAACTCTTAATACCTCAGCGGGAGAGGTTAGTACATCCCGCCCAAAGACTTGTTAAATGGTAATGCGGTCAGTATGCTGGCTGACGTGATCCCGACACCCGTCAGAATGCCGACGCCGGAATCCGAACACTCGGCAAAAAGCCAATGCCGGAATCCCAACTGGGTAAAGAGACCAACTGCGGAGCAGGGAGGGTTAGGTGTAGACACCACCTGGGAGGGTTAGATTGTGTGTGTGTGTGTGCGCGTTGGGTGGTGTGTGTGTGGGGGGGATGGGATGTTAGGGTTAGGCTGCGGGAAGGGTGGGTTAGGTTTAGGTACCACTTGGGGGAGGTTAGGTTTAGGCACTGAGGGGGGTAGGGCCTGACATGCGGGGCGGACTAGCCCTCTGCTGGGCTTCCCCCCGCATGTCAGAGAATCTGATCGTAGATGTGCTAAATTTAGCACATCTATGATCAGGTCTGAATCACCCCCTTAGTACTGTGGCTGTGTTAATTGTTTAATATTATATTTTAATTATAAAGCACTGACATATTAGGTTGTGCTGTATATTGAACTAGGCATGGCCATTGGTGGCATAGGTGGTGCTGTTTGCGAGAGTCATCAATGGCAAGAAACCATATACGAACGTTCCTTGGTTTGCACCCATCGATGACCATCCCAGCTGTGGAGCACAGCAGGACAATCAGGTTCAGGGAAGGCACTAAGCTTTTTGCCCACTGCATTCGGGGGAAAAAAATCCATTCTCACTGCTACTGCCGGCAAACCAACGTTTGTTAACCATCGATGATTGATGACCATCACTATACTGAAAGGAACATTTGTATATCAAAGGGACTGTGACACAAATAAATTACATACAGTGAAATGAAACTGAAAGTATCTATGGCCCTTCCTGAATGGGTTTACAGTCTAAGGGGGTAATTCAGACCTGATCGCTAGGCTGCGTTTTTCGTACAGCGGGTGATCAGGTTATGCGTATGCACCACAATGCGCAGGCGCATTGCACGGGTACAAAGCGGATCGCCGCTCAGCGATGGGTTTGTGCGAAGGATTAATTCGCACGGGCGTTCGCAAGGAGATTGACAGGAAGAAGGCGTTTGTGGACCGTTTTCTGGGAGTGGTTGGAAAAACGCAGGCGTGTCCATGCATTTGCAGGGAGGGTTCCTGACGACAATTCCGGTCCCGGACAGGCTGATGTGATCGCAGCGGCTGAGTAAGTCCTGAGCTGTGCAGAGACTGCACAAGATCTGTTTGTACAGCTCTGCTACACATGCATTCGCACACCTGCACAGCTAAAATACACTCCCCCTGTAGGCGGAGACTATCTGTTCGCAGCAGTGCAAAAATCGCCTGCTAGCGATTAGGTCTGAATTAGGCCCAAAGACTGTGGAGCAACAATCCATACGTAAGATTGTGGAATTTACATTGTTGCTACTAGTAGGTAGAAGCATTAATAGCCACCAATATGAAAGCTGTATTTCTCTATGACATCACTGGAGACTTGTTCCCCATGTTTGTAGGAGTTATGGTGAAATGAGATATGGGAGAAGGTCTATTACAGTATCGGCACCTAATATTAAGGTGCATATGTATTAATAATCGCTATGTACTATCTGTAACTTGCAGGGACAGCAGTGGTGCACAGTGACAATTTCCTGAGCTAAACAGTCTGCGGGATGGGGATCATAGGATCCCACTCCTGGTTCAATCCATGTGGAGTGGTTCAGCTCTGGTTGCTTAACCATTTTTCAAAAGTGTTTTGGTTTTTTTTGGTGTGTGATGACCCCTGTAAGTTAATAGTCTGAAACCACCATTAGTTTAGTTTTTATTTACTTTCATATAAAGATGGCGGTCATTTTTGTATCATGGTGTATGACATTTTTCACAGGTGAAGACGTTTGTGGTAAATGCAATATCTCAGCTCAGAAAAGTCATAGATGGAATAACAAACAGACATTATTTTCAGTGCATTTCAAGCTACATGTTTTGTCATATAAGGATGATTCTCCACGTTTTTCACCTATATTGACCTCTAATATCTCTGGCGGGGGACCTGATAAAAATATCAAATTCACAGCATATACAGTACTCTATGAGTGTTAACTGTAAAAACAATTTGGAGTTTGATATTCCATGTGGAGCAAAGCTATACTAAAAGCATGGAACATGTAAATCCAAACCCGCTCCCCCGCCCCCTAGCCGTCCGAATGTGTACCTGGTGGCTGCGGGGCTAAAATAAAGTCGCATGGTTCCAATGTAGGAAAAAAATAATTTTTACAAATATCATTTTGGTTAACTGTAAATATATGTCCTCCACCTAATTCACTCAAAAACAAACAAACAAAAAAAAACAACAATTTTTGAGTGCTTTAAAAAAAAAATTCAGTTAAGTGGTTATTAGTAAAAACATCGTCCATCTGCAAAAAAACTATCATTGTTTATGTTAGATTGGTTGCCAGTTCCCATCCCTAGAGAAGTCAACTAGTAGGTGTGTTAAAGATACATTTTTATGTAACTGTCTTGTAGTTCTTTTTAATATCCAGATGGTTATATTTAAATTTTTTCTTTTCGGTTCTGTATATACATATTATAATCTGCTATGTGCTTTATGCTCAACGGTTCCTAATCAAATACAGATATTCAGATATGTATGCAATGTTGATGTTGTAAATAGTTGAGTGACTTGTTTGCCACTGTGCATGTGCTGAAGCTGCTCTGCGAATGTGCAGCGGTTGATTTGCGATAGCGCCCACACAGAGGATTTATTTGCAAAATTAGTAACAAATAGTCAATATATGGAGGAGGTAACGGGGGTAGCTAGAAAAATGCAGGCATGTTGGGACCGTGTTCAGAGTGTACCAAAGTAAGCCACTGCGAATTCACTCGCAGCTGGAGAGCTCCTAACGTCTTAGGAGAGTTGCTTTGCAGTATAGACTTAAGGTTCGGCCGTTCTCTTGAACGGCCGATATATTGCCGGTCCGTCGGCCAGTGTGTACGGCCGAAACGTCTATGAACTTCTTCGTTCACATACATATTGCGTCGCAGCACAGCCGACGGCCAGTATATCTACCGATATATTGGCGCGTCGCTGTAAGTGTACGGGCGGTCAGCCGTCGGTCATTGACAGCTGAACTGGGCAGGCGTGTGTACACGCCCGCCCAGTTCTTGACGTCAGTCCCCGACAGATCGGGCAGTGTGTATGCTCAACACACTGCTCGATCCGTCCATAGATATATCTGCCGATCAATTGATCGCCAGATATATCTACCAGTGTGTACCCACCTATACTCAGAAGTTCAGTGGTTTACCGATGTATGACCGATATTTCCAATTTTGTACATAAGCGGCGGATGTGAATAGCCAGCAGTGCATGCATCTATTCACAATATGGAGTGCCCTCAGTGATTTTGCACTTGTAACTCCTGACCTAATACAGGGGATTGATTTAAGCTTACAAATTGTTGAAATTGAATGAAATACACAATTACACATTCTGATTTATGATTACGAAAGTGATAGTTGATATGGTGACTAATAAGCTACAGGTCATTGCCTGCAACTCCTTGTTTTTACACTCGCAAAGATAGAATACTCAGTAATCTCACTTTTCAGTCATTTAAGTGATAACAGATACACAGTTATTCACTTTAATTATCATAATATAAGGCGAGAACTACAAATAATCTCTAGCATTGGACATCTACGTTTATGAGGCTACTTTTAGTTCTATTTTGTAACTAAAGGGCCCCATACACAAGGACGATAATGCCCGATTTCTCTTACGTCCTAGAGGATGCTGGGGTCCACATTAGTACCGTGGGGTATAGACGGGTCCACCAGGAGCCATTGGCACTTTAAGAGTTTGAGAGTGTGGGCTGGCTCCTCCCTCTATGCCCCTCCTATCAGACTCAGTTTACAAAATGTGCCCGGAGGAGCCGGTCACAGCTAGGGGAGCTCTCCAGAGCTTCTTTAGTAAAGTTTATTTTAGAGTTTATTATTTTACAGGGAGGCTGCTGGCAAAAGCCTCTCTGCTTCGTGGGACTAAGTGGGGGAGTAGTGTCCGCCCTGCGGGGTCTGAGCTACTATCTCCGCTGATAGGACACTGAGCTCCTAAGGGGATCGATCGTTCCCCGCCACAGGGGATCGCTCACCCCAGCAGCATGCTGCCACCCCCTTACAGCGCTGAAGATCAGTGGCGAGTGAGTCACCAGCCCCCCTAGCAAGCGGAGGGCAGGTGTGAAGATGGCAGCATCAGGGTAGGAGCGCAGTATTTAACTGCGCTCCGAAGGCTCAGCGGTACATAGTGCGGCGCTGTGAGGGGCGCCCTGAGCCAGTGCCTACACCCTACACTGGTCATACAGCTTGCCGGGGTCCCGGGATCTCAGCTAGCATAAATCCTCAGGCCAGTATAATCCTAGGAAGAGCGGGAAGACAGCGCCATTTTGGGGGCGGAGCTTCTCAGAGCGGACCCAGCAGCTTTCAGCGCCATTTTCCTGCCTGCACAGCACTGTCCAGGAAGAGCAAGTCCCTCCAAAGCAACTCCAGCTATCTCTCATGGTACCAGGGGGTTGTAGAAGGGGGGGGGGGGGGGGTTGGAAAATGACTGTGTAACCTATTAAGGTGCACAGTCAGCGCTGATAGGGGGTCTCCCTTTATATTAAAAGCGCTGTGTGTGGGTTGGCTCCAATCTCTGTGTCTCTCTTGCCATTCTTGGGGGTGAAACTCTGTCCTCCCCTGTGTGTGTGGAGTGTCTGTGGTCTCCATTAAGCAATGTCCAGGGACTCTGTGTCATATGCTGCAGAGGATATGTTCTCTCAGGATGATCCCATTCCATGTAATCAGGATTGCACTGGTTTAGCACAGATTCCGGCAAGGGAGCCTGAGTGGTTATCCTCTATCAAATCTATGACTTCTCAGATTTCAAATAGGGTTGCACAAAATGAATCTGCAACTCAGGCTTTACAGAACTCTATGGCAGTCTGGCCTAGTTCTGGTACATCAGGGTTCCCCGCTGTATATTCACATAAACGTGCTCTTGCACAGATCATGCAGGATGATACCGATACCGATTCTGATACTACAGAAGGTGATGGGGATGTGTTGAGGGGTGCAGCATCTCTTGCAAAAGGGGTGCAGTTGATGATAGAGGCTATTAGGGATGTGTTGAATATTGCTGATACATCACCTGAGCAGTTTGAGGAGGTTTACTTCACTGAAAATAAGAAAGCCTCGCTAACCTTCCCTGCATCAAAGGAATTAAATACTATTTTTGAAAAGGCTTGGGAAAACCCGGATAAAAAATTCCAGATACCTAAAAGGGTTCTGGTAGCGTTTACTTTCCTGGTAGAGGATAGAAAAAAAAATGGGAAAACCCGCCTATTGTCAGTATCCGCCTATGCGTCAGTATCCAGACTCTCAAAAAAGGTGGTTTTACCTGTTCCAGGATCTACCGGCTTGAAAGAGCCGGCTGATCGTAAAATTGATAATACGCTCAAATCCATGTACACGGCTTCTGGGGCAATACTACGTCCCTCTATTGCCAGTGCTTGGATTGCCAAAGCTATAGTAAAGTGGTCAGGAACGTTACTTGAAGATTTGGATACTATGGAGAAATGTGATGTTGAATTGTTTTTACGTAACATTCAGGATTCGTTTGGATTTCTGGTAGAATCCATGAAAGACCTGGGTTCCATGGCTGCGGGAATTTCTTCCAAGTCTGTATCAGCTTGTCGAGGACTGTGGTTGCACCAGTGGTCTGCTGACGCGGAATCCAGGAGAAGTGTGGAGACCCTACCCTACACAGGTCAGGCTCTCTTTGGGGAAGTGTTAGATGCGTGGATCTCCACGGCTACGGCTGGTAAGTCACCTTTTCTTCCCTCAGCTACACCTGCTCCGAAGAAACCCTTTTCTTCAGCTACATCACAGTCCTTTCGGTTTCCCAAACCCAGAAAGGCCAAGCCGTCCAACACCTTCTTTCAGTGAGGTCGGCCCGAGTCCAAGAAACCTGCGGCTGTAGGTTCCCAGGAATAGAAACCTGCTTCATGTACACCAAAGTCCTCCGCATGACGATGGGACTCAGGCATTTCAGTCACGTCTGGGTGTCATCCGGCCTGGACCCCTGGGTGCAAGATATTGTGTCTTAGGGGTACAGGTTGGAATTTTAAAATCTCCCTCCTCACCGAACTTTTCAAATCAGGCTTGCCAGCTCTGCTGGCGGACAGGACTCTCCTGCAAGAAGCCGTCCAGAAGTTGGTGGACGCACAGGTCATTGTGCCAGTACCACCTCATATGCAAAACAAAGGTTACTATTCGAACCTTTTTGTGGTACCGAATCCGGATGGTTCGGTCACGCCCATTCTGAACTTAAAAATCACTAAACCCCTTTCTGAGGGAGTTCAAGTTCAAAATGGAGTCTCTGAGGGCAGTGATATCAGGTCTGGAGGAGGGGGAATTCATGGTATCCCTGGATATCAAGGATGCGTACCTCCACATTCCGATTTGGCTGCCGCATCAAGCTTATCTTCGATTCGCACTGTTGGACTGTCATTTTCAATTCCAGGCCCTACCATTCGGCCTCTCCACAGCACCGAGGGTATTCACCAAGGTGATGGCGGAAATGATGATTCTCCTCTGCAGATAAGGGGTGAACATAATTCCATATCTGGACGATCTGCTGATAAAAGCATCGTCCAAGGAGAAGCTGTTACGGTCCATAGCTCTCACGACCCAGCTTCTCTGGGAACATGGTTGGATCCTGAATCTTCCAAAATCACATTTGGAACCAACCAGGAGGTTGTCCTTTCTGGGAATGATCCTCGACACGGAGTTGCAGAGGGTGTTTCTTCCAGAGGAAAAGGCGTTGGTGATACAAACAATGGTCTGGGATGTCCTGAATCCTGCACAGGTGTGGGTTCATCAGTGCATTCGCCTTCTGGGGAAGATGGTGGCCTCTTACGAGGCTCTGCAGTACGGGAGGTTTCATGCTCGGTCCTTCCAACTGGATCTCCTGGACAAGTGGTCGGGATCCCATCTTCACATGCACCAGAGAAAACGTCTGTCGCCAAAGGCCAGGATTTCACTCCTCTGGTGGCTGCAATTACCTCTCCTTCTGGAGGGCCACAGGTTCGGGATTCAGGATTCAGGACTGGATCCTTCTAACCACGGATGCAAGTCTCCGGGGCTGGGGCGCAGTTGCTCAAGAGGAAACCTTCCAAGGAAGGTGGTCAAGTCTGGAAGCCGACCTGCCGATAAACATTCTGGAACTAAGAGCCATCTACAGCAGTCTTCTCCAAGCGACCCATCTTCTGAGAAATCGGGCCATTCAAGTGCAGTCGGAAAATGTAACGACAGTGGTTTCCATAAACCGACAGGGCAGAACGAAGAGCAGAGCTGCAATGTCAGCGGTAACAAGAATCATCCTCTGGGCAGAAAAACATGTGTTGGTGCTGTCAGCAATCTTCATTGCGGGAGTAGACCACTGGGAAGTGGACTTCCTCAGCAGACACGATCTCCATCCCGGGGAGTGGTGTCTCCATCCAGAGGTGTTCAAGGGGGTAACAGATCTTTAGGGCGTACCCCAGATCGACATGATGGCCTCTCGACTCTATAAGAAGCTTCGGCGGTATTGTTCCAGGTTGAGGGAACCTGCAAGCAGTGGCGGTGGACGCCCTAGTGACTCCGTGGGTGTTCCAGTTGGTGTACGTGTTTCCTCCACTTCCACTCATTCCAAGAGCTCTCAAACTCATAAGGAGAACAAGAGTTCAGGCAATCCTGACTGGCCAAGAAGGGCTTGGTACGCGGATCTTCTGGATCTACGGCTAGAAGAGCCGAGGCCTCTTCCTCTTCGGGAGGACCTGCTGCAGCAGGGGCCGTTCGCCTATCAAGACTTACCACAGCTACGTTTGACGGCATGGAGGTTGAATGTCAGATACTAGCTCGGAAGGGCATTCCGAACAAGGTTATTCCTACCCTGATGCAGGCTAGGAAAGGAGTAACGTCAAAACATTACCATCGTATGTGGAAAAAATATGTATCTTGGTGTGAGTCCAAGAAGTTTCCTTCCCATAAAGGTCCAAATTTCGGCCCTATCCATTTTGTCCAGAAACAGTTGGCTGCCCTCCCTGAGGTTCAGACTTTTTTGAAGGGAGTACTTGCACATCCAGACTCCCTTTGTACCGCCTACGGCTCCTTGGGATCTTAACGTGGTGTTGCAGTTCCTCCATTCGGACTGGTTTGAGCCTCTACAGGAGGTTGAGGTCAAGTTTCTCACGTGGAAGGCTGTCACTTTGTTGGCCTTAGCTTCTGCTAGATGTGTGTCGGAGTTGGGGGCTTTGTCATGTAAAAGCCCATACTTGATCTTCCATGAAGACAGAGCTGAGCTTCGGACACATCAGCAGTTTCTTCCGAAGGTTGTGTCGGCATTTCAAATCAACCAACCTAGCGTGGTGCCAGTTGCGACTGACTCCTCAATTTCATCAAAGTCCTTAGATGTTGTAAGGGCTCTAAAAATCTGTGAGGAGAACTGCTCGTCACAGAAAATCGGACTCTCTGTTTGTCCTGTATGATCCCAAGAAAATTGGGTGTCCTGCTTCTAAGCAGACGATCTCTCGCTGAATGAGGTTCACTATCCAGCATGCGTATTCTACGGCAGGCTTGCCGTGTCCTAGGCCTGCTAAGGCCCACTCTACTCGTAAGGTGGGTTCTTCCTGAGCGGCTGCCCGGGGTATCTCGGCATTACAACTCTGCTGAGCAGCTACTTGGTCAGGGTCGAACACGTTCGCAAAGTTCTACAAGTTCGATACTTTGGTCTCTGAGGACCTTAAGTTTGCTCAATTGGTTCTGCAGGAACCTCCGTGCTCTCCCTACCATTCTGGGAGCTTTGGTACATCCCCATGGTACTAATGTGGTCCCCAGCATCCTCTAGGACGTAAGAGAAAATAGGATTTTAATTACCTACCGGTAAATCCTTTTCTTGTAGTCCGTAGAGGATGCCGGGCACCCGCCCAGCGCTTCGTGATCCTGCAATGGTTATTTAGTTCAGTACTGCTTTGTTCTAGGTTAAGTACTGTTTTGTTACTTGGTAAGTAATCTTGTTCAGCCGTTGCTGATGTTTCAAGCTAGTTAGCTTGGGTTGCCTTGTGTGTGAGCTGGTATGAATCTCGCCACTATCTGTGTAAAATCCTTCTCTCGAAGTTGTCCGTCTCCTCGGGCACAGTTTCTAGACGGAGTCTGGTAGGAGGGGCATAGAGGGAGGAGCCAGCCCACACTCTCAAACTCTTAAAGTGCCAATGGCTCCTAGTGGACCCATCTATACCCCATGGTACTAATGTGGACCCCAGCATCCCCTACGGACTACGAGAAAAGGATTTACCGGTAGGTAATTAAAATCCTATTTTCATCCGATTTCGGACATTCATCCCGATATATCAGATGAAATCAGGCATTTTGGAGGGGTTTCCGATCCAATCCGATGCGCGTTCCCGTGAGCATCGGATCCTCCAGATTGAATGAGCTGCACATTCAATCACGTCCGACCCCGCATTCATTCCGGGGATTGCTCAGGATCGCCCAAGATACATCGTATGCAAAAGGACAGCATACGATGTATCTTGGGCGATCCTGCCCCTCGGGAGGCTGCCGGGGTGATCGCCTGCGACATGTCAGACGGACATGTCGTAGAAGTGTATGGAGCCCTTTATACTTACAGCATTCTTAAGATTGGAGATGACCAAAAGCGCATTCATTTTTTATGTTTCTAATCAATACAACTGCATTTTTGTATCATCAGTGTATACTTACGTCACACTGCTTACAATTGTTGAACAACTTGGTAATTTTTAATGCATAATTGATCAGAAAAAAAAACCCATGTGATTGCGCAACATACCTATACTTTCCAAGTTTTTCTGGTGTCTACAGAGCTTCTTGGGAGGCAGGTAGAAAATGCTGGCCAGTGGTTCCGACTGGGAATTACACACAAACAGAGCGGCCAGGCAACATTCTCTGCCTGCCTCTATGCCTGCTACAGACAGTAAAAGGTTGACAGCATGCTGATTCATGGATGGCTTGAGCTATCCACCAATCAGAGTGCAGCATTCTCTATCCACCTCCCAGCCTTCATAGCGACAGTGAATGTCTGACAGTATGCTGATTAGTGGATGGCTGGAGCTATCCACCAATGAATGTCTATTAGCATGCTGATTGGTGGATGGCTGGAGCTATCCACCAATCAGAGTGCTGACAGTCATTCACTGAATGGAAGCATGTAGAGAGATGGCGTGGAACCGCAAGAGGGGAAATATATAGAGAAGCCCTGTGCTGACCTCTTTTCTCAAAGCGCAATCGTTCTTCCTTTTCTTTCCTCTTTTGAAATGGCACTAGTGCACTATTGGTCCGCTGTCTCTCCTAGACCGCTCTGTCTCAAAAAATACCTCAGCTGGTTACGAGTGTGCCTTGCTGCGGCACAGAGTGCAAAGTGCCTTTAACTATTGGAGTCCTTGGGCGCAGGTAAGTGTCTGGCAAATAGGGCAATAGGGGGTGCACAATTCGTGATATCTGCATCCCAAAGCACAGGTGCATTTTACAGTCATTAAAGCTGCAATTGTGACCGTATGCAAGGCGGCAGCTATCTTAAGATGTGTTCTGGCCAGCAACAGTAACATAAACATCTTGTTTACACAGCATACATCACATACACTTGCCCTTCACTTGTTTTAAACCTTTGAAAGCAGATTGGGGTAAGGAGGCCATCTCCTGGGGTAGACGAATGCACTTTCTTACAGCAGACCAAATAGAGACACGCCAGTTGAAGGTGTTTGGGTGAATAGCCTCAGCTATTTTTATTTGCAACAAAAATAAATCAAAACAAATCCTAGCCTGTTTGGGCACTAGCTATAAACAAGGTTTTCTGTCTATGGGGTCTGTGTGCTAAGCCTTGGAGAGAGAGAGAGTATCAGCCAATCAGCTCCTAATCGTCATTTTTCAAACACCACTTGGCTGGTACCTTATCTTTACCTATTGTCCAGCTCACCAAACCGCAGTTCAACACAGCACTTCAGGCAGTAATGGTGTATCTCTCTGCAAACCAACACCTTGCTCCCCAGGCAATAAGCAACTTCCTGTCCAACCTGACAGGCTTTTATTAAGGCCAGTACTGATGGGAGGGGTGGTCTTCAGTATGCCGGCGGTCGGGCTCCCGGCGACCAGCATACCGGCGCCGGCATACCGACACTTATTCTCCCTCGTGGGGGTCCACGACCCCCCTGGAGGGAGAATAAAATAGTGTGGCACGCGTAGCGCGCCACCGTGCCCGCAAGGGGCTCATTTGCGCTCGCCACACTGTCGGTAAGCCGGCGGCCGGCCTCCCGGCGCCGGTATGCTGGTCGCCGGGAGGCCGGCCGCCGGCAGATCGTAGTGAACCCGATGGGAGAGATGTGTGCTGAGCGATCTTAACACAGACCGCTCAGCACACATCTCTCCCCCCGCTCAGCACAGCGTGATGTGTGCTGAGCGAGGGGAACGGATGGGGGGGTTGCGCTCATTTCAATGTGCTAGATTGAGCCTGCATGCATGCCACTCTAGCACTGGCGATAGCGATGCCCGGGGCCGCGCATCACTATCGCTGTGGGGGGTACACACAGAGATCAGTGCTTAGTCAGATTGCTTACAATTTAAGCACTGATCTCTCCGTGTGTACCCCCTTTACAGCCATGAAGGTGTTGGCACTAATTAGCCTTCTCTAATTAAGTCTTAATTAAGCTTTGCAGAAACAGACCTTTTCCTTGAGTTTTAAACTTTTAGTACAAACATTTTGGACATATATACCTACCCTCAAACACAATTCCACTGCTTTTATCACACCAGTTATTTATGCAGTTGATATTAGGCATCTGTAAAACTGCTAAAAGCTCTCTAAAGGTGCATACACACGGTGAGATATTGACTAGGGGCCTAATTCAGACCTGATCGCTGCTGTGCGTTTTTGCACAGTGGGCGAGCAGGTCTGAACTGCGCCGGCGCATGCCAGAGATGCGATCGGCATCTCTGCCCAGCGATCGCCTCTGCCTGATTGACAGGCAGAGGCGTTTGCTAGACGGGAGGGGACGGGCCGGTGGCATTTGCCCGCCATTTTGGGGGCGCGGTCCGGTCATTGCAGGCGTGCCCAGACCGTGTGGGGATCGGGCCACGGCGGCTGCGTGATGTCACACGCAGCCACTGCAACCCAGGCAGCGACGAGTAGCTCCTGCCAGCGAGCAGGAGCTGTGCTGGTAGGGAGCTACTCCTCAGGTACAAAAGTATCATCGCCGTGCGATGCTTTTTGTACCTGTGCGCCGGGGGGGGGGGCAGAGCCAGACATGCGGTGCGGACTAGCCTTGTGCTGGGTGTTCCCCGCATGTTTGTTAAACTGATCGTAGATCTGCTGAATTTAGCACATCTATAATCGGGTCTGAATTAGGCCCTATGCCCGATTTTGACTATGCGATTTCCCTTGAACTCCCACAGCGCCCCCCAGAAGCACCGATTTTTACGATCTGTACTTGCAATTTTGACTATGTGTGATTTTTGAGTATACTTTGTATTAGACTCTACACAATATAGTCAAGATTGACTTGCCTGCACAGTCTATTTTTTCTTGCGATCCCGATCCCGCGGGACTGCGCATCGGTATCGCAAGCTGTGTACACACGGTGCAATTGTACTAACTTTTTTTTTTACCATTTTGACTATATATAGTTAAAATCGTAAGGTTACATTGCACCGTGTGTATGCACCTTTACACAGCAGAAAAAGCTCAATGTCCTGTGTATAATGCTGGGCATACACTTGACTATACAATTATCTTGGCAATCTACCCAATGTACTGTGACTGGACTGAAAATATCAGTTGTACGCACGACTGATCTGAAAATATCAATCTGTTGCACATGCTGAACGATCAACATTTCTAGCTGATCAATATTAAAGTTACAAGTTGGCCACATAGTGCAGTGTATGATTCTTAGGTTCAGGAATGTGAAGAGGTATCTAGTGACCTCAGGCCACACATGCGCAGTCAGCTGGCTCCGTAAGGGTAAGTAACACTGCTAGTGTTGCTGATAACAGGGGCTGCAACCAGCATACCGGCGCCAGGAGCCCGACAGCCGGCATACCGACACTTATTCTCCCTCGTGGGGGTCCACGACCCCCCTGGAGGGAGAATAAAATAGTGTGGCGCGCCACCGTGCCCGTAGCGTGGCGAGCGCAGCGAGCCCGCAAGGGGCTCATTTGCGCTCGCCAGACTGTCGGTAAGCCGGCGGCCAGCCTTCCGGCGCCGGTATGCTGGTCGCCGGGAGGCCGGCCGCCGGCAGATCGTAGTAAACCCGTATTCAGCCTATGATAGAAAGCCTAGTGGCAGAATCACACTAACCTGCATGGAGGCATATTTTGGCTATAAGGTTTCTGGGCATGTGATCTAAAACACAGTTGGTTGCTAAGTGCAACAGACACAGGAGAGAGATTGCTGGAATTGTGAACAGGACAGTTATTCTAGCGAAAATGTATGGATATTATACTGAAGATTTCTGTTAAAAGCACTCTGGGTATTTATATCATATTGGATACTTACTGTACAATCTTCAGCACATTTGCCTGTTATGTTTTTAAATATTCTTGGTGAATGGTATTTTGCTTGGAAAAGCTTTTGAGAAGTGGTAGTACTGTATATACTCTGCAAATAACTTTATTAATGGGACAATGCATCCCCTGTTGTAAATTGTATTTCTACTAGGTTATACTAATTATATAAGCTTCATTCTTTTACACAAGCTACAGAACTCCAAGGTTGCATATTATAGCCTATAATGCACACTTTTTCCTAATGAGCACTAAAGATTACACAGGTATTTATATTTATTAACATAACACAAATACAACTAAATACAGATAGCCAAACTGATCAATGGTCAAATCACTTTTAATCTTAGCACTACCTTACATCACACATTCACTGAATGTCTTTCTGTAGTCACTCTGCCAAATTATCTAAAAAGAATGGATTGCTAAAAAAAGATCTAAAAGAGTGTGTGCTTCAGTTGTATACTGCTGTGATTGCACAGGACTGCAATCAGTCTTTTAGAAATGAGAAGGGGAAGTTGTGAGTGGGGTTAATATTGATAGTTTAACAGGAAAACATTATCAGACATGCAAAATTGCATGGGTAGCTATAGAACATGGGAGATCCCCTTGTTTTATCTTCCTCAAAATACACCATGACTCAGAGATCTGCAGACAGAATGTGGGTGATTTCTTCCTCTGCGGCCTTCTATTGTTTGTACTTTATGCACCTGTGAAAGCAGCATACAGTAAGTGAAACATACATTTATGTAGAAGGTACATACAGTATACTGTACATAACACTTTTGGCAACACAGACCCGTGTGTCACTGCATCGGACCAGGTCTGTCACAGGAATTTAGGTATGTTAGGTGAATTGATGTGAAAATGAAGTCATTTGGGCAAAAATTATATTGCCTGATTTATTTTTAAGACTTTATCAGTTTCTGCACTGTATTGTGTGACAGGGTCTCTTTATTTGAGAACCAATCTCAGTAATTTTTTATTAAAATACACAACATTTTGGAAGCTTACTAAAGGTTACCTCATTTGTTGGCTTCTGTTTTCTTTGCCACTCTTGCTGGTGATTTATCATTATGGCATAGGGGCGTACGAGCTCTTTCCCTCACACCAAGATGATTACTTCTGTGCCTTTCTTACTACTTACATTTTTTTAGAAGCATTTTTACTTGCAAAGTTTTATGATGAGCTAATCTGTGGACATTCCATGTCTGGGTCATAACATTAGCAAATGTTTGTCTCTTGTCATAACCTGTGTGATTTGGCTTGGTCTGATGTAAGTACTCTTTTGAAGGATTTGTCATTTCCCATAAGTAATTGCCATCTTCATCCACCTGGTGGTCATGTACTGCATTATGTTTATTCTGGGTGAGATATGCTAACGGGAAAATGTGGTAAAAATAATTTTTTTTGGGGGTTTAACTGAATTGTCCATATGTACTAAAGCCCCGATGCCGGGTTTCAGATGCAGATGGTAATGCCAGCTATAGAAGCCAAATGGTCTTTTTCTGCGTCTGTGCTGTTAGAGGGAACTGATAGGATCCCTCCCAGCATTTCCCATGGTCGCCACATCACTGCGCATGCGCATATGGACTCCCGAGTCATAAACCCGGAAGTCCAGAGAGCGGTGGCCATCGCAAAGGGCAGCCCTTATTGGGAGAGCGGGTGTAGTACTGCTGACCGGCGGTCAGGAGACCGCCGGTCAGCTTACTGACGCCGGGATCCCGGCAGCACACCGACGCCGGGATCCCGGCGGGGAGGGGCGAGTGCAGCAAGCCCCTTGCGGGCTCGCTGCGCTCACCACACTGCGGGCTCGGTGGCCTATTCCCACTCTATGGGTGTCGTGGACACCCACGAGTGGAAATAGTCCCTGTTGGTCGGCTGGTGGAGGAGGTCATGTGACCGTCGGTCAGCTGACCGGCGGTCACATGAATACCACCCGGGAGAGCTACCCTTTTTTGTACTAATCGCATATGTTAGTATATATGCGATTAGTGTCGGCGCAATGTGTGGCGGGGTGTACTGAAAGAGGTTGGTCTGTTATGCTCCTTGATTCCTATTGGAGAAAAGGTGCTATATAAATAAAATGATTATTGTTACTTATGATCATACCTCCCAACTGTCCCGATTTTCATGGGACAGTAATTTTTTTTTTTTTGGGGGGACGGGACTGTACAGCTGTCCCACCAACGGGCCACAGTTTCCCGCGGTGGTGGTGTTGGGGCAATTGGGAGGCTTCTGTCACTTGCTGCTTTGCAGTGAGTCTATTCACAGAGACAAGAGGGACTGGGGGCATTGCCAGCAGCTCACGGAGTGCCCATAGTGATAGAAAATTGGGGTGTGGCTCGCGATAGCAGAATTACTGTGAAGCCATGCCCCTTTACTGAGTCCATGCCCCCTTTTTCCGCCAGAGTCCTGCTTCCTTCCTCCTGAAAGTTGGGAGGTATGCTTGTGATTGTTACTGATCTTAATATAACTTGGAGGCAGTTCTGTAATAAGAGGCTGAACTAGTCCCATTTCACTCTAACAAAGTGGAGGTTTGTCTAAGACGAAATAGGTCACTGGACAACAGCGTGTAATAAATTCATATTGTGGGAGGTTCTAAAATAACTATAAATGTTTGCCTTGAGGTCATAAACACATAGATGCATTATATATAATTTCATCTAGTCCAATTTAGTCCATTGTAAAAGAGCATTGCCTAAATGTATGCATGGCTTAAGGGGGGTACACACGGAGCGATGTTCAGCTAATTTCTAAGCAATCTGACGGGGGGAGAGATGTGTGCTGAGCGGTCTGTGCTAGACCGCTCAGCACACATCTCTGGGGAAATCTCCCCGTCAGTACGGCTCTTTAGTTTCCATGATGTGATGCTCCCTTTAAACAGAGCAGGAAGTTTTAAGTGGCTTACTGTGACAATATCAACTCTCTGTACTGCCTTTCTACATATTGGTATTTGGCTCATATTTCCTATTCATCCATATCCTGCTTCTTCTTTAGTCCAACCACTAATAATGCTCAGTTAATGGAAGCACTCCTATTAGTAAATGTTGATGGACGGTACTTGTTTCAGCTGGTTCTGATAGGTATCTGGTGTTGCAACAGCTTGTGTTTTCTGTTCTCTCTTTATCTCCACAGAAACTAAATGCAGGAACCCGTACATGTACTAGCAAGGATCTAACGTAATTTGGAAACATTTTAAACTGCCAACCATAAATGTTCAGCATCTGTATAAGTGGGGGCAGTCTAATGAATCACAAAGTTATCCACATAAATATTCATATATTTGCTCCCTACCTATTTTTTTTATCTGTTGATATGCACCCTGACGCACTTGTTCCAATTGTTAAGCAAAACGGAATATGCTACGCTATATAAGTATCAAACTGTTAATAAATAATTTGTCAGTGCAGTTTGCCAGAGCAAGCTGACACACAGTGTCTGGGAGCAGCTGGAGCAAAGGACTGGGTGTCCGGCCACAACCCAGTCCCCAGGAGACGGGCGGCACACCATTCAAGCAAGAAGAAAGAGGTCTTTGGTAATCCCACTCAATTTCGCTGGAGCCTGGTGGCCCTCTGAGGTGCCAGAGTAAATAGAGGAGACCTTGAGATATGGGAGGGGAGGCCGAACTGTAACATCCTAATGCAGGTCTGTACTAAGGGAGTACTTCAGAGTTGATCGCAGCAGCAAATTTGTTAGCAGGTGGGGCAGATATAACGTGCAAAGAGAGTTAGATTTGGGTGGGTTATTTTGTTTCTGTGCAGGGTAAATACTGGCTGCTTTATTTTTACACTGAAATTTAGATTTCAGTTTGAACACACCCCACCCAAATCTATCTCTCTCTGCACATGTTATATCTGCCCCCCCCTGCAGTGCACATGGTTTTGCCCAACTGCTAACAAATTTGCTGCTGCGATCAACTCTGAATTAGGCCCAAAGTCCTACTGTCAACATCTCGGCTCAATAGGTAACGGGAAGAGAGTCTTAGCACGTCCTCCTGCTGTCTCGCGACCAGCCTGCAATCCTCCCTGTAAGTGTAAGGAAAAATAAAAATGACCCTAAGGTAATTCACTCCTGGAGCTGGATCGGGAGGTTCTACACAGCTACTTAAACAAAAAAGAGGGGTTGGTCAGGCCCCAAATAGAAACAAAAAACAGTAGATTATATAGCGCATATTGGTCACATATGAGAAGAGCAGATCATTACAATCCACATATTTAATAGCATAGACAGTTCAGATAGTACAACAATACATGTAATAAAACAAACACAAATTGTATAAAAGTACTGCAATTATAATTAAAATTTCTCTGACGTCCTAGTGGATGCTGGGAACTCCGTAAGGACCATGGGGAATAGCGGCTCCGCAGGAGACTGGGCACAAAAGTAAAAGCTTTAGGACTACCTGGTGTGCACTGGCTCCTCCCCCTATGACCCTCCTCCAAGCCTCAGTTAGATTTTTGTGCCCGGCCGAGAAGGGTGCACACTAGGGGCTCTCCTGAGCTTCTTAGTGAAAAGTTTAAGTTTAGGTTTTTTATTTTCAGTGAGACCTGCTGGCAACAGGCTCACTGCTTCGAGGGACTAAGGGGAGAAGAAGCGAACTCACCTGCGTGCAGAGTGGATTGGGCTTCTTAGGCTACTGGACACCATTAGCTCCAGAGGGACCGAACACAGGCCCAGCCTCGGAGCTCTGTCCCGGAGCCGCGCCGCCGGCCCCCTTACAGAGCCAGAAGCAAGAAAAGGTCCGGAAAAATCGGCGGCAGAAGACATCAGTCTTCAACAAGGTAGCGCACAGCACTGCAGCTGTGCGCCATTGTTACTCAGGCACACTTCACACTCCGGTCACTGAGGGTGCAGGGCGCTAGGGGGGGGCGCCCTGAGCAGCAATGTAAAACACCTTGGCTGGCATAAATACACCACATATAATCCCCAGGGCTATATGGGTGTATTTTAACCCCTGCCAGAATTACCAAAAAAGCGGGAGAAAAGGCCGCCGAGAAGGGGGCGGAGCCTATCTCCTCAGCACACTGGCGCCATTTTCCATCTCGGCTCCGCTGGAAGGACGTCTCCCTGACTCTCCCCTGCAGTCCTGCACTACAGAAAAGGGTAAAAAAGAGAGGGGGGGCACTAATTTGGCGCAGTTTTATATAAACAGCAGCTATATAAGGAAAAGCACACTTGATAGTGGTATTCCTGTATATATATAGCGCTCTGGTGTGTACTGGCATACTCTCCCTCTGTCTCCCCAAAGGGCTAGTGGGGTCCTGTCCTCTATCAGAGCATTCCCTGTGTGTGTGCGGTGTGTCGGTACGATTGTGTCGACATGTTTGAGGAGGAAAATGAGATGGAAGCGGAGCAATTGCCTATTATACAGTTGTCACCCCCTGGGGAGTCGACACCTGAGTGGATGAGCTTGTGGAAGGAACTGCGTGACAATGTCAGCTCCTTACGACAGACAGTTGACGACATGAGACAGCCGGCAAATCAGCTTGTGCCTGTCCAGGGGTCTCAAACGCCATCAGGGGCTTTAAAACGCCCGTTACCTCAAATGGCAGACACAGACACGGATACTGACTCCAGTGTCGATGATGAGGAGACAAACGTGACTTCCACTAGGGCCACACGTTACATGATTGAAGCAATGAAAAATGTATTGCATATATCTGATAATACAAGTACCACTAAGAAGGGTATTATGTTTGGTGAGAAAAAACTGCCTGTAGTTTTTCCTGTATCCGAGGAATTAAATGAAGTGTGTGATGAGGCGTGGGTTTCCCCCGATAAAAAACTGATAATTCCTAAAAGGTTATTGGCATCGTACCCTTTCCCGCCAGAGGATAGGGCACGTTGGGAAACACCCCCAAGGGTGGATAAAGCGCTCACACGCTTGTCTAAACAGGTAGCACTACCCTCTCCTGATACGGCCGCCCTTAAGGAACCTGCCGATAGAAAGCTGGAGAATATCCTAAAATGTATATACTCTCACACGGGTGTTATACTGCGACCAGCAATAGCCTCAGCCTGGATGTGCAGTGCGGGCCTGGCGTGGTCGGATTCCCTGACTGAAAATATCGATACCCTGGATAGGGACAGTATATTATTGACTGTAGAGCATTTGAAGGATGCATTTCTATATATGCGTGATGCACAGAGGGATATTTGCCGACTGGCATCAAGAGTTAGCGCGCTATCCATTTCTGCAAGAAGAGGTTTATGGACGCGGCAGTGGTCAGGTGATGCGGATTCTAAAAGGCACATGGAAGTATTGCCTTTTAAGGGGGAGGAGTTATTTGGGGTAGGTCTATCAGACCTGGTAGCCACAGCAACTGCTGGAAAATCCACATTTTTACCCCAGGTAGCTTCTCAGCCTAAGAAGACGCCATACTATCAGGCGCAGTCCTTTCGGCCCCATAAGGGCAAGCGGGCAAAAGGCGCCTCATTTCTGCCCCGTGGCAGAGGGAGAGGAAAAAGGCTGCAACAAACAGCCAGTTCCCAGGAACAAAAGCCCTCTCCCGCCTCCGCAAAGTCCTCAGCATGACGCTGGGGCTTTACAAGCGGACTCAGGCACGGTGGGGGCCCGTCTCAAGAAGTTCAGTGCGCAGTGGGCCCACTCGCAAGTGGACCCCTGGATCCTTCAGGTGGTATCTCAGGGGTACAAATTGGAATTCGAGACGTCTCCCCCTCGCCGTTTTCTAAAGTCTGCTTTACCGACGTCTCCCTCAGACAGGGAGGCAGTATTGGAAGCCATTCACAAGCTGTATTCCCAGCAGGTGATAATCAAGGTACCCCTCCTACAACAGGGAAAGGGGTACTATTCCACACTATTTGTGGTACCGAAGCCGGACGGCTCGGTAAGACCAATTTTAAACCTAAAATCCTTGAACACTTACATACAAAGGTTCAAATTCAAGATGGAGTCACTCAGAGCAGTGATTGCAAACCTGGAAGAAGGGGACTATATGGTGTCTCTGGACATCAAAGATGCTTACCTACACGTCCCAATTTACCCTTCTCACCAAGGGTACCTCAGGTTTGTGGTACAGAACTGTCACTATCAGTTTCAGACGCTGCCGTTTGGATTGTCCACGGCACCCCGGGTCTTTACCAAGGTAATGGCCGAAATGATGATACTCCTTCGAAGGAAGGGAGTTTTAGTTATCCCTTACTTGGACGATCTCCTGATAAGGGCAAGATCCAGGGAACAGTTGGAAGTCGGGGTAGCACTATCTCAGATAGTGCTGCACCAGCACGGTTGGATTCTCAATTTTCCAAAATCGCAGCTGATCCCGACGACACGACTTCTATTCCTAGGGATGATCCTGGACACAGTCCAGAAAAAGGTGTTTCTCCCGGAGGAGAAAGCCAGGGAGTTATCCGAACTAGTCAGAAAGCTCCTAAAACCAGGCCAAGTCTCAGTGCATCAATGCACAGGGGTTCTGGGAAAAATGGTGGCTTCTTACGAAGCAATCCCATTCGGCAGATTCCACACAAGAACCTTCCAGTGGGATCTGCTAGACAAATGGTCCGGGTCGCATCTTCAGATGCATCAACAGATAATCTTGTCTCCAAGGACAAGAGTGTCTCTCCTGTGGTGGTTGCAGAGTGCTCATCTTCTAGAGGGCCGCAGATTCGGTATTCAGGACTGGGTCCTGGTAACCACGGATGCCAGCCTGAGAGGCTGGGGAGCAGTCACACGGAAGAAATTTCCAGGGCTTGTGGTCAAGCCTGGAGACATCACTTCACATAAATATCCTGGAGCTAAGAGCCATCTACAATGCTCTGAGCCTAGCAAGACCTCTGCTTAAAGGTCAGCCGGTGCTGATCCAGTCAGACAACATCACGGCAGTCGCCCACGTAAACAGACAGGGCGGCACAAGAAGCAGGAGGGCAATGGCAGAAGTTGCAAGGATTCTTCGCTGGGCAGAAAATCATGTGATAGCACTGTCAGCAGTGTTCATTCCGGGAGTGGACAACTGGGAAGCAGACTTCCTCAGCAGACAAGACCTCCACCCGGGGGAGTGGGGACTTCACCCAGAAGTCTTCCACATGATTGTGAACCGTTGGGAAAAACCAAAGGTGGACATGATGGCGTCCCGCCTCAACAAAAAACTAGACAGGTATTGCGCCAGGTCAAGGGACCCTCAGGCAATAGCTGTGGACGCTCTGGTAACACCATGGGTGTACCAGTCAGTGTATGTGTTCCCTCCTCTGCCTCTCATACCCAAGGTACTGAGGATCATAAGAAGGAGAGGAGTAAGGACTATACTCGTGGCTCCGGATTGGCCAAGAAGGACTTGGTACCCGGAACTTCAAGAGATGCTCACAGAGGACCCGTGGCCTCTGCCTCTAAGAAAGGACCTGCTCCAGCAGGGACCCTGTCTCTTCCAAGACTTACCGCGGCTGCGTTTGACGGCATGGCGGTTGAACGCCGGATCCTGAAGGAAAAAGGCATTCCGGATGAAGTCATCCCTACCCTGATCAAAGCCAGGAAGGATGTAACTGTACAACATTATCACCGTATTTGGCGTAAATATGTTGCGTGGTGCGAGGCCAGGAAGGCCCCTACAGAGGAATTTCAACTGGGTCGTTTCCTGCATTTCCTGCAAACAGGACTGTCTATGGGCCTAAAATTAGGGTCCATTAAGGTTCAAATTTCGGCCCTGTCGATTTTCTTCCAAAAAGAACTGGCTTCAGTTCCTGAAGTACAGACGTTTGTCAAAGGGGGTACTGCATATACAACCTCCTTTTGTGCCTCCAGTGGCACCTTGGGATCTCAATGTAGTTTTGGGATTCCTAAAATCACATTGGTTTGAACCACTTTCCACTGTGGACTTAAAATATCTCACATGGAAGGTGGTAATGCTGTTAGCCTGGCTTCAGCCAGGCGTGTCTCAGAATTGGCGGCTTTATCCTATAAAAGCCCTTACCTAATTTTTCATACGGACAGGGCAGAATTGAGGACTCGTCCTCAATTTCTCCCTAAGGTGGTTTCAGCATTTCACTTGAACCAGCCTATTGTGGTGCCTGCGGCTACTAGGGACTTGGAGGACTCCAAGTTGCTGGACGTAGTCAGGGCCCTGAAAATATATGTTTCCATGACGGCTGGAGTCAGAAAATCTGACTCGCTATTTATCCTGTATGCACCCAACAAGCTGGGTGCTCCTGCTTCTAAGCAGACTATTGCTCGTTGGATTTGTAGTACAATTCAGCTTGCACATTCTGTGGCAGGCCTGCCACAGCCAAAATCTGTAAAAGCCCATTCCACAAGGAAAGTGGGCTCATCTTGGGCGGCTGCCCGAGGGGTCTCGGCTTTACAACTTTGCCGAGCAGCTACTTGATCAGGGGCAAACACGTTTGCTAAATTCTACAAATTTGATACCCTGGCTGAGGAGGACCTGGAGTTCTCTCATTCGGTGCTGCAGAGTCATCCGCACTCTCCCGCCCGTTTGGGAGCTTTGGTATAATCCCCATGGTCCTTACGGAGTCCCAGCATCCACTTAGGACGTCAGAGAAAATAAGAATTTACTTACCGATAATTCTATTTCTCGTAGTCCGTAGTGGATGCTGGGCGCCCATCCCAAGTGCGGATTGTCTGCAATACTTGTACATAGTTATTGTTAACTAAATCGGGTTATTATTGTTGTGAGCCATCTTTTCAGAGGCTCCTCTGTTATCATGCTGTTAACTGGGTTCAGATCACAGGTTGTACGGTGTGATTGGTGTGGCTGGTATGAGTCTTACCCGGGATTCAATATCCTTCCTTATTGTGTACGCTCGTCCGGGCACAGTATCCTAACTGAGGCTTGGAGGAGGGTCATAGGGGGAGGAGCCAGTGCACACCAGGTAGTCCTAAAGCTTTTACTTTTGTGCCCAGTCTCCTGCGGAGCCGCTATTCCCCATGGTCCTTACGGAGTTCCCAGCATCCACTACGGACTACGAGAAATAGAATTATCGGTAAGTAAATTCTTATTTTTTTTTTAATAAAAATATTAACTGCATGTGATACTACTCCCAACTCAAGAAATGTGAGTACCAGGAATGAAGCAAATGACCTGTTCCTTATATGTAGTCCCCTTGAAAGTCTTGTGTGGACTTAAGTGGTTGACAACCGTGAATGATAATTACCATCAGCTTGGTCAAGGCGTTTAAGCGGTCCAGCTTCCCGCAAGTGGCAATCCCTTGATGAGAACATGCAAAAGATGGTCACGGTAAGGAAGTCCCTTTATCAGAAGTCCAACAATGATGATGGGGGGACTTGGTCCTGGTCTCTCGGTCCTCTGTTAATAAGTGTCGATGGGAGAAGATACATGCAGCAGTAATCACCGGGAGTAGTATCACATGCAGTTAATATTTTTATTTAAAAAATATTAAAATTATAATTGCAGTACGTTTATACAATTTGTGTTTCTCTGACGTCCTAGTGGATGCTGGGAACTCCGTAAGGACCATGGGGAATAGACGGGCTCAACAGGAGACTGGGCACTCTAAAAAAAGATTATGTACTATCTGGTGTGCACTGGCTCCTCCCTCTATGCCCCTCCTCCAGACCTCCGTTAGAATCTGTGCCCGGCCAGAGCTGGGTGCTCCTAGTGGGCTCTCCTGAGCTTACTAGAAAAGAAAGTATTTTTAGGTTTTTTATTTTCAGTGAGTTTCTGCTGGCAACAGACTCGCTGCTACGTGGGACTAAGGGGAGAGAAGCAAACCTACCTGCTTGCAGCTAGCTTGTGCTTCTTAGGCTACTGGACACCATTAGCTCCAGAGGGTTCGAACACAGGCACCTGTCCTCGATCGTCCGTTCCCGGAGCCGCGCCGCCGTTCCCCTTGCAGAGCCAGAAGAACAGAAGCTGGAAGACGTCAAAATCGGCGGCTGAAGACTCCTGTCTTCATTAAGGTAGCGCACAGCACCGCAGCTGTGCGCCATTGCTCCCAGCACACTTACACACTCCGGTCACTGTAGGGTGCAGGGCGCTGGGGGGGGGGTCGGGGGGCGCCCTGGGCTGCGATTGAGATACCTTTGGCACAAAATCATACATATATACAGTCTAGCACTGTATATATGTAAAAAACCCCGCCATTATTATACACTGAAAGCGGGACAGAAGCCCGCCACTGAGGGGGCGGGGCCTTCTTCAGCACACCAGCGCCATTTTCCCTTCACAGCTCCGCTGGAAGCACGCTCCCCAGGCTCTCCCCTGCAGTATCCAGGTACAAGACGGGTTAAAAAGAGAGGCGGGGCACATAAATTTAGGCGCAAATCGATACAGACAAGCAGCTATTGGGAAAATCACTTTTCTCTATCGTCCTAGTGGATGCTGGGGTTCCTGAAAGGACCATGGGGAATAGCGGCTCCGCAGGAGACAGGGCACAAAAAGTAAAGCTTTTTCCGATCAGGTGGTGTGCACTGGCTCCTCCCCCTATGACCCTCCTCCAGACTCCAGTTAGATTTTTGTGCCCGGCCGAGAAGGGTGCAATCTAGGTGGCTCTCCTAAAGAGCTGCTTAGAGAAAGTTTAGCTAGGTTTTTTATTTTACAGTGATTCCTGCTGGCAACA
Organism: Pseudophryne corroboree; assembly: GCF_028390025.1. Classification (NCBI taxonomy): domain Eukaryota; kingdom Metazoa; phylum Chordata; class Amphibia; order Anura; family Myobatrachidae; genus Pseudophryne; species Pseudophryne corroboree. Next base: position 575,366,278 of record NC_086448.1, read on the forward strand.
GGATCACTGCAGCGAGGGACTGAGGGGAGAAGGAGTCAACTCACCTGCGTGCAGGATGGATTGGTTTCTTGGCTACTGGACATCAAGCTCCAGAGGGACGATCACAGGTACAGCCTGGATGGTCACCGGAGCCACGCCGCCGGCCCCCTTGCAGATGCTGAAATCAGAAGAGGTCCAGAATCGGCGGCTGAAGACTCCTGCAGTCTTCTAAAGGTAGCGCACAGCACTGCAGCTGTGCGCCATTTTCCTCTCAGCACACTTCACACGGCAGTCACTGAGGGTGCAGGGCGCTGGGAGGGGGGCGCCCTGGGAGGCAAATGAGTACCTATAAAGGCTAAAAATACCTCACATATAGCCCTAGAGGCTATATGGAGATATTTAACCCCTGCCTAATTTTTCTAAATAGCGGGAGACGAGCCCGCCGGAAAAGGGGCGGGGCCTATCTCCTCAGCACACGGCGCCATTTCCTCTCACAGCTCCGCTGGTCAGGACGGCTCCCAAGTCTCTCCCCTGCACTGCACTACAGAAACAGGGTAAAACAGAGAGGGGGGGGCACATTTATGGCGATATTTTGATATAACAAAGCAGCTATAAGGGAGCACTTATTATAAGGCTATCCCTGATATATATATAGCGCTTTTGGTGTGTGCTGGCAAACTCTCCCTCTGTCTCCCCAAAGGGCTAGTGGGTCCTGTCTTCGTTAGGAGCATTCCCTGTGTGTCTGCTGTGTGTCGGTACGTGTGTGTCGACATGTATGAGGACGATATTGGTGTGGAGGCGGAGCAATTGCCAAATATGAGGATGTCACCCCCTAGGGAGTCGACACCAGAATGGATGCCTTTATTTATGGAACTACGGGATAGTGTCAACACGCTAAAGCAGTCGTTTGACGACATGAGACGGCCGGACAATCAATTAGTGCCTGTCCAGGCGACTCAAACACCGTCAGGGGCTGTGAAACGCCCTTTGCCTCAGTCGGTCGACACAGACCCAGACACAGGCGATGACTCCAGTGGTGACGGTGACGAATCAACCGTATTTTCCAGTAGGGCCACACGTTATATGATTTTGGCAATGAAGGAGGCGTTACATTTAGCTGATACTACAGGTACCACTAAACAGGGTATTATGTGGGGTATGAAAAAACTACCTATAGTTTTTCCTGAATCAGAAGAGCTAAATGACGTGTGTAATGAAGCGTGGGTTGCCCCTGATAAAAAGCTGATAATTTCAAAGAAATTATTGGCATTATACCCTTTCCCGCCAGAGGTTAGGGAGCGCTGGGAAACACCTCCTAGGGTGGACAAGGCGCTAACACGCTTATCTAAACAAGTGGCGTTACCCTCTCCTGAGACGGCCGCACTTAAAGATCCATCAGATAGGAGGATGGAAAATATCCAAAAAAGTATATACACACATGCAGGTGTTATACTACGACCAGCTGTAGCGACTGCCTGGATGGGCAGTGCGGGGGTAGTTTGGTCAGAATCCCTGATTGAAAATATTGATACCCTGGACAGGGACAATATTTTACTGTCGTTAGAACAAATAAAGGATGCATTTCTTTATATGCGTGATGCACAGAGGGATATATGCACACTGGCATCACGGGTAAGTGCTATGTCCATTTCGGCCAGAAGAGCTTTATGGACGCGACAGTGGACAGGCGATGCGGATTCAAAACGGCATATGGAAGTTTTGCCGTATAAAGGGGAGGAGTTATTTGGAGTCGGTCTATCAGATTTGGTGGCCACGGCTACAGCCGGGAAATCCACCTTTCTACCTCAAGTCACTCCCCAACAGAAAAAGGCACCGACTTTTCAACCGCAGCCCTTTCGTTCCTTTAAAAATAAGAGAGCAAAGGGCTATTCATATCTGCCACGAGGCAAAGGTCGAGGGAAGAGACAGCAACACGCAGCTCCTTCCCAGGATCAGAAGCCCTCCCCGGCTTCTACAAAAGCCTCAGCATGACGCTGGGGCTTCTCAAGCGGACTCGGGGACGGTGGGGGGTCGTCTCAAAAATTACAGCGCGCAGTGGGCTCACTCGCAAGTAGATCCCTGGATCCTGCAGATAATATCTCAGGGATACAGGTTGGAATTAGAGACAGATCCACCTCGCCGTTTCCTGAAGTCTGCTTTACCAACGTCCCCCTCCGAAAGGGAGACGGTTTTGGAAGCCATTCACAAGCTGTACTCTCAGCAGGTGATAGTCAAGGTACCTCTTCTGCAACAAGGGAAGGGGTATTATTCCACTCTTTTTGTGGTACCGAAGCCGGATGGCTCGGTAAGGCCTATTCTAAATCTGAAGTCCTTGAACCTGTACATAAAGAAGTTCAAGTTCAAAATGGAGTCACTCAGAGCAGTGATAGCGAACCTGGAAGAGGGGGACTTTATGGTATCCTTGGACATCAAGGATGCGTATCTCCACGTTCCAATTTACCCCTCACACCAGGGGTACCTCAGGTTCGTTGTACAAAACTGTCACTATCAGTTTCAGACGCTGCCGTTCGGATTGTCCACGGCACCTCGGATCTTTACAAAGGTAATGGCCGAGATGATGATTCTTCTTCGAAGAAAAGGCGTATTAATTATCCCATACTTGGACGATCTCCTAATAAGGGCGAGGTCCAGAGAACAGCTAGAGATGGGATTAGCACTGTCTCAAGAAGTGCTAAAACAGCACGGGTGGATTCTGAATATTCCAAAATCCCAGTTAATGCCGACAACTCGTCTGCTGTTCCTAGGGATGATTCTGGACACGGTTCAGAAAAAGGTTTTTCTCCCGGAGGAAAAAGCCAAGGAGTTATCCGAGCTTGTCAGGAACCTCCTAAAACCAGGAAAGGTGTCTGTACATCAATGCACAAGAGTCCTGGGAAAAATGGTGGCTTCTTACGAAGCAATTCCATTCGGCAGATTCCACGCAAGAATTTTCCAAAGGGATCTGTTGAACAAATGGTCAGGGTCGCATCTTCAGATGCACCTGCGGATAACCCTGTCTCCAAGGACAAGGGTGTCTCTTCTGTGGTGGTTGCAGAGTGCTCATCTATTGGAGGGCCGCAGATTCGGCATACAGGATTGGATCCTGGTGACCACGGACGCCAGCCTGAGAGGCTGGGGAGCAGTCACACAAGGAAGAAACTTCCAGGGAGTATGGACGAGCCTGGAAACGTCTCTTCACATAAACATTCTGGAACTAAGAGCAATATACAATGCTCTAAGCCAGGCAGAACCTCTGCTTCAGGGAAAACCGGTGTTGATCCAGTAGGACAACATCACGGCAGTCGCCCATGTGAACAGACAGGGCGGCACAAGAAGCAGGAGTGCAATGGCAGAAGCTGCAAGGATTCTTCGCTGGGCAGAGAATCATGTGATAGCACTGTCAGCAGTGTTCATCCCGGGAGTGGACAACTGGGAAGCAGACTTCCTCAGCAGACACGATCTTCACCCGGGAGAGTGGGGACTTCATCCAGAAGTCTTCCACATGCTGGTAACCCGTTGGGAAAGACCAATGGTGGACATGATGGCGTCTCGCCTCAACAAAAAACTGGACAGGTATTGCTCCAGGTCAAGAGATCCGCAGGCAATAGCTGTGGACGCGCTGGTAACGCCTTGGGTGTACCAGTCGGTGTATGTGTTTCCTCCTCTGCCTCTCATACCAAAAGTATTGAGAATTATACGGCAAAGAGGCGTAAGAACGATACTAGTGGTTCCGGATTGGCCAAGAAGGACTTGGTACCCGGAACTTCAAGAGATGATCACGGAAGATCCGTGGCCTCTACCTCTAAGGAGGGACTTGCTTCAGCAGGGTCCCTGTCTGTTTCAAGACTTACCGCGGCTGCGTTTGACGGCATGGCGGTTGAACGCCGGATCCTAAAGGAAAAAGGCATGCCGGAAGAAGTCATTCCTACTTTGATTAAAGCAAGGAAGGAAGTAACCGTGCAACATTATCACCGAATTTGGCGAAAATATGTTGCGTGGTGCGAAGATCGGAGTGCTCCGACGGAGGAATTTCAACTGGGTCGATTCCTACATTTCCTGCAATCAGGATTGTCAATGGGTCTCAAATTGGGATCTATTAAGGTTCAAATTTCGGCCCTGTCGATTTTCTTTCAAAAAGAATTGGCTTCAGTCCCTGAAGTCCAGACCTTTGTTAAGGGAGTGCTGCATATACAGCCTCCTGTGGTGCCTCCAGTGGCACCGTGGGATCTCAATGTGGTTTTGGATTTCCTAAAATCTCATTGGTTTGAACCACTAAAAAAGGTGGATTTGAAATATCTCACATGGAAAGTGACCATGCTTCTAGCCCTGGCTTCTGCCAGGAGAGTGTCAGAATTGGCAGCTTTATCTTACAAAAGCCCATATCTGATTTTCCATTCGGACAGGGCAGAACTGCGGACTCGTCCGCATTTTCTCCCTAAGGTGGTGTCAGCATTTCATCTGAACCAGCCTATTGTAGTGCCTGCGGCTACAAGTGACTTGGAGGACTCCAAGTTACCGGACGTTGTCAGAGCATTAAAAATATATATTGCAAGGACAGCTGGAGTCAGAAAATCTGACTCGTTGTTTATATTGTATGCACCCAACAAGATGGGTGCTCCGGCGTCTAAGCAGACGATTGCTCGTTGGATCTGTAGCACAATCCAACTTGCACATTCTGTGGCAGGCCTGCCACAGCCTAAATCTGTAAAGGCCCACTCCACAAGGAAGGTGGGCTCATCTTGGGCGGCTGCCCGAGGGGTCTCGGCATTACAACTTTGCCGAGCAGCTACGTGGTCAGGGGAGAACACGTTTGTAAAATTTTACAAATTTGATACTCTGGCTAAGGAGGACCTGGAGTTCTCTCATTCGGTGCTGCAGAGTCATCCGCACTCTCCCGCCCGTTTGGGAGCTTTGGTATAATCCCCATGGTCCTTTCAGGAACCCCAGCATCCACTAGGACGATAGAGAAAATAAGATTTTACTTACCGATAAATCTATTTCTCGGAGTCCGTAGTGGATGCTGGGCGCCCATCCCAAGTGCGGATTATCTGCATAAATTGTACATAGTTATTGTTAACTAATTCGGGTTATTGTTGAAGGAAGCCATCTTTCAGAGGCTCCGCTGTTATCATACTGTTAACTGGGTTTAGATCACAAGTTGTACGGTGTGATTGGTGTGGCTGGTATGAGTCTTACCCGGGATTCAAAATCCTCCCTTATTGTGTACGCTCGTCCGGGCACAGTACCTAACTGGAGTCTGGAGGAGGGTCATAGGGGGAGGAGCCAGTGCACACCACCTGATCGGAAAAAGCTTTACTTTTTGTGCCCTGTCTCCTGCGGAGCCGCTATTCCCCATGGTCCTTTCAGGAACCCCAGCATCCACTACGGACTCCGAGAAATAGATTTATCGGTAAGTAAAATCTTATTATTAGCAGTGTAAATCCCTGTGTTATATAGCGCTGTGGTGTGTGCTGGCATACTCTCTCTCTGTCTCCCCAAAGGACTTTGTGGGGTCCTGTCCTCAGTCTGGGCATTCCCTGTGTGTGTGCGATGTGTCGGTACGGCTGTGTCGACATGTTTGATGAGGAAGGTTACGTGGAGGCGGAGCAAGGGCAGATAAGTGTGGTATCGCCCCCGTCGGGGCCGACACCAGATTGGATGGATATGTGGAAGGTCTTAAATGACAATGTAAACTCCTTACATAAAAGGTTTGATGACGCTGCAGCCTTGGGACAGCCGGGGTCTCAGCCCGCCCCTGCCCAGGCGTTTTAGAAACCGTCTGGGGCTCATAAACGCCCTCTAGCTCAGATGGTTGACACTGATGCCGACACGGAGTCCGACTCCAGTGTCGACGATGATGAGGCACATTAACAGTCTAAAATGACTAAGGCCATCCGATACATGATTATTGCAATGAAAGATGTATTACACATTTCTGAGCGTAACCCGGTTAATACCAAAAGGGTTTATATGTTTGGGGAGAAAAAGCAGCCAGTGACTTTTCCCCCATCTGATGAATTAAATGAATTGTGTGAAGAAGCGTGGAGTTCCCCTGATAAGAAACTAGTGATTTCTAAGAGGTTACTGATGGCGTACCCTTTCCCGCCAACGGACAGGTTACGTTTGGAAACATCCCCTAGGGTGGACAAGGCGCTGACATGCTTATCTAAAAAGGTGGCCCTGCCGTCTCAGGATACGGCCGCGGATAGAAAGCAGGAAGCTATCCTGAAGTCGGTGTATACAAACTCTGGTACTCTACTGAGACCTGCTATTGCTTCAGCCTGGATGTGTAGTGCTGTAGCAGCGTGGACAGATACTCTGTTAGACGACATAGATTCCCTCGACAGAGATACTGTTTTGCTAACCCTGGGCCATATCAAAGACGTCGTTTTATATATGCGAGATGCTCAGAGGGACATTTGCCTGCTGGGATCTAGAATTAATGCTATGTCCATTTCTGCCAGGAGGGTCTTATGGACTCGGCAATGGACAGGAGATGCTGATTCTAAAAAACACATGGAGGTTTTGCCTTATAAGGGTGAGGAATTGTTTGGGGACGGTCTGTCGGACCTCGTGTCTACAGCGACAGCTGGAAAGTCCACTTTCTTGCCTCAGGTTTCCTCACAGCCTAAGAAAGCACCGTATTATCAAATGCAGTCCTTTCGTTCCCAAAAAGGCAAGAGGGTCAGGGGTGCATCCTTTCTTGCCAGAGGCAGGGGTAGAGGTAAGAAGCTGCACCATGCAGCCAGTTCCCAGGAACAAAAGTCCTCCCCTGCTTCCACTAAGTCCACCGCATGACGTTGGGGCTCCATAGGCGGAACCAGGTGCGGTGGGGGCGCGTCTCCGAAACTTCAGCAGCCAGTGGGTTCGCTCACAGGTGGATCTCTGGGCTATACAAATTGTATCTCAGGGATACAAGCTGGAATTCGAAGCGACTCCCCCCCGCTGTTACCTCAAATCAGCCTTGCCAGCTTCCCCCATGGAAAGGGAGGTAGTGCTGGCGGCAATTCACAAGCTGTACCTCCAGCATATGACTGTCAGGGTCCCCCTCCTTCAACAGGGAAGGGGTTACTATTCCACAATGTTTGTGGTACCGAAACCGGACGGTTCGGTGAGACCCATTCTGAATTTAAAGTCCTTGAACACTTATGTAAAGAAATTCAAGTTCAAAATGGAATCGCTCAGAACGGTGATTGCAAGCCTGGAAGAGGGGGATTTTATGGTGTCGCTGGACATCAAAGATGCTTACTTGCATGTCCCCATTTACCCACCTCACCAGGAGTACCTCAGATTTGTGGTACAGGACTGTCATTACCAATTCCAGACGTTGCCGTTTGGCCTGTCCACGGCACCGAGAATATTTACCAAGGTAATGGCCGAAATGATGATACTCCTTCGGCAGAAGGGAGTTATAATTATCCCGTACTTGGACGATCTCCTCATAAAGGCGAGGTCCAGGGAGCAGTTGTTGATCAGCGTAACACTCTCTCAGGAAGTGTTACTACAGCACGGTTGGATTCTGAATGTTCCAAAGTCGCAGCTGATTCCTACGACGCGTCTGCTTTTCCTGGGCATGATTCTGGACACAGAACAGAAGAAGGTGTTTCTCCCGGTGGAGAAGGCCCAGGAATTAGCATCTCTGGTCAGGGACCTCCTGAAACCAAAACAGGTATCGGTGCATCACTGCACGCGAGTCCTGGGAAAGATAGTGGCTTCATACGAAGCCATTCCCTTCAGCAGGTTCCATGCGAGGATCTTTCAGTGGGATCTGTTGGACAAGTGGTCCGGATCGCATCTTCAGATGCATCGGCTGATCACCCTGTCCCCAAGGGCCAAGGTGTCTCTTCTGTGGTGGCTGCAGAGTGCTCACCTTCTCGAGGGCCGCAGGTTCGGCATACAGGACTGGGTCCTGGTGACCACGGATGCAAGCCTCCGAGGGTGGGGGGCAGTCACTCAGGGAAGAAACTTCCAAGGGCTGTGGTCAAGTCTGGAGACTTCTCTACACATAAATATACTGGAACTAAGGGCCATTTACAACGCCCTGAGTCAAGCAGAGCCTTTGCTTCAAAACCGGCCAGTGCTGATTCAGTCAGACAACATCACGGCGGTCGCCCATGTAAACCGCCAGGGCGGCACAAGAAGCAGGATGGCAATGGCGGAAGCCACAAAGATTCTTCGATGGGCGGAGAATCACGTGCAGGCACTATCAGCAGTGTTCATTCCGAGAGTGGACAACCGGGAAGCAGACTTCCTCAGCAGACACGACCTCCACCCGGGAGAGTGGGGACTTCATCAAGAAGTTTTCCAACTGATTGCAAACCGATGGGAACTGCCACAGGTGGACATGATGGCGTCCCGCCTCAACAAAAGCTAAAACGTTATTGTGCCAGGTCAAGGGACCCTCAGGCGATAGCTGTGGACGCCCTAGTGACACCGTGAGTGTACCAGTCGGTATATGTGTTTCCTCCTCTTCCTCTCATACCAAAAGTACTGAGAATAGTAAGAAAGAGAGGAATAATACTCATTGTTTCGGACTGGCCAAGAAGGACTTGGTACCCGGAACTGCAAGAAATGCGCACAGAGGACCCATGGCCTCTGCCTCTCAGACAGGACTTGCTGCAACAAGGGCCCTGTCTGTTCCAAGACTTATCGCGGCTGCGTTTGACGGCATGGTGGTTGAACGCCGGATCCTAGCGGAAAGAGGCATTCCAGATGAAGTTATTCCTATGCTGATAAAAGCTAGGAAAGACGTGACAGCAAAACATTATCACCGTATATGGCAGAAGTATGTTGCTTGGTGTGAGGCCAGGAAGGCCCCTACGGAGGAATTTCAGCTGGGTCGATTCCTGCACTTCCTACAGTCAGGGGTGACTAAAATTGGGGTCCATAAAGGTCCAGATTTCGTCCCTATCCATTTTCTTTCAAAGAGAACTGGCTTCACTGCCTGAGGTTCAGACTTTTGTAAAGGGAGTGCTGCATATCCAGCCCCCTTTTGTCCCACCAGTGGCACCCTGGGATCTTAACGTTGTGTTGGATTTCCTGAAATCACACTGGTTTGAGCCACTTAAAACCGTGGAACTAAAATATCTCACGTGGAAAGTGGTCATGCTGTTGGCCTTGGCGTCGGCTAGGCGTGTGTCAGAATTGGCGGCTTTGCATGTAAAAGCCCATATCTGATCTTCCATATGGACAGGGCAGAATTGAGGACTCGTCCCCAATTTCTCCCAAAGGTGGTGTCATCGTTTCATTTGAACCAACTATTGTGGTGCCTGCGGCTACTAGGGACTTGGAGGACTCCAAGTTGCTGGACGTAGTCAGGGCTTTGAAGATATATGTTTCCAGAACGGCTGGAGTCAGGAAGACTGACTCGCTGTTTATCTTGCATGCACCCAACAAGCTGGGTGCTCCTGCTTCAAAGCAAACTATTGCTCGCTGGATCTGTAGCACGATTTAGCAGGCTCATTCTGCGGCTGGATTGCCGCATCCAAAATCGGTAAAAGCCCATTCCACGAGGAAGGTTGGCTCTTCTTGGGCGGCTGCCCGAGGGGTCTCGGCATTACATATTTGCCGAGCTGCTACTTGGTCGGGTTCAAACACATTTGCAAAGTTCTACAAGTTTGATACCCTGGCTGAGGAGGACCTTGTGTTTGCTCATTCGGTGCTGCAGAGTCATCCGCACTTTCCCGCCCGTTTGGGAGCTTTGGTATAATCCCCATGGTCCTTACGGAGTTCCCAGCATCCACTAGGACGTCAGAGAAAATAAGAATTTACTCACCGGTAATTCTATTTCTCGTAGTCCGTAGTGGATGCTGGGCGCCCGTCCCAAGTGCGGACTCTCTGCAATACGTGTATATAGTTATTGCTTAACTAAGGGTTATTGTTATGAGCCATCCATTTAGTGAGGCTCAGTTGTTGTTTATACTGTTAACTGGGTAAGGTTATCACAAGTTGTACGGTGTGATTGGTGTGGCTGGTATGAGTCTTACCCTGGATTCAAAATTTCCTTTCCTTGTAATGTCAGCTCTTCCGGGCACAGTTTCCCTAACTGAGGTCTGGAGGAGGGGCATAGAGGGAGGAGCCAGTGCACACCAGATAGTACCTAATCTTTTTTTAGACTGCCCAGTCTCCTGCGGACCCCGTCTATTCCCCATGGTCCTTACGGAGTTCCCAGCATCCACTACGGACTACGAGAAATGGAATTACCGGTGAGTAAATTCTTATTTTTTGTTTTATTAAATGTATTGTTGTACTATCTGAACTGTCTATGCTATTAAATATGTGGGTTGTAATGATCTGCTCTTCTCATATGTGACCAGTAAGCTCTACATAATCTACTGTTTTTTGCAATCATCCCTCTGCCTGCAGCTCAGGGGCAAAGCTAGGGAGTGATGGGCAGGGGTGCCTGTGGGGGTAGGGTAGCAGCAGTGAGATCACTGGCTTAGCACTAACTGATTCATGTAATACACCAGGCTAGTCTGTACAGATTTTGCAGCACTGTGTTTTATGCCAAATTTGACATTAATGCATGCTTACAGCATGAAAACTTGTTAACAAATGAATTGGCAGGCCTACTGTGTGGAATACTATGAATTGTGGGCCCTACTGTGTGGCATACTATGAATTGGGGGTTGTATTTTGTGGCATGCTTTGAATTGGGGGCACTACTATATAGCATACTATAAATTAGGTGCAAGAGATGGGCATGTGACAGATGCATCCTGCCACTCCTCACAAGTATAAGGGCGTTTAGTAATGCCATATGCTTGAAAAAAAATCACAAAGGACGGCTCTCCCAATAAGAGCTTTCCTTTGCGATAGAAGGACTTCTGGGTTTCTGACTGTGTTTCTGGAGGTCTGACCACATTTTTACCTTTGATGCATCCTGCCCCAGTCTGATGGGCATGTGTTGTGGTATATAATAGTTTCATACATTTTGGTTGGGAACGATGATATGGTTCCTAAACTTTTAAGATGACTCCTGGATTTTAGAGAAAATTGTCGAGCACTGTCCTCATGGAGGCAGACATGTGATGTACTGTAGTCGGAGAAATGCTGTGATTGAATGCTGCAGATGTACAAAATTGTGGTCTGTGATTCAGGTGTTTACAGCAATCAGAAATGTACTGTATATTCTGTTACAATATTGTAGCACTTTAATTTTTTTTTCTCAGTAGTGAAAATATAAAAACAATTGATATTTTATATGTGATTCCTGTCCCTACGGCAGAGGTGCCAAAGCAGTGTGCACTTGTGACGTAGTGTCGCACAGTGGTAAGACACAGTTACTTTTCTAGCCCTGGTCCTATGCATGGACTCCACTAATTGCCATTACAGTATGTTATGAGTTATATGCTAGGCAGTATTGTATTGTGTTGTTATTATATTGTACAGTTATATTTTATCTGTTATATTTGGAATATGTAGTTTATTTGGTTATGCTGTGTTCAATGTGTGTAATTGTTAATAGGAATAAATCTATGCCAGAGTGTTATTTAACATAGTTGAAACAATTCATTGTAATCTAAATCCCCTAGCTGTACAATCAGATGTGATTAGGATGAGTAGGTTTAGTAGTAAACAGTTTAAGTATGGAGCTGCAGGTATTCTGATCCTATACACCCCATTGTGTACAGGAGCCCAGACATCTCGTCTCCACTCCTCTGTGACCTCCTGACTGACCGGCTTGTCTTATGAATAAGCAGGGTAGGGTATAAAAAGAGCAATGTCTCTACTGGTAGAGGTGAGATCTGCAGAGAAGGTCAGAGAGTAGATGCACTTCTGGAGTGCATGAACTGACTAGGCATTGCGGTGCTGTCACTGGCGAGAATCCGTGACGAAGGACGCTGTGTGAGCTGGTATCCTAGGCCGGGGGACACAGGAATACTGCCGGCATGTAACAGCAGCAGACTGTAATCCTAAACTACTGTGGGGCCTAGTAGGTGAGGTACCATCCTGGCTTGGAATTGGTAATGTTATTGTATACTGTGCATTTCCCATTTTACTGAACGGTTTATCTGAGTGATCAGAATCCGTATCCTTACAGCAGTGATGTGATTGAGCTGCATTACTCATAGGAGGCATGGCTGAGTGCCATTTTCCTCCTCTGTGTCAGTGGGGAAGGCGGGCAAATATTTGTGGAGATGAGCTCCCATTTCTTCCTGGTTTGCATGGAGTGTGAAGCTGGGTAACCCGGGAATAACCCGGGTTGAAACTGCAATGTGAAAGGTTCTGAGGCTGTTTGGACTCGGGTCAGACCTAGGTTTGCGATGTGAGAGCGGTAAAAAATGTTAACTTTTTGCAAGGCTTTCTAGCAGTAAATGCTTAACCCTGGTTACCAATGAAAGCACCAATTAGGCAGGTTTACATTTCCTTCCTCCCACTGCATCTTTCAACATACATACCCATTTTATCAATTCCAGCATTATAAGCTTACCATGCTAGCTAGTGTTTTGAAAAGTGAAATGTACCCAACGTTGCAGTAGAGGGTAATTCATAGTATGTCTGATGGGTACTGCAAATATTTACAGCTATGGGATAACACCTGGCTGTTCTAATTATTGAATTACAGCTACAGTAAGTGCTTTTTTGCTTTTTTAAAAATTAATTTAGCCTTTAGATATAAAGGAAAACTAGTTAAGAAAAAGCACATTCTGTAAAAGTAGAGATGTCCTTGAAGTAATTGTGTTTATGTTCGGTTTAGTCACTTAGGCATATTTGCGTCTGTAGTAATGGGACTGCTCAATGACAGCTGCAGCCTTGTAGGGCAGGGGTTCGGTAACATAGATATGGTTTTGAAGTCTTTTTGTTGCTTTCTCAAGTCTGCTCTTCAAACTAATTACTAATCAACATAAGCTTTGATATTCCTAATAGAGCTGGAGGGGATATGGGACTCAGGGTCGACACCAATTAGGTCGACTCCCAATGGTCGACAGTGGTTAGGTCGACACTAGAAATAGGTTGACACGAACGATGTAGACATGAGTTTTTTTATGTTTTTTTGGTGTCGTTTTCTCCGTCAAGGGACCGGGAACCCCAGGTAGTGCACCACTCACCATGCTGCGGGCTGCGCTCGGCACAGGTTACCGCTCCCAATCGTAGTCCACGTGGATCGTAAAGTATGAAAAAGTAAAAAAAAAATAAATAAAAATCTTTTGAAAAACTCATGTCGACCTAATGGTCGTGTTGACCTGTTTCTAGTGTCGACTTATCCACTGTCGACCTAATTAGTGTCGACCCAGAGTCCGGATACCTCTAGAGGTAAAGAGAAGTCAAAACTAGATATTTTTATTTATTTTTTTAGCATTAATTTAGTACATCTAGACTAGCAATTACATAATGTATCCAACTTACGTATGTTATGTTTATCTGATCTGTGTACAGTCCAAATCCTATCACTCTAATAAATCTAAATCTAATAAAGCAAATATTTATTTTACCTTAGTGGGATAATGAACTGTATGATACTGTATGATTCTGTTTTTACATGTTCACCTTGAACATTTCCTAAATCACTCAGTTGCGTGTACCTTGTTTCAGGCTTATTTTGTGTGATCAACAGTCTAGATAAATATCCGCATGTTCCCTCTGAAGAGCATCTGAAACATCTGGCTGTTATTGGAGCATAAACAAATCGGGACTGACAAACTATTTGTGGTGCAAAGTGGTTTATGCTGCTCACCCGCAGGGAATGTAACCTTAATGCAGTGTCCATAGCAACAGTCAATATAGATTGATCTGACCAGGCTGCTATGGAAAGTGTCTGCTTTATCCCAAGACCCTAGGGATGTGTGTCACTTGTGTCCTGTACATTGGTCACTCGATGTGCTTTAGATTTGCCACATAGTGTTTTAGAACCAATGTTTCACTAGCCTCCGTCTCTGTTTCTTGGATGCTTTACATAGAAACGGATTTGGAATTATTTACTAAATGTTTGTTTGCTTTCCATTACATCCTTTTTAGTCACGCTCATTTGTGCATGGTGATTTGTACTGATAGCTTTTATATTTATCTATCATGTTTTACAAGTTGTATGGTTTATAGTAAACATGCAGGCTGTGAAATGTAATGAAAGCTGTAACATGAATTATTTGATTAAGTTGTCTGCGCTCTTTATTAATGGTTTCAGACACTGTTGCTTTATATTGTTTTAAAAGCCTTTTGAGATGCATGCTATGTCCTCAGTGACCTTCAGCTAGCTGAACGGTGAGCCAGTAATTTGGCTCAAAGAATGAACAACCGAATCTGTGAGCAATCTGAACACATAACTTCACTACCGTGGAGCAGCTCTTAAAAAAAAAAAAAAAAAAACAACTACAGCTCCTAGCAGCCATTGTTGCCGGGAGCTCCCGGCAGCAAGGGCTGCTGGGAGCTGTAGTTTTATTTAGAGCTGCTTCACTGTAGTGACGTTCCGGACAGCAGCGCTAGTTACACTGATTGCTAAGTGTGTCTCCGGTGCCAGGAAATGCCCAGGGGGAGCGCAGGTGCTGCCTGTACTATATACTACCCCTGGCAGCAGGTGGCATGGCCGGGAGGCGCCCCCCCTCAGCTGTCGCCCCTGGTGAGTGCCATCCTGGCCATGGGGTTGATACACCTCTGTTCAGGGTCCCAACGCCGGAATCCCGACAGGAGGCTAAATGATTCCAACTGCAGACCCGTATTCTCACTTGGGTGGTGGGTCCATGCTGCAAAGCTCGCCAGCGGGCCTGCAGCTTGGCGGGCGCATCGAGCCCCGCGAGGGGACTTGCTGTGCTAGCTGCTGGTATGCCGCTGTCGGGATACTGACAGCCAGTATATCGTATGTATTCCCTCAAACCTGGACCCCAAAGAGTTCATGTTTTCCAGGTCTCCTTTAGAATCACAAGTGAAATAATTAACTCCACCTGTGGCTCTTGTAAAATGTATCTGTGAGTAATGAATACACATGTGCACCTCTTTGTATGACCACAACAGGTTACCCTGGTTAATCAAACCCTATAATGTAAAAAAACAAGCACTAATAGTGCAATACCAATTTACTTTGTGCAGACGAAGCACTCACATAAAATATACATGAAGTATTCCTCTTCGTTTCCGCTACATCTGTACCATCCTTACGCTTAGTATCACTTATCACATCAACTCCACCAGGACCTGGGAATGGTAAAAAGATGAAGCGTCTCCAGATGATTGCACATCCCAGGTAATGGATGCAGGTTACAAAATAACAACATGTTTTAGTTAGGTCTTCATCAAGGTGTGAGGAATAACTGCCCCTAACAAGCCTTTTATCCCCAAAAAGGCAAGTTGCCTAATGTTTTCCTGTCACCTGATACGTAGCATTAAATATTTGGTTGACAGCCGCTGTCGCCATGAAGAGTAATGCTCTTGTCACCATAGACAAATCGGTTTAGTGATCACAACACTGAGGAAGGGAGATACATGGAAAATATTTGTTAAAGTACAGGTTGAGTATCCCTTATCCAAAATTCTTGGGACCAGAAGTATTTTGGATATTGGATTTTTCCGTATTTTGGAATAATTGCATACCCTAATGAGATATCATGGCGATGGGACCCAAGTCTAAGCACAGAATGCATTTATGTTACATATACACCTTATACACACAGCCTGAAGGTAATTTTAGCCAGTATTTTTAATAACTTTGTGCATTAAACAAAGTGTGTGTACATTCACACAATTCATTTATGTTTCATATAAACCTTATACACACAGCCTGAAGGTCATTTAATACAATGTTTTTAATAACTGGGTATTAAAGAAAGTTTGTGCACATTGAGCAATCAGAAAACAAAGGTTTCACTATCTTATTCCCACTCAAAAAATTCCGTATTTCGGAGTATTTGGTTATGGAATACTCAACCTGTATTCGCACACCTCTCAACATCCTGAAATTGTAAATTGTGAGATGGCATGTCACATGGGCGAGTCCTCGTGCCTCTCACCTCTACCCTCTCCTAATAATATCGTTCAGTGATGTGCAGGTACCTCTGTCATTGAAAGGGCACCAAACAATGGGCACCTACATCCCAATATACCCAAAATGGGACAAAGTCCCAATAATTGGGACAGGTAGGATGTATGTACATACAGTATATACACATGCACTTATACCACTGTCATTTAGAGGTAAATAATATATGAAGTGTTAGAAACTAATCTGCTTCTAGTCGCATGTAACCCTTAACCAGCAATTGTCCTAGTAGAAGAAGACAATGGGATAAGGCAGATAGTGTAGCAAATTTGGATTAATACATTAAGGACTGATAAAATGCTGTATATAAATGTGAGAAACTCTTACATTGAAGATATTTTAGGTAAGAAGTCACTTGTGACAATGACATGGATATCTATATATGGATAAGCTTTACACTCTCGCTTGTATAGATGGAGTCTAAGGAGGTTATCCGAAATGTAATGAAAGCTGTAACTTGAATTATTTGATTTGTCTCTTTATTAATGGTTGCAAACACTGTTGATTTATATTGCTTTAACGACTTGCCTGGCATGGTCGCATCAGATGCGACCATGCCAGGCAAGTTGTTAAAGCAATATAAACTTCCCCCCGCTGCTGCTGTCAGAGGGACCGGAAGGTCCCTCTGCCTCCCTGCACCCTCCCCCTGTGTCTGCCGTGCTGCCGATCATTGCTGATCGGTCAGCATGGCAGGATCCCCCCTAGCGGCTGCTGACAATAGCCTCTGGTAAGTGTAAAACAACCCCCCAAGCCATCCACAGACCACCCCTGTGTACTTGGCAGCTGTCCGGGATCTAAAAACTAATGTTGCGATGTTACAGATGTTCCAATGGTTGCGATGTTCCCAATCAATGTTTCTCTATCGTCCTAGTGGATGCTGGGGTTCCTGAAAGGACCATGGGGAATAGCGGCTCCGCAGGAGACAGGGCACAAAAAGTAAAGCTTTAGGATCAGGTGGTGTGCACTGGCTCCTCCCCCTATGACCCTCCTCCAAGCCTCAGTTAGGTTTTTGTGCCCGGCCGAGAAGGGTGCAATCTAGGTGGCTCTCCTAAAGAGCTGCTTAGAAAAGTTTAGCTTAGGTTTTTTATTTTACAGTGAGTCCTGCTGGCAACAGGATCACTGCATCGAGGGACTTAGGGGAGAAGAAGTGAACTCACCTGCGTGCAGGATGGATTGGCTTCTTTGGCTACTGGACATTAGCTCCAGAGGGACGATCACAGGTACAGCCTGGATGGTCACCGGAGCCTCGCCGCCGGCCCCCTTGCAGATGCTGAAAAGATTCGGCATTCAGGATTGGATGCTGGTGACCACGGAGGCCAGCCCGAGAGGCTGGGGAGCAGTCACACAAGGAAAAAATTTCCAGGGAGTGTGATCAAGTCTGGAGACTTTTCTCCACATAAATATACTGGAGCTAAGGGTAATTTTATAATGCTCTAAGCTTAGCAAGACCTCTGCTTCAAGGTCAGCCGGTATTGATCCAGTGGGAAAAACATCACGGCAGTCGCCCACGTAAACAGACAGGGCGGCACAAGAAGCAGGAGGGCAATGGCAAAAACTGCAAGGACTTTTCGCTGGGCGGAAAATCATGTGATAGCACTGTCAGCAGTGTTTCATTCCGGGAATGGAAACTGGGAAGCAGACTTCCTCAGCAGGCACGACCTCCACCCGGGAGAGTGGAAACTTCATCGGGAAGTTTTTCCACATGATTGTGAACCGTTGGGAAATACCAAAGGTGGACATGATGGCGTCCCGTCTGAACAAAAAACGGGACAGGTATTGCGCCAGGTCAAGAGACCCTCAGGCAATAGCTGTGGACGTTCTGGTAACACCGTGGGTGTACCAGTCGGTGTATGTGTTCCCTCCTCTGCTTCTCATACCTAAGGTACTGAGAATTATAAGACGTAGAGGAGTAAGAACTATACTCATGGCTCCGGATTGGCCAAGAAGGACTTGGTACCCGGAACTTCAAGAGATGCTCACAGAGGACTTATGGCCTCTGCCGCTAAGAAGGGACTTGCTTCAGCAAGTACCATGTCTGTTCCAAGACTTACCGCAGCTGCGTTTGACGGCATGGCGGTGGAACGCCGGATCCTAAGGGAAAAAGGCATTCCGGAAGAGGTCATTCCTACCCTGGTCAAAGCCAGGAAGGAGGTGACCGCACAACATTATCACCACATGTGGCGAAAATATGTTGCGTGGTGTGAGGCCAGGAAGGCCCCACGAAGAAATTTCAACTCGGTCGATTCCTGCATTTCCTGCAAACAGGAGTGTCTATGGGCCTCAAATTGGGGTCCATTAAGGTTCAAATTTCGGCCCTGTCGATTTTCTTCCAGAAAAAATTGGCTTCAGTTCCTGAAGTCCAGAAGTTTGTCAAGGGAGTATTGCATATACAACCCCCTTTTGTGCCTCCAGTGGCACTGTGGGATCTCAACGTAGTTCTGGGATTCCTCAAATCACATTGGTTTAAAACCAGTCAAATCTGTGGATTTGAAGCATCTCACATGAAAAGTGACCATGCTCTTGGCCCTGGCCTGGGCCAGGCGAGTGTCAAATTGGTGGTTTTTTTCTCAAAAAAGCCCATATCTGTTTGTCCATTCGGACAGGGCAGAGCTGCGGACTCGTCCCCAGTTCTCTCCCTAAGGTGGTGTCAGTGTTTCACCTGAACCAGCTTATTGTGGTGCCTTGCGCCTACTAGGGACTTGGAGGACTCCAAGTTGCTAGATGTTGTCAGGGCCCTGAAAATATAGGTTCCAGGACGGCTGGAGTCAGGAAAACTGACTTGCTGTTATCCTGTATGCACCCAACAAACTGGGTGCTCTTGCTTCTAAGCAGACTATTGCTAGTTGGATGTGTAATACAATTCAGCTTGCACATTCTGTGGCGGGCCTGCCACAGCCAAAATATGTAAATGCCCATTCCACAAGGAAGGTGGGCTCATCTTGGGCGGCTGCCCGAGGGGTCTCGGCTTTACAACATTGCCGAGCGGCTACTTAGTCAGGGGCAAACACGTTTGTAAAATCCTACAAATTTGATACCCTGGCTAAGGAGGACCTGGAGTTCTCTCATTCGGTGCTGCAGAGTCATCCGCACTCTCCCGCCCGTTTGGGAGCTTTGGTATAATCCCCATGGTCCTTTCAGGAACCCCAGCATCCACTAGGACGATAGAGAAAATAAGAATTTACTTACCGATAATTCTATTTCTCGGAGTCCGTAGTGGATGCTGGGCGCCCATCCCAAGTGCGGATTATCTGCAATACTTGTACATAGTTACAAAAATCGGGTTATTATTGTTGTGAGCCATCTTTTCAGAGGCTCCGCTGTTATCATACTGTTAACTGGGTTCAGATCACAGGTTGTACAGTGTGATTGGTGTGGCTGGTACGAGTCTTACCCGGGATTCAAAATCCTTCCTTATTGTGTACGCTCGTCCGGGCACAGTATCCTAACTGAGGCTTGGAGGAGGGTCATAGGGGGAGGAGCCAGTGCACACCACCTGATCCTAAAGCTTTACTTTTTGTGCCCTGTCTCCTGCGGAGCCGCTATTCCCCATGGTCCTTTCAGGAACCCCAGCATCCACTACGGACTCCGAGAAATAGAATTATCGGTAAGTAAATTCTTATTTTTGATGTTTGGGAAAAAAAAAATGTTAAAAAAATAAATAAATATATATATATATATATATATATATATAATTTTTTTTTTTTTTTTTTTTTAAATAAAGTAGTTTTGGATAGGGTTAAGTTCATGTTCTTCACCTAATTCACTCATAAAAAAACCCTGACATTTTCGGAGTGTTTTTTTGGGGGAAAAAACGTTAGTTAAGTGGTTAAAAGCCTTTTGAAATGCATGCTATGTCCTCAGTGACCTTCAGCTAGCAAAACGGTAAGCCAGTAATTTGTGAGCAATATGAACACATACAGCACCTTTTCTCCTGTTAGAAAATGTGTGTTTCAGCCCCTGAAACCCAACATAAACTGAGATCGAATTTCATCTATTTTAATTTGATTTAAAATTACCAAAATCGACCTTTAGTAAATTTCCCCCCAATAGTGTAATATACTTGGTGGTATTCAAAACATTTATCATGTAACTCATAATCTCTCAAACCGGTGTGCAGTTAATATACCACCTGTCGGGATCCCGGCGTTCAGGATCCCAATGCCGGTATCCCCACAGTGGCTAAATGCTGGCAGTCGGAATCCCAACCGCAGTCCTGTATTCCCACTTTGGGGGTAGGACACGCCACGAAACTCACCACCGGGCCTGAAGCGTGGCTAGCGCAGAGAGACCGCGAGGGTACTCGCTGCCGGGATGCTGCTGTCTGGGATACTGACACCTGCTGCAGCAGCAGGCTGGGACTGCAGTGATGGTGCCCAGCCCGGGAGATGGCATTTGGCGCTGTGACCCCCGGCGGGGAAGCCAGAGCAGCGCCGTGACCCACATCCCTCATCTTCCCCCGGCAGCGGTCACATGTGACCGGGGGGAGCTGAAGGTGCAGCGCTGCATCAGGAGCTGTCAGAAGCCGGCACCTGGTGCAGCATCAGGTAACCCCCAACAAGCTGCTGCTCGTGCTGGCTTATCGGGTTAAAACGATAGCCCCCCGGCGGGACAATTAGCCCGACAGACTTTAATTGATATATAGTGTGTTCTGCTGCGGAGTACACTGGGCTCCACAAGGAAAGGCATAGGGATGTAGAGTAGGAACTTGATCCGAGGCACCAACAAGCTCAAAAGCTTTGACTGTTCCCAGAATGCATAGCGCCGCCTCTATAACCCCGCCTCCCTGCACAGGAGCTCAGTTTTGTAGTTGGTGCCGCAGATAGCAGGCACATAACAGAGGGGCTGCTCTGGGCAGCCCTAAGAAGAGCTTTTTTGAAGAAAAGTGAAGACTTCAAGGGCTGTGGCAGTGTGTACATGTCTAGTGACATTCACTGCTGCAGCTCCATCTCTCCCCAGCGGCGCTGTACACTCCCGAGCCCTGGTTGCCAGATAACTACAGCAGGAGGCTCCGGTTTTCTTCTGGTCAGGCCCACACGACGGGGGCTCTCCGGGATCGCGTGGCCGCGCTTCGGGAGGTAGTGAGTGGATCCCGCTCGCAGGACCTGTGCTTTATTGCGATCCGGCGCGGTCGGTGGGAGGCGGGCCGCGCGCGTTGGCCACTGTGGCAGTACAGGCGATCCCACTAGATCACCAGGGCATGGGTACAGGTCAGGTTTTCCCTTAAAACCTTTTTATGTGTAACCCGCAGTACCTGGTGGTTTTGCCATCAGAGGGGACAAGGCTTAGACCTGGAGCCCCTCCCCCAGCCCCAGGGCGCCATTTCCAGCAAATGTTCCCGCCCTGGAGCTGCATATCTGTCTCTCCCTCACTCCCTGTCAGTGTCTGGGCGCCATTTCTCTCAGCTACACTGTTCCTGGAACTGCTTGGGCAAATCCTCCTTTGTAAAGCCGCCTGGTTGTCAGCGCTGTGACTTTACACGACACTTAAGTATTCTACATGTCAGTTAGACAGTGTTAGTTAAGAAAGAGTGCATTTAGTCAGGGTTCTCTGGTACAAGTACCCTGTGATATACATCCAGTTCTTACTGTGCAGTGTTATATCTATTGACTACATAGCTATATAATAAGCTAGTCCAGTGGTGTATTATTGTTCGTAATAACCTCTGCATTGTTTAACTGTGACTATATGTGTGTGCATTAGCTTGCTGAGTGGTTTCCATTTCGTATCTCTCACTCAACTTGCTATCCCTATATTCTATAACCTGAAGGGGCTTGGTGCGTCGGGTTTTATATTTATATAGGATTTTCACAAGATATACTTTAATACGTATTTTTCTCTGTGATTTTAGTCCCTATATCTATCCTGTATCTCTGCTTGTGCTGACTACACTGCGCAGGGGTTTGGGCAAGAGGTATTGTGCTGCTGACATTTGTACTGTGTTACCTGATACTGCAAGTTATATCATGTCTGCTTCTGAAGGTAACGGTTCTGGGGCTGAATACACTGCCGGTGTTGCTGACGCCACAGATCACTATGAGGAGACTACAGCAGCTGTGGGCTCTGGTTCTGGGGGCTCCTTGCCCCCCAGTGGGACTGTGGAAATGGGGGTACATAATGACCCACCATGGGATACTTTCTCCACGCTTCTACATACGCTAGTTACTAAACTAACACCCCCTATGGGACCTCCTATGCCGGTGCAACCGTATGTGGTCCCCGCAGCTAACCCGCCATGGGCGGATAATTTATCTGCTCAATTGAAGAAGTTGAACCAGTCCTTGACTAATAAAAAGTCTGACTCTCGCTCGCCTAAGACCAAGGGATCCTATAAGCGAGCTCTTATCTCCTCACAATCCACTGCTGTCACTGACACCTCGTCTGATGAAGATGGCGCTTACACTGACCCCACAGATTCTGACACAGATACTGCTGATGGGGAGGGTAGTTCACATGTGGATGTTCCTGATCTTTTGGAGGCTATTAAGTTGATTTTACAGATTACGGATGATCCCGAGCCATCCGACCCTCCTAAGAAACCAGATAGGTTCAAGCATCAGAAGGTGGTTAAACATGTTTTACCTCACTCTGACCACCTAGTGGATATACGTCAGGAACCCTGGGGAAACCCGGGTAAGAATTTGTGATTCAAAAGAAGATGCTGGCTCGCTATCCCCTCGCGCCAGAGGTGTCTAAAAATTGGGAAACGCCTCCTCCAGTGGACTTACATGTGGCTAGGATGGTGGTTTCCTCAGCTCTACCTTTCACTACCATCACGTCTCTAAAAGAGCCTTCGGATAAACGTGTGGAGGGTTGTCTGAAAGCGATTTACACCCTCACGGGTGCTGCACAAAGGCCCACTATTGCAGCAACATGGGCTACAGAGGCTATTGAAGCATGGGCCCTAGAGTTAGAAGCTGAAATCTCTTCTGACCATGCTAGACAATGCTTGTCATATATTGTCACAGCTTCTCACTATATTAAAGAGGCAGCTTCTGATGCCGGTATTCTGGCAGCCAAGGCCTCTACTACATCAGTCCTGGCTCGCCGGATATTGTGGCTGAGATCCTGGTCTGTGGATCTGGACTCTAGAAAAACCCTGGAGGTACTCCCTTTCAAGGGAGATATTCTGTTTGGGGAGGACTTAAATAAGATTGTGGCTGACTTGGCTACTGCCAAAACTGCCTGTCTGCCAAGTACCGCTCCTTCTGTGTCGAAGGCTAAAGGTACTTCCTTTCGCCCCTTTCGTCCTTCAGGTAAAACAAAAGGCCAGGCGTACAACAAGCAGGCCCGCACTTCCAAACCTGGTAAGCCGAAGCCCAAAAGAGCCTGGGCTGCCCGTCAGCCAGCTTCCAAGACCGATAAGCCTGCCGCATGACGGGGTGGGGGGCCGGCTTCTAGGGTATACCCAGGAATGGTTGAAGACCACTTCAGATGCCTGGGTACGGGAAGTCGTCACTCGCACCTACCCCCTCATTGGTTTTGCCGGACAGACAAAGGCAAACACTCTACATTCGGTGGTACAGACCCTCCTGGATACAGGAGTCGTAGTACAGGTGCCTCTTGCTCAGAGGGGCCGGGGGTACTATTCTCCTCTGTTTCTGGTCCCGAAACCGAATGGGTCCTCCCGGCCCATTCTCAACCTCAAGGCATTGAACAGGTTTGTGAAAGTTTCCAAGTTCCGTATGTAAACCCTTCGCTCTATAGTTCTGGCCTTGGAACCTGGGGACTACATGGTCTCCCTGGACATACAGGATGCTTACCTGCATATATTCCTATAGCAGTGTCACATCAGCAATACCTGAGGTTTGCCATTGGCAACCTCCATTACCAGTTTCGGGCGTTACCCTTTGGTTTAACAACGGCTCCGCGAGTCTTCACCAAAGTTATGGCGGTGATGGCGGTGGTACTCCGCTGTCAAGGGGTCAGGATACTGCCGTATCTGGACGACTTGTTAATCCTGGCAAATTCCCCAGAACTTCTCCTACGTCATCTGGATATGACTGTCCAGTTTCTACAAGCCCACAGGTGGCTCATCAACTGGATGAAATCCTCCCTGGTCCCTGCTCAGAGCATGGTGCACCTGGGAACGCTATTGGACACTCACAACCAGCGATTGTTCTTGTCTCAGGATAAAGTCCTGAAGCTTCAGGACAGGATTCGTTGCTTCTTTTCTTGTCCGCAAGTGTCAATACATTCGGCGATGCAGGTGCTGGGCCTCATGGTATCAGCATTCGACATGGTGGAGTATGCTCAATTCCATTTTCACCCCCTCCAGAGGCTGATTCTAGCCAAGTGTAACGGCCTGCCTCACCGGATCAGGTCTCACATGATCTCATTGACTCCGGAGGTCCGTCTGTCGCTGCACTTGTGGCTCCAGGACCAACGAATGTGCAAGGGCTGTCCCTTCTGGATATTCGACTGGGTCCTGTTGACGACGGATGCCAGTCTAAGAGGTTGGGGCGCGGTGCTGGACCAAGGAGGAATCTTTCCTCTCGATCAACATTCTGGAATTGCGGGCGGTCTTCAATGCGTTGAACCTGGCCCAGCATTTAATTCAGAACCGTCCTGTTCAAGTTCAGTCGGACAACGCCACCACAGTGGCTTACATAAATCATCAAGGCGGCACTCGAAGCCGTTTGGCAATGAAGGAAGTCTCACGGATTCTACATTGGGCGGAACGCCATCTACCGGCCATATCGGCAATATTCATTCCGGGAGTCCTGAATTGGGAAGTGGACTTTCTCAGTCGTCAGGACGTACACCCCGGAGAGTGGGGCCTCCATCCAGAAGTGTTTCAACTCCTAGTGGAAAAGTGGGGCCTTCCAGACGTAGATCTGATGGAGTCTCGACACAATCACAAGGTTCCGGTCTTCGGAGCAAGGACGAGGGATCCTCAAGCAGCATTCGTGGATGCGCTGGCGGTGCCGTGGAGGTTTCAACTGCTGTACGTGTTCCCTCCGGTGTCACTCCTGCCCAGGGTAATTCGGAAGTTCAAGCAAGAAAAAGGAATTCTGCTTCTCATAGCTCCAGCGTGGCCCAGATGGCACTGGTTCTCAGACCTGCAGGGCCTATCGTCAGAGCGTCCAATTCTACTTCCACAATGCCCAGACCTCCTTGTTCAGGGCCCCTGTGTCTACCAGGACCTAGCCCGGCTGTCTTTGACGGCGTGGCTCTTGAATCTTCCGCCTTAAGGGCTAAAGGGTTGTCTGAGGAGGTCATTCAAACTATGTTGCGGGCCCGGAAACCGGCTTCTGCTCGGATTTACTATAGGTTCTGTCATTCTTACTTTGTTTGGTGCGCATCTAATGATTATGACACTTCCAAGTTTAGTACAGCCAAGTTGTTGGCCTTTCTTCAGCAGGGCCTGGACTTAGGCCTGCGTCTGGCCTCCCTCAAGGTTCAAATATCTGCCTTGTCGGTGTAGTTTCAGAGAAAGATTGCGACCTTACCTGATGTGCATACCTTTACTCAGGGTGTGTTGCGTATCCAACCTCCCTATGTCCCGCCTGTGGCTCCTTGGGACTTGTCGGTGGTTTTGGAGGCATTACAAGAGTCTTCGTTTGAACCTCTTGTTTCAGCTGATCTTAAGTGGCTTTCCCTTAAGGTGGTGTTTCTGCTGGCTATTGCTTCAGCTAGAAGAGTGTCGGATTTGGGTGCCTTGTCTTGTAGTTCACCATATCTGATATTTCACTGTGACCGGGCGGTTCTTAGGACTCGTCCCGGATATTTGCCTAAGGTGGTTTCTTCGTTCCACCTTAACCAGGAGATCGTGGTTCCGGCACTTGTTTCTCCTGATCTGTCTCCCAAAGAGCGGTCTTTGGATGTGGTATGGGCTCTCCGTATCGATGTGAAGAGAACTGCTTCTATTAGGAAATTTGATTCTCTCTTTGTGCTGTTTGGATTTCACAAACGAGGCTGGCCTGCTCACAAGCAAACTTTGGCCAGATGGATTAGAATGATGATTGCACATGCTTATGTGAGGCCTGGTCTGTCAGCTCCTGCTCAGGGAGGCGGGTTAAAGAGGAGGCGGCGCTATGAATTCTGGGAACAGTCAAAGCTTTTGAGCCTGTTGGTGCCTCGGATCAAGATCCTACTCTACACCCCTATGTCTTTCCTTGTGGAGCCAAGTGTACCTCGCAGAAAGAGTTTTAACAAAGGTAAGTTCTTACCATAAAACTCGTTATAATAATATGCTTGAAAAATAAATTGAATATATGGTTTTCTGTATGGTTTTTTTTTGTGCCGAAACTGCCCACAGATACTGTATGTGTAGACCAAGTGAAAAATTTACCATACTTAAGGGTATATTCAGTTGAAGTCGGATCCATTCCGACATGCATTTGTCGGAATGGATCCGACAACCCCTATACAAATCTCATCTCAATTTGACTTTTTCAAGTCGAATTGAGATGAGTGACCCAGAGGAGGAGAGGGGGAGGGGAGCCGCAGGGAGACCAGCGGGGGACAGCCGCCGGCAGCCAGAGGAGATCAGCGCTACAGTAGCGCTGCAGAGGGATGTCACGTAGCCGCCCGACCTCACGGCAGTGTCCACCCGGCTCCAGCAAGCTTGCCGTGAGCGGCGCAGCTGTGTGACATCCTGCTGTAGTGCTGATCTTCTCTGGCTGCCCGCGGCAGTCCCCCATCTCCCTGCGGCTCTCCTCCTCTGGTTCCGCATCTCAGTCCGACATCTTTTGATGTCGGACTGAGATGGTCGACACAAGCACGTGGTTCGGCAGCTATTCCACCGACCCACGTGCTTTTCGACAAGTCGAATTTATTGACTTCTCGAAAATATTGAATAGGTCGAATCACGATTCGACCTTAAAAATTCGAAAACTGACGAAGTTTTCGACTTCAATTGAATATACCCCTTAACGGTAAAGGTTTTTTTTCTCCTGTACTCCTGGTCACCAGTGACTTGGGAAAGTGCCTGATATGTAGTGAAATGCTTGTGACCTTGAATGCATTATATGTAAATGCCTGAGGCATCGAAGTGTAACCCGCAATCTCCTCAAGGCAATGACTTGTGCCTGTAACATCTTGTACTGTTGTACTGCTACAAACAATATTTGAAGTGTTGAGAGATTCTTGAAGCCCATATTTAATAAACAGAGCACTATCTTCTGTGTGCTCTATAAAGTCCTTAATAAATCCCCTTTATAATGAGATAGGGAAGAGGCAAACTGGCTAAGCTTAGAATAAAACTGCTTACCGTACTACATTGACATATGAGCTGTTATTTTATGCTTTAGTTATCAGGCTAATTTCTGAGTGTTTTTGCTTAGTGCAGTGGTTCTCAAACTTTTTTTGAATCATGAGTAACAGCATTTTGTTTCACAGCACCCCTGGGCGCAAAGTTTCTTATTGAAAAATTCTGAATAAATATTAAATTAAGGGCCCCATTTATCAACAAGACGTAACCCCTTTAGCACTCAATAAAAACTAAGTTTACCACTGTTAGCCCCTGTACACAAACATTGGTTTTGCCTATCACATGTTATAGACAATAGTTTGAAGTGGTCCTGGACCTCCAACATCCCAGGGCACCCCTGCAAACGCCTTGAGGCACCCCAGGGTGGCAAGTCCCCAGTTTGTAAAGCACTGGTTTATTGTAACCTGGTTTCCTCACACTATGTAGGTGCGCAGAAAAGCTTGATATGTTCAGGTACCCTATAGCCTTGATGTTGGCGGCACATCTTGCTGATTTGAATTGGCCAACTCTCCCGTGACACCCATGTAACACCCCTGTAACACACCCATGACACCTTCTCTTCTTGTGATCACTTGGGGTCACCTCCTAGTCTCCACCCAGAAATGCCCATGGATTGCAGATGTCATCTGTAATCACAGTGATGCCATACGTAAATGTGTACAACATCCCACACACTGGTTTGCCTATGCGCAGTAAGTGTTTCCTAGACATTTTGCACACTGCAGCAGAAAATAAATAGCTCAACAGTGTGAACATAGGTGCTGCGTCCACCTCTGAATCAGGCCTTAAGTAATTGGACCACTTTCCGCACATTTTTGAAGCATGAGAGAATAAAAAAAATCCTGTTTTATTTATTAACAGTTTCTTATATAGCGCAGCGTATTCCATTGCGCTTTACAATTAGAACAACAGTAATAGAACAAAACTGGGTAAAAACAGACAGACATAGAGGTAGGAAGGCCCTGCTAGCAAGCTTACATTCTATAAGGAAATAGGCATTGATACACAAGGATAGACGCTACCTATTGCATAATGGTTCACCAGATTGCTAGGTTCTTAATGGGTTGTATGATATGATCACCCAGCAATTTTGGCAAATGGTCTGTAATTAGATAGGGAAGCACTGAAGGTTTATGCGGGTGGGTCTGGAATTATGATAGGCTTGTCTGAAGAGGAGAGTTTTCAGGGAATGTTTAAAGGTTTGGAGACTAGAGGTGAATCTTATTGTGCGTGGGAGGGCATTCCACAGAGTGGGTGAATCCCGGTGGGAACAAGTAATACGTGTGGATGAGAGATGCAGATTTTGTGCAGAGCGGAGAGGTCGGTTAGGAAGATATAGCTTGAGGTGAGTGAAGAGATGTATGTTGGTGCAGTTTGGTTAATAGCCTTGTATGTAAGTAAAAGTATTTTATATTTAATATGGTAGACTACCGGTAACCAATGGAGGGACTGACAGAGCGGATCTGCAGATGATGAACGTCTAGCGAGGAAGATGAGCCTCGCAGCTGCATTCAAAATGGATTGTAGTGGTGAGAGCCTATATTTGGGAAGACCAGTCAGGAGACTATTACAAAAATCAATGCGGGAGATAAATGAGAGCATGGATCAGAGTTTCTGCTGTGTCTCATGTAAGATATGGTTGTATTTTGGATATGTTTCTTAGATGTATGTAACATGATTTTGAGACAGATTGAATGTGGGGAACAAAGGACACCTAGGCAGCGAGCTTGTGGGGTAGGGATGATTGCTGAGTTATCAACAGTGATAGAGATATCAGGTTGGGAACTACTATTGGGCTTTGGAAATATAATTAATTCTGTTTTTGTTTTGGAAATATTAAGTTTGAGGTGGCGAGATGTCATCCAAGATGAAATGGCAGAAAGGCATTGAGTGACACGGCCCAATACAGATGGTGACAAATCTAGGGAGGATAGGTAGATTTGAGTATCATCTGCATGCAGATGATACTGAAACCTGAAAGAGCTGATTAGTTTGCCAAGAGATACGGTATAGATAGAGAAAAGCAGAGGACCTAAGACTGAGCCTTGCGGTACTCCAACTGAAAGAGGTAGCAAAGAGGAGGTGGAATCAGAGAAACTAACACTGAAGTAGCGATTAGATAAGTAGGATGAGAACCAAGAAAGGGCTGTGTCCTGAAGACCTAGGGATTGTAGTGTTTGTATGAGGAGACAGTGGTCAACAGTGTCAAAGGCAGCAGAGAGGTCAAGGAGAATAAGTAGTGAGTAATGGCCTTTAGATTTAGCAGTGACCAGATCATTCACTACCTTAGTCAGTGCTGTCTCTGTGGAGTGTTGGGCATGAAATCCTGACTGAAGTGTGTCCATAAGCTGTGTTAAGAAAGTGTGTAAGGCTAGAGTAGGCAAGTCTCTCAAGTAGCTTGGAGAGGCATGGGAGCTGAGAGATGGTACGGTAGTTTCAGAGAGTGTTTGGGTCAGAATTTAGTTTTTTCCCAGAATGGGAGTAATCACTGCATGCATTTTGGATCTTATCGATCTTGTCCTTGAAATAGGAAGCAAAATCTTGCTCTCTGATAGTGGCTGGTGGGTTGGGTGAGGGAGGGACAAGAAGTGATCTAAAATGTGAGTAATACCAGAGTATGAGTTATTATTGATAATGAAGAAAAGATATATTGGTTTATCAAATAATGTGCAAAGTATATTTGAAAACTTGCAAGTGTCTTTGTTTCCATTACTCTTTATGGGGAGATCTAGCTTTTAGCAGGATATATCGCATCTAAAATGTGATGTGTAGTACATACCACCCTATGTCTGCTATTGACATCACTGTTGCTCAATGCAACAATTTCTTCTCTTCAGACCCTCAATGTGAACAGTGTCGCAATGCGCCGGTGCCCGGCATTAACCTACCAGGTCCATCAACACTGGTGACTAAATGTCGCAGCGGGTCCTCTATGGATGGGCGTTCGTCAGTGCCCGCTACATTGAGATTTTCTCCTGAGCTGTTTCCTCTGGCTTCTGCATTTCAGTCCCCGGCAATTAACAGGTGGTCACGGGTCCCACAGGGATGCACATGCCGCTCTGCCTTAAATTTAAAGGGGACTGCGCACTTGATGTGATGTCACATTTGGCGACAGTTTTGAATGCGCCTCCCTATATAACAGTCTCTGAGCACTGACAAGTGCATGACTATAGATTTGCATACACCATACTCACTCTAGCCCTTGTGTGTCTTTGTGGATTCTACTGGAAATTTTCTTTACATTCCTACATCTTTTGTGTTCTGGTCCCTACCTGATTCTTGCCTGTTCCTCAACCAAAGTTTCCCGTCCTGTCCCGACCCAGTTTGACGACTGTTGGCGAACATCAATTTCAACTTCAGTATATACCAATCCCGTACTTGGGAACGCAGACAGAGGGCCATGACCTACCTGCATGTCGAGTACAGCAGGAGTCCCTGGGGAAAGCCACTGACCTGTTAGACTCCAAACCTCTGTTGTGAGGGGTGGTCTTCAGTATGCCGAATGTCGGGATCCCGGCGCACAGTATACCGGCGCCGGAATCCCGACACCCGGCATACCGACAGCTATTCTCCCTCATGGGGGTCCACGACCCCCCTGGAGGGAGAATAAAATAGCGTAGCGCGCCACCGTGCCCGCAGCGTGGCGAGCGCAGCGAGCCCGCAAGGGGCTCCTCTGCGCTCACCACGCTGTTGGTATGCCGGCGGTCGGGCTCCCGGCACCGGTATGCTGGTCGCCGGAAGCCCGAGCGACGGCATACCGTACTACACCCGTTGTGAGTACATATGTGTTTACTTACATCGGTATCTTTCCTGCAGGTTAAACAGCCATGCTGTGCCATGGGGTTATTTGGCAGCGCCGACCGTCTTTTAAGTATACATTTTTCCATTAAAACGTCTTATTTGCAAAACTCAGTTAGGATACACAAGCAGCTTTTGCTGATTAAAATGATATGCGGCATGCCTATATTCTGTATGCGACTACACTTGTATCTGCATGCAAAATGCTGTGCTATGTGTTTTTCTACAAAACACTAACATAGCATTTCGTATGCAGATACAGGTGTGGATGCACACAGAATATAGGCATTTTGCACACAATTTTAGTCTGCTTGTACGTCTTAGTCATATAGTGATGCATATAAGAAGCACTTTTCTGTCCCCTTAGGCTGCAGAAAATGCAATGTACAGTAAGTTCTTCTCTACTACTCCCATGGACTGGTTGCACTTGGTTGTGGCTAGTTGCAACTGCAACTTATGCGCACTATGACCTGTTCATTGGTAAGCAGGTCACATCTGTATATTTGTTATGCAGCTGTAAGCTTATTTTGGTGTGTATAGTAAGGATGGACTACTTCTCCCAGGGGATATATTGATGTGATAAATGTGTACCCAAAATCAGTAATAACTTAACTTCTCATTTTCCTGACTCTTTTTTGTCAAAGTTTTCAGATAACAGGCTTTTGGATAGGAAATTAGATATCTTGGCAGAGAAGAAGCTCTATTTTTGACAGAGGAAATGAAAGTTTAACTTCAGTTGTGTATCTAAAACAAATAATAATTCTGATTGAAATTGGAGTACAAGAAGTTCATAAAATTGGATGTTAAAGCAAAGACTGTCTTTTTTTGGGCTGTAGAATTGACAATAAATAGAGTCCTACAAATACAGGATTAGAACAGTTGATTCACACTATGGGCCTTATTAAACGTTAGTAGTAAAGGGGGGTACACGTCGCAGAGATGTTTGCTTAATTTCTAAGCAATCTGACTTGATTGCTTAGAAATTAAGCACGGATCCCTCAGTATGTATGTATGTATAGCGATAGCGATGCGCGGCCCCATGCGTCACTATCGCTGACTCTAGTTTGGCCTGCATGCATGCCAAATCTAGTCAGATTTCTCACTTCACGGCTGGGTGAAGTGAGTGGTTCCCCCCCCCCCCCCCTCGCTCGGCACACATTGCGCTGTGTGCTGAGCGATCTGTTCTAGATCGCTCAGCACACATCTCTGGGACACATCGCTACATGTGTACCTCGCTTAAGAGCAAAAAAAGGAGCAATTTGTCCCTTGGTAAAATCATGTTGCAGTGCATTTGTACCACTTGCTTTTCTACATGCTTTGTTCCATGAGCAAATACTCAGTACTCCGGTTTGTTAGCAAGCCAGAAAAGCAGGCAACTGGGCAAAACCATGTTACATTACAGGGGGGCAGAGAGATTTATATTTGGGGAGGTTATATTGTTTCTGTGCGTGGTAAATACTGGCTGCTTCATTTTTACACTGCAATTTAGATTTCAGTTTGAACACATCTCTGCAGAGAGAGTTAAGCCCAGTACTCACGGGCCGATCAAGGAGAGATGCGTGCTGAGCGAACCGCTCAGCACACATCTCTCCTGCCGCTCAGCACAGCGCGATCTGTGCTGAGCGTGCGGGGGGAGACGGGGGGGCCGCTCACTTCACCCAGCGGGTGAAGTGAGCGACCCGCTAGATTGGCCTGCATGCAGGCCAATCTAGCAGCGGCGATAGCGATGTGCGGGGCCGCGCATCGCTATCGCCGAGGGGGCTACACACGGAGCGATCCTGCCGATATTCTAAGCAATCTAGTCAGATTGCTTAGAATATCGCTCCGTGAGTACCCCCCTTTAGATTTGAGTGGGGTAACCACACCTGCAGTGCACATGGGCCCTCATTCCGAGTTGTTCGCTCGCTAGCTGCTTTTAGCAGCATTGCAGATGCTAAGCCGCCGCCCTCTGGGAGTGTATCTTAGCTTAGCAGAATTGCGAACGAAAGATTAGCAGAATTGCGAATAGAAAATTCTTAGCAGTTTCTGAGTAGCTCCAGACTTACTCAGCCATTGCGATCAGTTCAGTCAGTTTCGTTCCTGGTTTGACGTCACAAACACACCCAGCGTTCGCCCAGACACTCCCCCGTTTCTTCAGACACTCCCGCGTTTTTCCCAGAAACGCCAGCGTTTTTTCGCACATGCCCAGAAAACGGCCAGTTTCCGCCCAGAAACACCCACTTCCTGTCAATCACAGTACGATCACCAGAACAATGAAAATTCCTCGTTATGCCGTGAGTAAAATACCTAACTTTTGTGTAAAATAACTAAGCGCATGCGCAGTAAGCGACTAATCGCAATATAGCGAAAATCGGCAACAAGCGAACAACTCTGAATGACCCCCATGGTTCTGCCCTTTAGAGGAAAATGTGGTATTGCAATCAACCTTGAATTAGGCCCAATACA
The DNA here is from genome assembly GCF_028390025.1 of Pseudophryne corroboree. Taxonomy (NCBI): domain Eukaryota; kingdom Metazoa; phylum Chordata; class Amphibia; order Anura; family Myobatrachidae; genus Pseudophryne; species Pseudophryne corroboree. Next base: position 575,399,682 of record NC_086448.1, read on the forward strand.
CTGTATACTGTTATTTGTGGGCAACTTGTCTGCTCTTTCTTGTATTGCTAGTTATATTGCAGCATTTATCTTTTCTTTCTGAAATATATTTTAATTTTATCACATTATTACTGTTCTTCCCTACTTAGGATTTGAATTTCTTGGTATACTACCATGGGAAACCATGTTGGAAGAAGAGAACACACTGATGACCTTTCTGCAAAGGTAAGAAGATTAGTGTCCGTTTTTAAATATTGCTTAAAATACAAATGCCTTATGGGGGTAATTCCAAGTTGATCGCAGCAGGACATATTTTAGCAGTTGGGCAAAACCATGTGCACTGCAGGGGAGGCAGATATAACATGTGCAGAGAGAGTTAGATTTGGGTGTGGTGTGTTCAATCTGCAATCTAAATTGCAGTGTAAAAATAAAGCAGCCAGTATTTACCCTGCACAAAAACAAAATAACCCACCCAAATCTAACTCTCTCTGCAAATGTTATATCTGCCTCCCCTGCAGTGCACATGGTATTGCCCAACAGCTAAAAAATGTCCTGCTGCGATCAACTTGGAATTACCCCCTATATCTGATAGTTGTGTTTTAATGTTTGTACAAGTTGTTAAACAAATGTAAAATATGACCTTAATTTCCATTTATATACGTATAACAAATGAACAATATGGATAAAAAGGCAGAACTTGTAGTTCACATAAAATAGCATGTTAGTGTCTGGCACTTTGCTTGGACTGCAGTCAGGCTGCAACAGTGGTGCATGCAGGGTGGATTTCTGAGTACCCAGAAACCCCACCCCCCCAACACAATGGACCAGATTTTTCTTGTATCTCAGCCGTGGTCTGACGGTTGGCAATTGTAGCCCCACCCCCTTGTGGCTGTATGCCACAATTTTGCGGGTCTGTCAGGAGGGGGCGGAGTCAGTATGACTTGATATAATTGCCCTCTCCCCACCGATCCACAAATTGCAGCATAAAGCTGTGAGGGGGCAGGGCTGCAATTGCCAGACCAGTTATGCCATGGGCAGTAGCGGCTCTTGCCACGGGCAAGCAGGCTTTTTGCCCGGGGCGCCGCTACACTGAGGACGCCGCCATGGCAAGAGCCGCTACTATTATCCTCCCTCCTTCCCTGGCTCCCGGCTGCAGCGAGCGCCGTGCGCGCCCGCTGCAGCCGATGTCGCTGACTCTCGCTAGAGGTCAAAATTGACCACTAGTGTCAGTGCGGCGCTGCTATGGGAAAGACGTCATGACGTCTCTCCCATAGAGAGGAGCCGGAGACAGCAGCAGCAGCGGTCTGGAAGCAGGAGCGAGGCTGGTAAGTATTGTGATTTTTCTTTTAGGGTTTCAACGCGGCTACAGGGGGCACATATTGGGGGCACTACTACTGGGAGCACAGCTACAGGGGGCACAGCTACAAGGGGCACATACTGGGGGAACAGCTACTGGGGGCACTACTACAGGGGCACTGCTACAAGGCACAGATACAGGGGGCACAACTACTAGGGGAACAACTACAGGGGGCACTGCTACAGGGGAAACAGCTACTGGGGGCAAATGAACTGGGGCCACAGCTACTGGGGGCAAATCTACAGGGGGGGCACAACTACAGGGGGCAAATGTACTGGGGGCAAATCAACTGGTGTGCACAGCTACTTGGGACAAATCTGGGGGCACAGCTACTGGGGGCATAACTGACCACGACCCTCCCCTATGAAGCCATGCCCCTGCTTTGTCGCGGTGGGGGGCGCCAGTGTAAACTTTCGCACTGGGCGCCACAAGGTGTAGAACCGGCCCTGACAATGGGGGCTTAGTGATGAAAAGTGCCCCAGCCGAGCCCTGCATTAATGACCCCTGCGGCATCCTCTTCCCTCAGGGCAGGGCAGACTCCAATAGTAAGTGTACTGTATGTAGTGTGTGTGTGTGTGTGTGTGTATATGTTTGTGTGTGTGTGTATTCAATGTGTGTGTATACTGTATTTATGGTGTATCCGGCATGCTGCTCCTGCTGCTGGCTGTCCCCCTGCCCGGCTCACCCACCCAGTTGTATGGTGAGAAGGGCATCTCAGTGCCCGAGGTTTAATACATATGCCTCTTCGGTAAATGGCCTCTGCGGTAAACGGTACTAATGCTTACCGTGGTGGTAAGCATTAGTACATCCCAATAAAATGATTAGGAAGAAAAAAATATGTATTAGACAAAATAACCACGTTAACAGTAAACACGTTAACTCCTTTTGGTCACATTGGATTATATTCTCATTTATTTATATTTCTGATTCACATCTCCTTTGTGTGAGGTGACATGCCTCACAATACACCCTTTGGTTTACTGCTTGTGACATCTACACTTCCTGTATGACTACTTGCTGTAGATTCACCCGCTTATAGATGTTGTCTTACCTACTGAAATTCACAGATACCTTGTGCACGCCAGTGAGAAGTAGCTCCATCTGCAGTCCTTGTTTTATTACGACACTGGGAAATTAAACTTTCTTAATAAAACCAGGAGAATGACAGTGGATAACAGAAATCGTGGCATAGTGGCTGGATATTATAAAAACAGCAAGTGAAAGCACAATTTTAAAAGAATAGATATCAAAGGATTTTTTTTACTGAGCTAAATAATAACCCTAAAATACATGGAGTATTTATACTTCACTGATTCACAGTATTCTTTTATTTACCCTTATACTTCACAGATTCACCATGTTCTTTCATTTACTCTTTCTGCTGCGGGGTACACTGGGCTCCACAAGGATAGACATAGGGGTGTAGAGTAGGATCTTGATCCGAAGCACCAACAGGCTCAAAAGCTTTGACCTTCTTCCCAAGATGCATAGCGCCGCCTCCTATATCACCCCGCCTCCGTGCACAGGAGCTCAGTTTGTAGTTGGTGCTTGCAGTGCAAGCATGTGACAGGAAGAGCTGCTCACAGCAGCTCTAGAAAAAGCTTTTTCTGAGGAAAAAAGAAGACTACAAGGGCTGCAGCAGAGACACAGATTGTGCTGGATGTCAGTAGACATTGCCTGCTGCAGCTCCATCTCTCCCCCCAGCGGCGCTGTACACTCCCGTGCCCTGGTTGCCGGGTACCTACAGCAGGAGGCTCCAGTTTTCTTCCAAGTTAGTCACACACGGCTGGGGCTCTCCGGGATCGCGTGGCCGAACTTCGGGAGGAGGTAAGTGGGTCCCGCTCGTGGGACCCGCACTTTATCGCGATCCGGCGCGGCCGGTGGGAGGCGGGGCGCGCGTGCTGGCGGTGGACACTGTGGCAGTACAGACGATCCCACTAGATCACCAGGGCATGGGTGCAGGTCAGGTTTTCTATCTAAACCTTTTTTTACAAGTAGCCCGCAGTACCCGGTGGTTTTGCCAGCAGAGGGGATAAGGCTTTGACCTGAAGCCCCTCCCCAAGCCCCAGGGCGCCATTTCCAGCAAATGTTCCCACCCTGGAGCTGCATATCTGTCTCTCCCTCACTCCCTGGCAGTTTCTGCGGCGCCATTATCCCTCAGCTTACTATTCCTGGGAATGCTTGGGCAAATCCTCCTATGTAAAGCCGCCTGGTTGTCAGTGCTGTGACTTTACAAGACACTTAAGTATTCTACCTGCCTTTTTTAGTCAGTGTTAGTTAAGAAAGAGTGCACTCAGTCAGGGTTTCCTAGTACAATTACCCTGTGATATACATCCAGTTCTTACTGTGTACTGTTATATCTATTGTTATATAGCTGTGTAAGCTAGTCCAGTGCAGTATTATTGTTAGCAATAACCTCTGCATTGTACAGACTGTGACTATTTGTGTGTGCATTTGATAGCTGAGTGGTGTCCATTTCGTGTCTTTCACTCAACCTGCTATCCCTATATTCTATAACCTGAGGGGGCTTGGTGCATCAAACAAGAGTAAAAAATGAGGTGCCTCTGTGCGCTAATGTGGAGCAGCCTAGGCAATATCTTGAGAAGGAATCACAAACAATTCCCCCAAAACAATCACAATATAACAACAATACAAGACACAACGCATGGGCGCTCACAATGGAACACTTCCCTTGATGTAAATGATGGAAAGCGTCTTGAAATTTTTCTCTTCTGGATTGTTCATGGGAAGTTCTTGTGCATGCAAGAAAAGACAAATATACACCGCACTCTTCGTGTATTACTTCCAAAAAATGAAGAATATCACTCCCCCTTCCCATGAAAAACGTATATCCAGTCGGTAAAGTGTTGGGGGAACTCCCCCTTCCAATTCACTTACACAGCTAAATAGTAAATCGGCATATCACAGAACAAAATGATGATGTAGGTCCTATATGTAGGACATTCAGTTTAACGGGGAACACTCTCCCCTTCCCAACACACTTACACAGATATGAAAATCAAGAGGCATTCATAATCCAAAGATTCCCTGATTAAATACACCGTCACCAAGTGAAGAAGAATGCCGGGGTTACCCCCTTGCAAAGCACTCACAGTCAGATAAATATATCAAAGGCCTGTAAGGTGGGTCTTTAAAATTCACTCCTAGTCTCCAGCCTTTGGCTCAATTTCTCCCCAAAATGAGAATCAGGGAAAAAGGAGGTTTGAAGTAAAAGTAGGATTTATTCAAACAAACAAACACTGGTAAAAACAATGGTGACCATACCCTGGAGGGTCGGAGGGGAAGAACATGGTATACAGACAGAACGGGGCCCCGTTAATCTGATCTCCTCCTGGTCTCCCACGGGTATGTTCATCCAAAAACAGATCTCTCCACCAACGCGTTTCGGCCCATTCCAGGGTCTTTGTCAAGGTATGAGAGACCTCCTTCTAACTACACTTTTATACTATCCTAATTACATATGGGACACAGGTGTGTAAATTGAAAGGCAATGTCCTGGAATGTGTATGGTGCTATATCATTACTCATGTGGGTGCCTAAACCAGATATACAAATTCATAGTCCCGGGCATTGGTGTGTAGGACGGCGAAAACGGAAATGACATCAATTACGGAAGTGACATGAATCCACTTCCTGCCGCTCGATTCTTTATGCAGACAAGCAAGTCCTTGATGTGCTTAATGCAGATCCGGTCCGGCAATAGTCATCCTCCCAGGAAGTAATGTATGTCCCGCTCATGGTCTCCTCCGTCCACGTGCCTCACACAAGATGGCCGTCTCGCGGCTTCCGTCCGCCGACGCCATTGCATATGCCCCACTTCCGGTCCCTTTCTCAGTTCAACGGCATTATGTTGTACGAATTGCAAATTAATTTCTGTTGCACCTCCCGTTCCATCTACAATAGGGATTATGTTTTACTATCCATATCCAATAAAATAGAGTACATGAAACACATATATATACAACTAAAAACAATGATAATAACAGGAAAAAGGAAAAAAAACCCTATAAAAATCTAATGAAAGATGTCATAAAAACCATTTAATTTCAAAATCCTGGTTTAACCCCATTGGTGCCAGAGTTTTGTATGTATGAATGAATTTCATTTCAGTTTGTGCTAAACGGGCCACCACATTCTTATCCCTCTCAGTGGGTTTAATATGTTTGATCCCAAAAAAACTTTTAATGTGGCCTGTCGAACACTTGTGCACCAATTTAAAATGTGCAGATAGGGAGTGTGTCTCCAGACCCTTACGGATGTTTCTTAAGTGCTCTCCCAGTCTGACCTTTAAAGGTCTAGTTGTTCGTCCAATATATACCTTATTGCAGTCACAAACTATCGCATAGACCACATTAGCGGTATTACATGTGATAAATTCCATGATTTCATGATCTTGATCATTTATCCTAATTGTTTCATATTTAGATGTGGAACCCCCATTAATATTACGACATCCTATGCAGTCACTACATCTATAGAAGCCTTTAGATCTATTATATCCTGGCCTTTTCACTTCCGGATGTAAACTTCTAACTAGTTGTGATTTGATACTAGGAGCTCTCCTATATATATGTAAAGGTTTACTGGGTAGATGGGGTCCTATTACAGGGTCCAACTTTAAAGTGGTCCAGTGTCTTCTGAAAATCTTTTCAATTTCCCTATGTTGGGCATTAAAGTCGGTAACAAAAGCCCATTGGGTGTCTGTATTTTTCTCTCTAGTTCGTTTGCTTGGGCACAATAGATCCATTCTATTGGTGGCCCTAGCTTCTCCCAAACCTTTTTCCACCTTTGTTTCATCATAGCCACAGGCAAGGAAAGACTTTTTCATATCCTTAGCCTGGAGTTCAAAAGTGGCATCTTCAGTGCAATTGCGTCTCAATCTTTTAAATTGGCCTCCTGGAATGGAGGTGAGCCAATTTTTATGGTGGCAACTGTCTGCGAAGATGTACGATGAACAATCCGTGGGTTTTTGATATGTTAATGTACACATTTTATTATCTTTAATGTAAATAGTTATGTCTAGGAAATTGATTTTTTCTGTCTCTATGTCAAACGTTAATTGAATATTAAGGTCATTGCTATTTAAATGTACACAAAAATCATCTAGAGTTTCCTTACTCCCCCTCCAAATGAAAAAAATATCATCTATATAACGGGACCAAAGCACCAGGTTCGCCCCATAATTGCCATGCAAAACATGATCTTCCTCCCAACGACCCAAAAATAGGTTTGCATAGCTTGGGGCGAACCTGGTGCCCATGGCGGTCCCCGTTAGCTGTATGAAAAATTCTCCCTTGAATAGGAAGAAATTATGTTCCAGTATAAATTGGATTCCTTTCAAAAGAAATTCCTGCATGGGGGGGACTATGTCCGAAGTGGAAAGAAAACTTTGTGTGGCACTAATGCCCTTTTCATGATTTATGATCGTATAAAGGGAGCTTACATCTGCACTAACCATATAGTATCCTTCTTCCCATATGATATTTTCCAACTTATTTAGGATGTCCCTGGTATCCTTCAAATGTGATTTATTTTGGTGTACCATTGGCTGTAGGTGAGAGTCAATGAACGCTGATAAGTTAGCGGTCAATGATTCCACCCCCGAAACTATTGGTCTACCGGGGGGATTTTTTGGGTCTTTATGTATTTTGGGCAATACGTAAATAACCGGTATTTTAGGGTTCTCAGTGATCAGGAACTTACACACTGTATCACTGATGGTGCCATTATCCCTATACATATGTATAATATCCGTAAGTTCTTTACTGTACTGCTCAGTGGGATCTTTCTTGATCTTTTTGTATGTATTGCTATCTCCTAGCTGTCTATAGACCTCATTTTCATATGTTGTCACGTCTAGGAGTACGATTCCCCCCCCCTTATCGGCGGGCTTTACTATAAGCTCATCGTTGTTTTTCAAGTCCTCTAACGCTAACCGTTCTTTTCTAGTAAGGTTGAAATTAATCTTCCTTTTGGGGATTTTTTCTGCATCCTTAAGTATCTGAGCAGTGAAGGTCTCTATGAAGCCCCCTTTCAAATAAGATGGATAAAAGGTGGACTTGGGTCTAAATTTAGAGACCTCCTCCATAGATTTGTTGTTCTCTCCTTCATCACTTTTAGATATGAAGAACTTCTTCACTGTTAGTTTTCGTATATACTTCTGGATGTCCACAAATAAGTTAAATTCATTGACTTTATTCGCCGGGGCATACTTTAATCCTTTTTCAAGGACTGACTTCTCATGATGCTCCAAAATATGGGAGCTAAGATTAAAATTTTTTATCTTGCCCTCCTGTCTATTGGGTTCTTGCTCATCATTCCCTTTGGTTATACTCTCCTCTATATTGTTCTTATTTTTGTTCTTTACGAAATTCCTATTTCGCCACTTCTTTCTCCCCCCCCCCTTTTCCCTCTTTTTGTCTTTTTGGAAGGTTTATGTATTATCTTAGAATTTGTCTCCTCCGACCTTCTCCTAAAAAAGGTCGGGGCGATCGTGGACAATTCATGGAGTAAAGGGGATCAAATCGATTGGAAGTGGGTGTTATCCACCAATCTTCCTTGGGGTGATTCACTCGCTCACCTTTAAACCTGTCATAATTTTCTCTCCATACTGGAGTATCCTTATTTCTCCATTCCCCTCTATTGTATGTGTTCCCCCTACGTTCTAGTCCTGATTCTCTATTAGGGTATCTGATATGTTCTGGAGGGTAATTGTTATATCCCTTATTTTTGTTGATACGGTATGGTGTTCGTACCTGTCTGTTTTTCCATACCTCCTTACCCCCTGATGTCTCAATCTTATCCCCACTTTTTTTCTCTTTGTCCCCCACCTCCTTACTATTATTGCTATCCCTAGTGAATTTCTTAAGTTTTCTTTCCTTTAAATTTTTTTCCGTTTTAATAAGTTTTTGTTCTATCCTTTGTTCTAATGTCCTATACTCTGGCAATTGAACAAATGGGTTAACCAGGATCTTATTTATATTGATATTATCCTCTAATTTATTCAAATCGTCTTTCCTTTTTCTTATAATTAATTCCATTAGTGCAAAGGAGCATTTCCTGGTAATATGGTCCCATTCCTGTATGAAAGGCTCCTCTGCATTAATAAATGAAGGTTTTTTTATCAATTTTAAGACCCTGTGGTATCATCTGGAGGGAGATATATTTCTCTAGCATGGCCACCTCCCACCAGGCATGACTTTCTTTAAGGAGATCTTTTTCTAATTTTCTCATGATGTTTTCCAGATTTTCATCTCTAAATTCCTCATTATTACTGGAATTGTCAAACAAAGAGTTTAATCTCTCCCTTCTACTTTCTCTGAGTGAGAACATGATGTCAAAGCGGCACTAAGGATACCTCTGATTGTGAAAGTAACAATAAACAAGAGTAAAAAATGAGGTGCCTCTGTGCGCTAATGTGGAGCAGCCTAGGCAATATCTTGAGAAGGAATCACAAACAATTCCCCCAAAACAATCACAATATAACAACAATACAAGACACAACGCATGGGCGCTCACAATGGAACACTTCCCTTGATGTAAATGATGGAAAGCGTCTTGAAATTTTTCTCTTCTGGATTGTTCATGGGAAGTTCTTGTGCATGCAAGAAAAGACAAATATACACCGCACTCTTCGTGTATTACTTCCAAAAAATGAAGAATATCACTCCCCCTTCCCATGAAAAACGTATATCCAGTCGGTAAAGTGTTGGGAGAACTCCCCCTTCCAATTCACTTACACAGCTAAATAGTAAATCGGCATATCACAGAACAAAATGATGATGTAGGTCCTATATGTAGGACATTCAGTTTAACGGGGAACACTCTCCCCTTCCCAACACACTTACACAGATATGAAAATCAAGAGGCATTCATAATCCAAAGATTCCCTGATTAAATACACCGTCACCAAGTGAAGAAGAATGCCGGGGTTACCCCCTTGCAAAGCACTCACAGTCAGATGGATATATCACAGGCCTGTAAGGTGGGTCTTTAAAATTCACTCCTAGTCTCCAGCCTTTGGCTCAATTTCTCCCCAAAATGAGAATCGGGGAAAAAGGAGGTTTGAAGTAAAAGTAGGATTTATTCAAACAAACAAACACTGGTAAAAACAATGGTGATCATACCCTGGAGGGTCGGAGGGGAAGAAGATGGTATACAGACAGAACGGGGCCCCGTTAATCTGATCTCCTCCTGGTCTCCCACGGGTATGTTCATCCAAAAACAGATCTCTCCACCAACGCGTTTCAGCCCGTTCCAGGGTCTTTGTCAAGGTATGAGAGACCTCCTTCTAACTACACTTTTATACTATCCTAATTACATATGGGACACAGGTGTGTAAATTGAAAGGCAATGTCCTGGAATGTGTATGGTGCTATATCATTACTCATGTGGGTGCCTAAACCAGATATACAAATTCATAGTCCCGGGCATTGGTGTGTAGGACGGCGAAAACGGAAATGACATCAATTACGGAAGTGACATGAATCCACTTCCTGCCGCTCGATTATGCAGACAAGCAAGTCCTTGATGTGCTTAATGCAGATCCGGTCCGGCAATAGTCATCCTCCCAGGAAGTAATGTATGTCCCGCTCATGGTCTCCTCCGTCCACGTGCCTCACACAAGATGGCCGTCTCGCGGCTTCCGTCCGCCGACGCCCAGGGAAGATTGGTGGATAACACCCACTTCCAATCGATTTGATCCCCTTTACTCCATGAATAGTCCACTATCGCCCCGACCTTTTTTAGGAGAAGGTCGAAGGAGACAAATTCTAAGATAATACATAAACCTTCCAAAAAGACAAAAAGAGGGAAAAGGGGGGGGGAGAAAGAAGTGGCGAAATAGGAATTTCATAAAGAACAAAAATAAGAACAATATAGAGGAGAGTATAACCAAAGGGAATGATGAGCAAGAACCCAATAGACAGGAGGGCAAGATAAAAAATTTTAATCTTAGCTCCCATATTTTGGAGCATCATGAGAAGTCAGTCCTTGAAAAAGGATTAAAGTATGCCCCGGCGAATAAAGTCAATGAATTTAACTTATTTGTGGACATCCAGAAGTATATACGAAAACTAACAGTGAAGAAGTTCTTCATATCTAAAAGTGATGAAGGAGAGAACAACAAATCTATGGAGGAGGTCTCTAAATTTAGACCCAAGTCCACCTTTTATCCATCTTATTTGAAAGGGGGCTTCATAGAGACCTTCACTGCTCAGATACTTAAGGATGCAGAAAAAATCCCCAAAAGGAAGATTAATTTCAACCTTACTAGAAAAGAACGGTTAGCGTTAGAGGACTTGAAAAACAACGATGAGCTTATAGTAAAGCCCGCCGATAAGGGGGGGGGAATCGTACTCCTAGACGTGACAACATATGAAAATGAGGTCTATAGACAGCTAGGAGATAGCAATACATACAAAAAGATCAAGAAAGATCCCACTGAGCAGTACAGTAAAGAACTTACGGATATTATACATATGTATAGGGATAATGGCACCATCAGTGATACAGTGTGTAAGTTCCTGATCACTGAGAACCCTAAAATACCGGTTATTTACGTATTGCCCAAAAGACATAAAGACCCCAAAAATCCCCCCGGTAGACCAATAGTTTCGGGGGTGGAATCATTGACCGCTAACTTATCAGCGTTCATTGACTCTCACCTACAGCCAATGGTACACCAAAATAAATCACATTTGAAGGATACCAGGGACATCCTAAATAAGTTGGAAAATATCATATGGGAAGAAGGATACTATATGGTTAGTGCAGATGTAAGCTCCCTTTATACGATCATAAATCATGAAAAGGGCATTAGTGCCACACAAAGTTTTCTTTCCACTTCGGACATAGTCCCCCCCATGCAGGAATTTCTTTTGAAAAGAATCCAATTTATACTGGAACATAATTTCTTCCTATTCAAGGGAGAATTTTTCATACAGCTAACGGGGACCGCCATGGGCACCAGGTTCGCCCCAAGCTATGCAAACCTATTTTTGGGTCGTTGGGAGGAAGATCATGTTTTGCATGGCAATTATGGGGCGAACCTGGTGCTTTGGTCCCGTTATATAGATGATATTTTTTTCATTTGGAGGGGGAGTAAGGAAACTCTAGATGATTTTTGTGTACATTTAAATAGCAATGACCTTAATATTCAATTAACGTTTGACATAGAGACAGAAAAAATCAATTTCCTAGACATAACTATTTACAATAAAGATAATAAAATGTGTACATTAACATATCAAAAACCCACGGATTGTTCATCGTACATCTTCGCAGACAGTTGCCACCATAAAAATTGTCTCACCTCCATTCCAGGAGGCCAATTTAAAAGATTGAGACGCAATTGCACTGAAGATGCCACTTTTGAACTCCAGGCTAAGGATATGAAAAAGTCTTTCCTTGCCTGTGGCTATGATGAAACAAAGGTGGAAAAAGGTTTGGGAGAAGCTAGGGCCACCAATAGAATGGATCTATTGTGCCCAAGCAAACGAACTAGAGAGAAAAATACAGACACCCAATGGGCTTTTGTTACCGACTTTAATGCCCAACATAGGGAAATTGAAAAGATTTTCAGAAGACACTGGACCACTTTAAAGTTGGACCCTGTAATAGGACCCCATCTACCCAGTAAACCTTTACATATATATAGGAGAGCTCCTAGTATCAAATCACAACTAGTTAGAAGTTTACATGCGGAAGTGAAAACGCCAGGATATAATAGATCTAAAGGCTTCTATAGATGTAGTGACTGCATAGGATGTCGTAATATTAATGGGGGTTCCACATCTAAATATGAAACTATTAGGATAAATGATCAAGATCATAAAATCATGGAATTTATCACATGTAATACCGCTAATGTGGTCTATGCGATAGTTTGTGACTGCAATAAGGTATATATTGGACGAACAACTAGACCTTTAAAGGTCAGACTGGGAGAGCACTTAAGAAACATCCGTAAGGGTCTGGAGACACACTCCCTATCTGCACATTTTAAATTGGTGCACAAGTGTTCGACAGGCCACATTAAAAGTTTTTTTGGGATCAAACATATTAAACCCACTGAGAGGGATAAGAATGTGGTGGCCCGTTTAGCACAAACTGAAATGAAATTCATTCATACATACAAAACTCTGGCACCAATGGGGTTAAACCAGGATTTTGAAATTAAATGGTTTTTATGACATCTTTCATTAGATTTTTATAGGGTTTTTTTTCCTTTTTCCTGTTATTATCATTGTTTTTAGTTGTGTATATATATGTGTTTCATGTACTCTATTTTATTGGATATGGATAGTAAAACATAATCCCTATTGTAGATGGAACGGGAGGTGCAACAGAAATTAATTTGCAATTCGTACAACATAATGCCGTTGAACTGAGAAAGGGACCGGAAGTGGGGCATATGCAATGGCGTCGGCGGACGGAAGCCGCGAGACGGCCATCTTGTGTGAGGCACGTGGACGGAGGAGACCATGAGCGGGACATACATTACTTCCTGGGAGGATGACTATTGCCGGACCGGATCTGCATTAAGCACATCAAGGACTTGCTTGTCTGCATAAAGAATCGAGCGGCAGGAAGTGGATTCATGTCACTTCCGTAATTGATGTCATTTCCGTTTTCGCCGTCCTACACACCTATGCCCGGGACTATGAATTTGTATATCTGGTTTAGGCACCCACATGAGTAATGATATAGCACCATACACATTCCAGGACATTGCCTTTCAATTTACACACCTGTGTCCCATATGTAATTAGGATAGTATAAAAGTGTAGTTAGAAGGAGGTCTTTCATACCTTGACAAAGACCCTGGAATGGGCCGAAACGCGTTGGTGGAGAGATCTGTTTTTGGATGAACATACCCGTGGGAGACCAGGAGGAGATCAGATTAACGGGGCCCCGTTCTGTCTGTATACCATCTTCTTCCCCTCCGACCCTCCATGGTATGATCACCATTGTTTTTACCAGTGTTTGTTTGTTTGAATAAATCCTACTTTCTCTAACGTCCTAGTGGATGCTGGGGACTCCGTCAGGACCATGGGGATTAGCGGCTCCGCAGGAGACAGGGCACAAAAATAAAGCTTTAGGATCAGGTGGTGTGCACTGGCTCCTCCCCCTATGACCCTCCTCCAAGCCCCAGTTAGGTTTTTGTGTCCGTCCGAGCAGGGTGCAATCTAGGTGGCTCTCCTAAAGAGCGGCTTAGAAAAAGTTTTTAGGTTTTTTATTTTCAGTGAGTCCTGCTGGCAACAGGCTCACTGCATCGAGGGACTTAGGGGAGAGAAGTGAACTCACCTGCGTGCAGGATGGATTGGCTTCTTAGGCTACTGGACACCATCAGCTCCAGAGGGATTGAACACAGGCCCAGCCATGGAGTCCGGTCCCGGAGCCGCGCCGCCGACCCCCCTTGCAGATGCCGAAGATTGAAGAGGTCCAGAAACAGGCGGCAGAAGACTTTTCAGTCTTCATGAGGTAGCGCACAGCACTGCAGCTGTGCGCCATTGTTGTCAGCACACTTCACACAGCGGTCACTGAGGGTGCAGGGCACTGGGGGGGGCGCCCTGGGCAGCAATGTATAATACCTTTTTTATGGCTAAAAATAGAAAAATAAATAAATAAATAAAAATAAAAAATTTAACCCCTGCCAGATCTCACAAACTCCGGTAGAAGAGCCCGCCGAAATAGGGGGCGGGGCTTATTCTCCTCAGCACACAGCGCCATTTTCCTACTCAGCTCCACTGTGAGGAAGGCTCCCAGGACTCTCCCCTGCACTGCACTACAGAAACAGGGTAAAACAGAGAGGGGGGGCACTTTTTTGGCGATATTACTATATTTAAGCTGCTATAAGGATACAACACTTTTATCACTTTTAAAACCTCCTTTTTCCCTGATTCTCATTTTGGGGAGAAATTGAGCCAAAGGCTGGAGACTAGGAGTGAATTTTAAAGACCCACCTTACAGGCCTGTGATATATCCATCTGACTGTGAGTGCTTTGCAAAGGGGGTAACCCCGGCATTCTTCTTCACTTGGTGACGGTGTATTTAATCAGGGAATCTTTGGATTATGAATGCTTCTTGATTTTCATATCTGTGTAAGTGTGTTGGGAAGGGGAGAGTGTTCCCCGTTAAACTGAATGTCCTACATATAGGACCTACATCATCATTTTGTTCTGTGATATGCCGATTTACTATTTAGCTGTGTAAGTGAATTGGAAGGGGGAGTTCCCCCAACACTTTACCGACTGAATATACGTTTTTCATGGGAAGGGGGAGTGATATTCTTCATTTTTTGGAAGTAATACACGAAGAGTGCGGTGTATATTTGTCTTTTCTTGCATGCACAAGAACTTCCCATGAACAATCCAGAAGAGAGAAATTTCAAGACGCTTTCCATCATTTACATCAAGGGAAGTGTTCCATTGTGAGCGCCCAGGCTTGGTGCATCAGGTTTTATCGAATATAGGATTTTCACAAAGATATACTGTATTACGTATTCTCTGATTTAGTCACCATATCTCTCCTTTATCTCTGCTGGTGCTGACTACACTGCGCAGGGGTTTGGGCTAGAGGTATTGTGTTGCTGACAAATTGTACTGTGTTACCTGATACTGCAATTTATATCATGTCTGCTTCTGAGGGTAACGGTTCTGGGGCTGAACACACTGCCGGTGTTGCTGAAGCCGCAGATGAGGAGAATATAGCAGCTTTGGGCTCTGGTTCTGGGGGCTCCTTGCCCCCCAGTGGGACGGTGGCAATGGGGGCAAATAATTTTTCCACGCTTCTGCATACGCTAGTTCATAAACTAACACCCCCTATGGGATCCCCAATGCCGGTGCAACCGTTTGTGGTCCCTGCCGCTAACCCGCCGTGGGCGGACGATTTATCTGCTCAAATAAAGAAGTTGAACCAGTCCCTGACTACTAAAACGTCTGACCGGCACTCTCCTACGTCCAAGTGGTCCTCTAAGCGAGCGCTTGTCTCCTCACAATCCACTGCTGTTACTGACACCTCGTCGGATGAAGACGGCACTTACACTGACCCCACAGGTTCTGACTCAGATACAGCTGATGGGGAGGGTGGTTCACATGTGGATGTTCCTGATCTTTTGGAGGCTATTAAGTTGATTTTACAGTTTACGGATGATCCCGAGCCATCCGTTCCTCCTAAGAAACCAGATAGGTTCAAGCGTCAGAAGGTGATTAAACATGTTTTACCTCACTCTGACCACCTAATTGATATACGTCAGGAACCCGGGAAAACCCAGGTACGAAGTTTGTGCCTCAAAAGAAGATGCTGGCTCGCTATCCCCTCGCACCGGACTGTCTAAGAATTGGGAAACGCCTCCTCCAGTGGACTCGCATGTGGCTAGGATGGTGGTTTCCTCAGCTCTACCGGTCACCACCGTCACGTCTCTAAAAGAGCCTACGGATAAACGTGTGGAGGGTTGTCTGAAAGCGATTTACACCCTCACGGGTGCTGCACAAAGGCCCACTATTGCAGCTACTTAGAGGCCATTGAAGCATGGACCTTGGAGTTAGATGCTGAAATCTCCTCTGACCATGCTAGACAATGCTTGTCTTATATTGTCACAGCTTCTCGTTTTATTAAAGAGGCGGCTTCTGATGCCGGTATCCTGGCAGCCAAGGCCTCTACTACTTCAGTACTGGCTCGCCGGATATTGTGGCTGAGATCCTGGTCTGTGGATCTGGACTCTAGAAAAACCCTGGAGGTACTCCCTTTTAAGGGAGATATTCTGTTTGGGGAGGATTTAAATAAGATTGTGGCTGACTTGGCTACTGCCAAAACTGCCTGTCTGCCAAGTACCGCTCCTTCTGTGTCGAAGGCTAAAGGTACTTCCTTTCGCCCCTTTCGTCCTTCAGGTAAAGCAAAAGGTCAGGCGTACAACTAGCAGGCCCGTACTTCCAAACCTGGTGAGCCTAAGCCCAAAAGAGCCTGGGCGGCCTGTCAGCCAGCTTCCAAGACAGATAAGCCTGCCGCACGACGGGGCGGGCCTCCCTCTGGGGGATCCCAGGGTGGGGGGCCGGCTTCTAGGGTATATCCAGGAATGGTCGAAGACCATTTCAGATGCCTGGGTACGGGAAGTCGTCACTCGAGGTTACGCCATAGCCTTCAAAAACCGACCCCCTCATCGATTTTGCCAGACAGATGTCCCGTTGGACAACACAAAGGCAAACACTCTACATTCGGTGGTACAGACCCTCCTGGATACAGGAGTCGTAGTACAGGTGCCTCTTGCGCAGAGGGGCCGGGGGTACTATTCTCCGCTGTTTCTAGTCCCGAAACCGAATGGGTCCTCCCGGCCCATTCTCAACCTCGTGGCATTGAACAGGTTTGTGAAGGTTTCCAAGTTCCGGATGGAAACCCTTCGCTCTATAGTTCTGGCCTTGGAACCTGGGGACTTCATGGTCTCCGTGGATATACAGGATGCTTACCTGCATATTCCTATAGCAGTGTCTCATCAGCAATACCTGAGATTTGCGATTGGCAACTGCCATTCCCAGTTTCGGGCGTTACCTTTTGGTTTAACAACGGCTCCGCAAGTCTTTACAAAAGTCATGGTGGTGATGACGGTGGTACTCCGCCGTCAAGGGGTCAGGATACTGCCGTATTTGGACGACTTGTTAATCCTTGCAAATTCCCCAGAACTTCTCCTGCGTCATCTAGATGTGACGGTCCGGTTTTTGCAAGCCCACGGGTGGCTCATCAACTGGAAGAAGTCATCCCTGATCCCTGCTCAGAGCATGGTGCATCTGGGAGCACTATTGGACACTCACAACCAGCGGTTGTTCCTGTCTCAGGAGAAAGTCCTTAATCTTCAGGACAGGATTCGTTGCTTCCTATCTCGTCCGCAAGTGTCGATACATTTGGATGGTGGAGTACGCTCAATTTCGCTCTCGCCCTCTCCAGAGGCTGATTTTAGCCAAATGGGACGGCCTGCCTCACCGGATCAGGTCTCAAATGATCTCATTGACTCCGGAGGTCCGTTTGTTGCTGCTCTGGTGGCTCCGGGACCAGCAACTGTGCAGGGGCCGTCCGTTCTGGATATCCGACTGGGTTCTGTTGACGACAGATGCCAGTCTAAGAGGTTGGGGCGCGGTGCTGGAGCAACACTCCCTTCAGGGGCGGTGGACCAAGGAGGAGTCCCTCCTCTCGATCAATATTCTGGAGTTGCGGGCGGTCTACAATGCCTTGAACCTAACCCAGCATTTAATTCAGAACCGTCCTGTTCAAGTACAGTCGGACAACGCCACCACAGTGGCTTACATAAATCATCAAGGCGGCACTCGAAGCCACCTAGCAATGAAGGAAGTCTCACGGATTCTACAGTGGGCAGAACGCCATCTACCGGCCATATCGGCAATATTCATTGTAGGAGTTCTGAATTGGGAAGCGGACTTTCTCAGTCGTCAAGACGTGCATGCCGGCGAGTGGGGCCTCCATCCAGAAGTGTTTCAACTCCTAGTGGAAGGGTGGGGCCTTCCAGACGTAGATCTGATGGCGTCTCGACACATTCACAAGGTTCCGGTCTTCAGCGCAAGGACAAGGGATCCTCAAGCAGCATTCGTGGATGCGCTGGCGGTACCGTGGAGGTTTCGGCTGCTGTACGTGTTCCCTCCGGTATCACTCCTGCCCAGGGTAATTCGGAAATTCAAGCAAGAAAAAGGAATTCTGCTTCTCATAGCTCCAGCGTGGCCCAGACGGCACTGGTTCTCGGACCTGCAAGGCCTATCGTCAGAGCGTCCAATTTTACTTCCACAACGCCCAGACCTCCTCGTTCAGGGCCCCTGTGTCTACCAGGACCTAGCCCGGCTGTCTTTGACGGCGTGGCTCTTGAAGCTTCCGTCTTAAGGGCTAAAGGGTTTTCTGAGGCGGTCATTCAAACTATGTTGCGGGCCCGGAAACCGTCTTCTGCTCGGATTTACTATAGGGTGTGGCATTCTTACTTTGGTGCGCATCTAACGATTATGAAGCTTCCAAGTTTAGTATAGCCAAGATGTTGGCTCTTCTTCAGCAGGGTGTGGACTTAGGCCTGTGTCTGGCCTCCCTCAAGGTTTAAATATCTGCCTTGTCGGTGTGGTTTCAGAGAAAAATTGAGACCTTACCTGATGTGCATACCTTCACTCAGGGCGTGTTGCGTATCCAACCTCCCTATGTCCCGCCTGTGGCTCCTTGGGACTTGTCGGTGGTTTTGGGGACATTACAAGAGTCTCTGTTTGAACCTCTTGGTTCAGCTGACCTTAAGTGGCTTTCCCTTAAGGTGGTGTTTCTGCTGGCTAATGCTTCAGCTAGAAGAGTGTCGGATTTGGGTGCCTTGTCCTGTAGTTCCCCATATCTGATATTTCACCATGACCGGGCAGTTCTTAGGACTCCTACCGGCTATCTACCTAAGGTGGTTTCTTCGTTCCACCTTAATCAGGAGATTGTAGTTCCGGCACTTGTTTCTCCTGATCTGTCTCCCAAAGAGTGGTCTTTGGACGTGGTACGGGCTCTCCGTATCTATGTGAAGAGAACTGCTCCTATTAGGAAATCTGATTCTCTTTTTGTTGTGTTTGGGTTTCTCAAACGGGGCTGGCCTGCTCACAAGCAAACTCTGGCCAGATGGATTAGAATGGTGATTGCACATGCTTATGTGAAGGCTGGTCTCTCTGCTCCTGAACACATTAAGGCCCATTCTACTCGGTCTGTTGGACCGTCTTGGGCGGCCCAACGTGGTGCGACCCTTGAACAATTGTGCAAGGCGGCTACGTGGTCCTCAGTGAACACGTTCATAAGGTTCTTTGCCTTCGATACTGCCGCTTCCCAGGATGCTTCCTTTGGACGCAGGGTTCTTGTGCCCGCTACAGTGCGTCCACTCCCATAAGGAACTGCTTTAGGACATCCCCTATGTCTATCCTTGTGGAGCCCAGTGTACCCTGCAGCAGAAAACGAGTTTTATGGTAAGAACTTACCTTTGTTAAAACTTTTTCTTCGAGGTACACTGGGCTCCACAAGGCGCCCACCCTGCCGCACTTAGCTTCTTTGGGTTGGTATGGCATTAGCCGCTGACACTTCACCTGTCGGGAGAGTGTGGTGTTTGTGGCAACTGGCAGTTGTCGTCTCTTTTACTTGCTAATGCATTGGGCTGGTTAACAAAACTGAGCTCCTGTGCACGGAGGCGGGTTGATATAGGAGGCGGCGCTATGCATCTTGGGAAGAAGGTCAAAGCTTTTGAGCCTGTTGGTGCTTCGGATCAAGGCCCTCATTCCGAGTTGTTCGCTCGTTCTTTTTCATCGCATCGCAGTGAAAATCCGCTTAGTACGCATGCGCAAAGTTCGCACTGCGACTGCGCCAAGTAACTTTACTATGAAGAAAGTATTTTTACTCACGGCTTTTTCTTCGCTCCGGCGATCGTAATGTGATTGACAGGAAATGGGTGTTACTGGGCGGAAACACGGCGTTTCAGGGGCGTGTGGCTGAAAACGCTACCGTTTCCGGAAAAAACGCAGGAGTGGCCGGAGAAACGGTGGGAGTGCCTGGGTGAACGCTGGGTGTGTTTGTGACGTCAACCAGGAACGACAAGCACTGAACTGATCGCACAGGCAGAGTAAGTCTGGAGCTACTCTGAAACTGCTAAGTAGTTAGTAATCGCAATATTGCGAATACATCGGTCGCAATTTTAAGAAGCTAAGATTCACTCCCAGTAGGCGGCGGCTTAGCGTGTGTAACTCTGCTAAATTCGCCTTGCGACCGATCAACTCGGAATGAGGGCCCAAGATCCTACTCTACACACCTATGTCTATCCTTGTGGAGCCCAGTGTACCTCACAGAAAGAGTTTTAACAAAGGTAAGTTCTTACCATAAAACTCTTTTTTTCATTGATTCACGATGTTCATTCGTTTACTCTGTAATAGAAGCACTGGTAAAGTAATAAATGGGAGATGCCAATGTCTAGAAATGTCTGTTTTGCTAAACCGACTTGATCAGAGTTTGGGCTTTCAGTAAAAGCCGGAAAGGGGGTCCTGTGGTTGTGAAAGAAGGGAGGGCTCCATCCACAAGACCCATTTCAGGTCTTTAGGCCTTCAGCCTGAGAGCAGGATAATTTAGTGCCTACACCTGTAAGAGGCTGATAAAAGCTGTGTCAGGGCTTGGCTCAGGGTCTGACTACCTGGGGAAATAGGCAGCAGGCCTGTGATGAGACACTGGGGCATATGTATTAAGCCTGGAGATGGCATAAGGAAGTAATAAACCGGTGATAAGTGCAAGGTGATAAACGCACCAGCCAATCGGCTCCTAACTGTTAGTTTACATATTGGAGCGGATTGGCTGGTACGTTTATCACCTTGCACTTATCACTGGTTTAGCACTTCCTTATGCCTTCTCCAGGTTAATACATCTGCCCCACTGTGAATTACTGACTGTAAGTACTGTGCATATGCCTGTGTTTGTGGCAGGAGCATTAGGTACTACCACCGTGAGAGAGGGAATCTATTATGTTTAGTTAGTGCCCAGACAGGCTAAGACTTATTTTTGTTTTATACTGCACAATAAAACTAGCCATGGCTAGATTGGATGAAAACACTAGACTGGTGTGCTGGTTTCCTGGCTGCTGTGTGTTTGGAGGTGTCCATCTACCCCAGGAGAGAGCACCCCTACCCTGATCTCTTACAATTCTTATACTTCACTGAGTCACCATGTTCTTCCATTTACCCTCATATTTCACTGATTCGCTGTGGGGGTGATTCAGACCTGATCGCTGGACTGCTAACTTTGCTGTCCTGTGTTCAGATATTTTCCGCCCCCAGGGGGGGAGTGTAAATTCGCCTGTGCAAGTGTGCAATTGCATGTGTATGCCGAGTTGCAAAAATCCACTGCGTGCAGTCTCTGCGCAGCCCAAGATTTACTCCTACAGCGCTATGAGAAATTGGCTGATCGGGGCCGGAGCTGACATCCGACATCCTCCATGAAAACGCTTGAGAACTCCTGCGTTTTTCCGGACACTTCCGGTAAACGGTCAGGTGCCACCCACAAACGGCCTCCTCCTGTCAATCACATTTCGAACGCCCGTGCGATTGGAATTTTTGCACCATCCTGTCGCTGACCGGCGATGCTCGTTGTTGGCCGACGCACGTGCGCATTGCGGTGCATGCGCAGTCTGTTACTGATCACCCGCTGTGCGAAAACATACAGCAGCGATCAGGTCTGAATCACCCCCCATGTTCTTTCATGTAGCAGAAAACTATGTTGGGAAGATGTATTTAAAGCAAGCAGAGTTTGAATGGCGTATTTGTTGTTCCATTGTACCTTCATGATTCAGAGATAAGATGTCAAACTCATATTGTCAGTGTTTATTAATGGACATACCCCCTCACATGACATTACCCTCACCAATGTATTTTCCGTTCATGATTCATATATGGAAATAGTGGTTTTGGTGCACCCTGGGCCTCTATTGATCATTACAGTCCGTGTTGCAATTGATGAAAAGTGAATGCCTGCATAAAAATGCTTGGTCTTTTTCTGATACTACTTTTGGAAATGCAGCATTCGAGAACATATGGTAGGCTTTAATGCTTGAGCAATTCATGTGAACACCCATGCTTGAGCAATTCATGTGAACACCCATGTATATGAGACCTAAGAGTGCAATTTTACAATGGAAGTGTTTAGCATACACTATATTGAATTGCAGAATGATGCCAATAATGATATGTAAATCTAAACCCTTTAATGTTCCGTAAGGATTAGAAAATATACAAGAATTATAGCCTCTAAGTATCCTGCAGGAGGAGGATGAGGAGTTCATTCACGGCAATAAATCGAATTGCACCTGCTGATGATTAGCATATTTATCTTTTGCCTCATGTCCTTCTCTCACAGATGGGTGCATCGGGGAACTTGTGGTAAATCGCTCTGTATTATATCAATGGCTGATGTTAGTTCTGTATTTAGTCTGACACCAGAGCCAGCACAAGGTCAGATAAGAACATTCTCCTGTAGTCTGCATCATTTACAGAGCATTGTCTTTTTAAAGCAATTTCATTATGTAATTTCTAGACTTTTTCTCCATTCACTAAAAACAATTTTTAATTCAGCCTGCATAAAAAGAAATACATTTTGTTTTACATTTTCTTTTTTTTTTACAAGGTACCATATATACTTGAGTATAAGTCGACCCGAATATAAGCCGAGGCACCTAATTTTACCACAAAAACCTGGGAAAACTTATTGACTCGAGTATAAGTCTAGGGTGGGAAATGCAGCTCTAGCCGTACACAGCCCTCAGTGCCAGATATGCCCTCATACTGCCAGATATGCCCCCACAGTGCCAGATATGCCCTCATACTGCCAGATATGCCCCCACAGTGCCAGATATGCCCTCATACTGCCAGATATGCCCCACAGTGCCAGATATGCCCTCATACTGCCAGATATGCCCCCACAGTGCCTGATGTGCCAGATATGCCCTCATGCTGCTGCCAGATATGCCCCTCTTGCTGCTGCCAGATATGCCCCTCATGCTGCTGCCAGATATGCCCCTCATGCTGCTGCCAGGTATGCCCCTCATGCTGCTGCCAGATATGCCCCCTCCCCAAGTGCCAAATATGCTCCCCCAGTGCTGTTACTTACCCCTCCGTCAATCCTGCGCTGTCTTCTGAAGGAGGGACACGGAGCGCACAGCGCGCGCCTCTCCTGTGTCCCTCCTGCATCTCCGGCTGCCGCGGCGGGTCTATTAAAGGAAGTGCCGGTTCGTGATCAGAGGTCACGAACGGGTGCTTCCTTTGATAGACCCGCTGCTGCCGCCGGAGATGCAGGAGGGACACAGGAGAGCCGCGCGCTGTGCGCTCTGTGTCCCTCCTTCACACTGCACTCCCTGTCAGTGCACTGACTCGAGTATAAGCCGAGGTGGCTTTTTCAGCACAAAAAAAGTGCTGAAAAAGTCGGCTTATACTCGAGTATATACGGTAAAACCAAATTATTTATTTTCCTGCGGATTACATGGTCATTTGTGATTTGCAATTTTTTGTCTGCTTTTTTTTTTTTTTCCATTGATATTATGTTCACAATAATTGTCTGCAGAACAGCCAGGCATTATATAGTTACTGTGATATTCCCATGTGTAAAGAATCTTTGCAGTATGGAAGTAAAATGTAGTTGTTTTTGTTCTCTCCATTGCTAAATTTAGACTACACAACTGCATTGCTCACCGTACCTCCCACCACTACTCCTGTTCATCTGTCTGTCCAGTACATGCCAGGGTATTGCTCACCATACCTCCCACCACTACTTCTATTCCCCTTTCTGTCCAGTGCATGGCAGGGAATTACTCACCATACCTCCCGCCAGTACATCTATTCCCCTTTCTGTCCAGTGCATGGCAGGGAATTGCTCACCATACCTCCCGCCACTACATCTATTCCCCTTTCTGTCCTATGGCTGAAAATTGCTTACCATACCTCCTGCTACTACTTCTATTCACCTTTCTGTCCAGTGCATGGCAGGAAATTGCTCACCATACCTCCCGCCACTACATCTGTTCCCCTGTCTGTCCAGTACATGGCAGGGAATTGCTCACCATACCTCCCACCACTACATCTATTTCCCTTTCTGTCCAGTGCATGGCAGGACATTGCTCACCATACCTCCCGCCACTACATCTATTTCCCTTTCTGTTCAGTACATGGCAGGGAATTGCTCACCATACCTCCCGCCACTACATCTGTTCCCCTTTCTGTCCAGTACATGGCAGGGAATTGCTCACCATACTTCCCGCCACTACATCTGTTCCCCTGTCTGTCCAGTACATGGCAGGGAATTGCTCACCATACCTCCCGCCACTACATCTGTTCCCCTGTCTGTCCAGTACATGGCAGGGAATTGCTCACCATACCTCCCGCCACTACATCTATTTCCCTTTCTGTTCAGTACATGGCAGGGAATTGCTCACCATACCTCCCGCCACTACATCTGTTCCCCTTTCTGTCCAGTACATGGCAGGGAATTGCTCACCATACTTCCCGCCACTACATCTGTTCCCCTTTCTGTCCAGTACATGGCAGGGAATTGCTCACCATACCTCCCGCCACTACTTCTATTCCCCTTTCTGTCCAGTACATGGCAGGACATTGCTCACCATACCTCCCGCCACTACTTCTATTCCCCTTTCTGTCCAGTACATGGCAGGACATTGCTCACCATACCTTTCGCCACTACATCTATTCCCCTTTCTGTCCAGTGCATGGCAGGTACAACATTATAAGAATATTATAGGCCATTTCTGTTGCACATGATGCTTTTGATGTGCGAATCCAAAATGGCACATTACAGCAAGCCACATCAATAGTTTTTCTGTTCCACCCCATAAAGGTGCACATGGAAACTTGCAATGTTATGTGACCGACGGTCAGGAGACCGACTGTCAAATAACCCCCACCCCGCATCCCGAACGCTAACAAGGCCGACATAGACTACCGGGCCTGCAAGGGGCTTCATACGCTTGCCTCCCCCCACCGGCATTCTGCGGATATATGTCCAAGTATGAACAGCATTTCCTGCAGAATTGAATTAGCCCCTCGGATTAGTTCCACTATGCATTTGCCCGTACATACAGGAAGAAAGTGATATTTGGAATCTCTTATCTATCCTACAACAACATTGTCAACAAGACAAACCCAATAGTACTGTACTGCGTGTGTGCCGATCTGTTACCACGAGATTGCCGTTAGTGCCCCCTAAGTCATTTAAAGTCAGCGCTGGTCAGCTTTCCTGAAAACATGTAAGTGTCTGGCCTGTTTTTTGGGTGTGCCAAGGCCACATTCTGCATCTTCCGTCGTAGATTTACTGGTCCTGGAAGCCTGAACAGCCTGGCCATCCTGAGTAACAAAATGCAAGTAATCTGATGCTACGTCTTCAGATGCAGCAGTGGCTTACAGAAGGCAGTAGGAGGTGTCTATTTTACCTTAATTTAGCTGTTGCGGCTGTGGCAACTGCTGCTACTCTTCAGTGTACTAGGCTGTATTAGGCCCTATATGTAATAGGTACGAATTGTGTGTGTGTGTGTGTGTGTGTGTGTGTGTGTGTGTGTTTGTTTGTGTTATCTACATGTTGTGCAGTACTGTACAGGGATTATTTAATCATTAACATAATTCCCTGCCCTACTGGAGTTTACAGTCTAAGGTCCTTTAGTGTAATAGCTTTACCAATTATACTGCATAAGAACAGTGCACATGAAAACTGCGGTTTGCAAATGCAAGTTATATAGATAAGGGAAGTACTCAATTAAATAATATTTATGTTCAAGAAAAGTAATGTTTAAACTTAATTGGGCACAGTTCCCTTTTATTGGGAGTCATGAAACACCTACAAATGTATCTTATTCCTATACTCTCCACCTGTGGTCTTTGTACCCCAAGGAGTAACTCCAATTTAGGAGGCTTTACAGTATGTTAAATAGAATGCAATAAATCATAACAAATACTGTATTAGTAAACAATAAAATAAACATATCTAATTAACAGTTCCTTTTAATTGTTAAAACTTTTAAATTAGAGATGAGCTCAGTTGCTGGAAACATTTGCAGAAATCGTTTCACAGAAGAGTCAATTAAAAAAATAAACCATGTGTGAAGTTCTAGGATGCGATCTTTGAGTATCGCTTTTGCTTTGCCATTCCATAGTATTCCATTCTGAATGGTTCTTTTTAGCTTTTTCCTGAATTTGTAGTATATAAATAGTGCTGGGATGACGACGCTCCGTTCTTTCTGCTACATGTTGGTTTGATGTAGGACTGGGAACACTTGTAGCCATTTCACTAGCAAATTGTGTGAAGTTTGTAGTCAATTGCTGGTTGAGATGAAGAGTTTGCAAAATAGATTTGAGTTTCACTCAACTCTAACTTAAAGTGGTGGTTTACCATAAATTTATTCAAATAGGAGTACATTTAATACATTTACACATAGGGGTATACATGTTTGAAAAAACAATTTAGCTTGAAAATATATAATTCAAACCTTTCTATAAATGTCACCATGTGATGACGCTTTTTAATTCTGTACAGTTGCTGTTTATACTGTGTTTGAGGCGAGGGCCGGATTAAGCCAGGGAAAGAGGGAAGCCAGGGAAAGAGGGAGGGGGGGGTTTATATTAGATTATGCACACCTCATAATTGGACGCCCAAAGTGCCGGGTTTGGACACATTTTTTTTCTCGCACCTTAGGAGGCTGCGACAAAAAGTGTCCTCTGTGGCTGTTGAGCGGCCGCAAAAAAAACCAAAACATTTGAATCAGCACCAATGACTTAAAAATAACTGTCATCTTTAGTGACTTCTATGCATGAAAGGGTTGATCATCTTCATTTTGTCCCGTTTTAAATAAAAATTCTCTAAACCATGCTGGGATGAACATTTCACATATTTAATTATGATTCTTGAAGTTATTTCATTTTTAATAAATGGTTTATGTTTATTAGTACTACTAGTAGTAGTAGTAATAATACTAATTACTGTGAACAAGAGTAGTCATAGAACTGTATTTTATTTTGCAGCTCTTGAAAGCACTGGATTTAATATTTTCATTTTAAGGCACAGTGAGGTACTTGTCAGAAATTGTTGATGCAGGCCCATGTGCTTAGCTGTGGCTACAGAGCAGCTAGGCTAGGCTTTATGTTAGAACCAGAACATATTTGTGAATGTTTGTGATATGGACAAAAAAAATGGTGTAATTGTTGTAAGTAGGTGTATTTGGTGGGTAGGCTTAGGACTATTTCTGATGGCCAGCAAAATGTTCAGGTTAAAACCCTAGGAGTATCCATGAGGAACACTTTACATGTCATTAATCAAACTTTTATAAAATAAAGAAAAGCACACAGTCCTTGGCTTCTGCGGTTGTTTTTTTCTTGAGGGCTGTTTCAGCTGCTCCGTGTATGCGAACAGCCTCATAATCTGGGACATCTGGATCCACATTCTTGATCTTTACGAATTGCTTTCATTAGAGCTTCCAGCCTCTGAGCAGGATAAATCCACATGCATTGCTGACAACAGAAGATGCAGTACTTCTGCTTGGGTCTACTACGATATGCCGGCTGTCTAGATCCCGGCGCCCAGCATACAGGCGCCGGGATCCCGACCATATCGAATGCTTCCCCTTCTGCTCTACCCTTGGTGATAGTTATTAAGCTCCCCTTCTATTGAGTCTGAGAGTCTAAAAGGGAGAAGATTATCTAGCAACTGAATAATAACAAACTGCTTCCTCAAAATAAGGATGTGCCCTGATTTTCCTGCGGGAGGAGCTGCTGTTTTGTTTTTTGATGACTGTGTGGTCCTTCTTATAGTGATAGAAGAGCTTCTGGGTTTAGGACCTGGGAGTCCTGTGCATGCGCAGAGAGATGCGCGCTGCCACAGGGGGTCATGGGAGAGATCTGCTTGGATCCCTCTCAGGAACAGTGTGAAAAGAAGCACATAGGCTACTAGAGGGCAAAGCCATCTAAAGATGGCATTACCCATCGGGCCTAAGCTCCGCAATCAGTGTTGGACTGGCCCACATGGGTACAGGGGAAACCCCCGGAGGTCCCTTCTGCCTGTGGGATATCCTCATATTGGGATCAGGTTCCAGACTGAGCACTTGAATTATACATTACATTGTTACCTTATACTGCACAGGACTATGTTGTATTTAATGTATATATTTATGAAGGGGCCCTGCCAATGCACTCTCGACTGGTTAGGCAAACCAATATGGTAGCTGAACACACACCCTCTGGAGATCAGCCACACACCTAAACATGGGGCCCTACCACTGCATTCCCCCGGTGGGCCCTTCATGCCGCAGTCCGACACTATCTGGAATGTATTGCATTCTATAGCTTGCTACATACGGGAATGCGGACAGCATTTCTGTCCTCAGTACATGCTGCTCTTACACTTTTACAATTTTGATATGTAGTTTATAGAACATTGTTTACCCACCTTATATATGCAGCTGTACGTACTCTTTTATGTATTGTTATAGTTTAAACATTACTTTTTCCCTTTACCATGGCATTGCTGAGTCTATTACACAGAGAGGGTTTTTTGTTTATTTCTCATGCAAACTTAATCCTTTTTTCTCTAACGTCCTAAGTGGATGCTGGGAACTCCGTAAGGACCATGGGGAATAGCGGCTCCGCAGGAGACTGGGCACAACTAAAGAAAGCTTTAGGACTACCTGGTGTGCACTGGCTCCTCCCTCTATGACCCTCCTCCAGACCTCAGTTAGAATTTTGTGCCCGGCCGAGCTGGATGCACCCTAGGGGCTCTCCTGAGCTCTTAGAAAGAAAGTAATATTTAGGTTTTTTTATTTTCAGTGAGATCTGCTGGCAACAGACTCACTGCTACGAGGGACCTAGGGGAGAGAAGCGAACCTACCTGCTTGCAGCTAGCTTGGGCTTCTAGGCTACTGGACACCATTAGCTCCAGAGGGATCGAACACAGGCCCAGCCTCGGTCGTCCGGTCCCGGAGCCGCGCCGCCGTCCCCCTAGCAGAGCCAGAAGCAAGAAGACGTTCCTGGAAATTGGCGGCAGAAGACTTCGGTCTTCATTAAGGTAGCGCACAGCACTGCAGCTGTGCACCATTGCTCCCCAGGCACACCACATACTCCGGTCACTGATGGGTGCAGGGCGCTGGGGAGGGGCGCCCTGGGCTGTAATATAAGTACCTTACTTGGCAAATTAACACATAATATAGCCTTTAAGACTATATATGTGTAAAATCCCCTGCCATAACTGTATAAAAAAAGCGGGAGAAGCCCGCCGGAAAAGGGGCGGGGCTATCTCCCTCAGCACACTGGCGCCATTTTCCCTCACAGCTCCGCTGGAAGGATCGCTCCCCAGGCTCTCCCCTGCAGTTCCAGACTACATAGGGTAAAAAAGAGAGGGGGGGCACTAAATTAAGGCGCAATCTGTGATATATAAGCAGCTATAAGGGGTAAAATCACTGTGTAGTGTGTATCCCTGTTTTATATAGCGCTTTGGTGTGTGCTGGCATACTCTCTCTCTGTCTCCCCAAAGGGCTTTGTGGGGTCCTGTCCTCAGTCAGAGCATTCCCTGTGTGTGTGCGGTGTGTCGGTACGGCTGTGTCGACATGTTTGATGAGGAGGCTTATGTGGAGGCGGAGCAGGTGCCGATAAATGTGATGTCACCCCCTGTGGGGTCGACACCTGAGTGGATGGATATGTGGAAGGAATTACGCGACAGTGTCAACTCCTTACATAAAAGGTTTGACGACATATCAGATGTGGGACAGCCGGCTTCTCAGCCCGTGCCTGCCCAGACGTCTCAAAAGCCATCAGGGGCTCTAAAACGCCCGCTACCTCAGATGGCAGACACAGATGTCGACACAGATACTGACTCCAGTGTCGACGATGATGAGACTAGTGTACATTCCAATAGAGCCACACGTTACATGATTACGGCAATGAAAAATGTATTGCACATTTCTGATATTACCCCAGGTACCACAAAAAAGGGTATTATGTTTGGGGAGAAAAAACTACCAGTGGTTTTTCCCCCTTCTGATGAATTAAATGAAGTGTGTGAAGAAGCGTGAGCTTCCCCCGATAAGAAACTAGTAATTTCTAAAAAGTTACTAATGGCGTACCCTTTCCCGCCAGAGGATAGGTCACGTTGGGAGACATCCCCTAGGGTAGATAAAGCGCTCACACGCCTGTCAAAGAAGGTGGCACTACCGTCTCCGGACACGGCCGCCCTAAAGGAGCCTGCTGATAGGAAGCAGGAGGCTATCCTGAAGTCTGTTTATACACACTCAGGTATTATACTGAGACCAGCTACAGGTTGAGTATCCCTTATCCAAAATGCTTGGGACCAGAGGTATTTTGGATATGGGATTTTTCCGTATTTTGGAATAATTGCATACCATAATGAGATATCATGGTGATGGGACCTAAATCTAAGCACAGAATGCATTTATGTTACATATACACCTTATACACACAGCCTGTAGGTCATTTTAGCCAATATGTTTTAGAACTTTGTGCATTAAACAAAGTGTGTCTACATTCACACAATTCATTTATGTTTCATATACACCTTATACACACAGTCTGGATGTCATTTAATTCAATATTTTTAATAACTTTGTGTATTAAACAAAGTTTGTGTACATTGAGCCATCAAAAAACAAAGGTTTCACTATCTCACTCTCGCTCAAACAATTCCGTATTTCGGAATATTCCGTATTTCGGAATATTTGGATATGGGATACTCAACCTGTATTGCTTCAGCATGGATGTGCAGTGCTGCAGCTGCGTGGTCAGATTCCCTGTCAGAAAATATTGATACCTTAGACAGGGACACTATATTGCTAACCATAGAGCATATTAAAGACGCAGTCTTATACATGAGAGATGCACAGAGGGATATTTGCCGGCTGGCATCTAAAATAAGTGCAATGTCCATTTCTGCCAGGAGGGGTTTATGGACTCGGCAGTGGACAGGGGATGCAGATTCTAAAAGGCACATGGAAGTTTTGCCTTACAAGGGTGAGGAGTTGTTTGGGGATGGTCTCTCGGACCTCGTTTCCACAGCGACAGCTGGGAAGTCAGCATTTTTACCCCATGTTCCCTCACAGCCAAAGAAAGCACTGTATTATCAGGTACAGTCCTTTCGGCTCCAGAAAGGCAAGCGGGTTAAAGGCGCGTCCTTTCTGCCCAGTGGCAGAGGTAGAGGAAAAAAGCTGCAGCATACAGCCAGTTCCCAGGAACAAAAGCCCTCCCCCGCTTCCTCTAAGTCCACCGCATGACGCTGGGGCTCCACAGGTACGGTGGGGGCCCGTCTCAAGAACTTCAGCGACCAGTGGGCTCGCTCACGGGTGGATCCCTGGATTCTACAAGTAGTTTCTCAGGGGTACAAGCTGGAATTCGAGACGTCTCCCCCTCGCCGTTTCCTCAAATCTGCCTTGCCAACAGCTCCCCCGGACAGGGAGGCAGTGCTGGAGGCAATTCACAAGCTGTATTCGCAGCAGGTGATAGTCAAGGTAAAGGCGATGTCCAGGGAGCAGTTGTTGGTCGGGGTAGCACTATCTCGGGAGGTGCTACAACAGCACGGTTGGATTCTGAATATTCCAAAGTCACAGCTGGTTCCTACGACACGTCTACTGTTTCTGGGGATGGTTCTGGACACAGACCAGAAAAGGGTGTTTCTCCCGGAGGAGAAAGCCAAGGAGTTGTCGTCTCTAGTCAGAGATCTCCTGAAACCAAAACAGATCTCGGTGCATCACTGCACGCGAGTCCTGGGAAAAATGGTAGCTTCCTACGAAGAAATTCCATTCGGCAGGTTCCATGCAAGAATCTTTCAGTGGGATCTGTTGGACAAGTGGTCCGGATCCCATCTTCAGATGCATCGGCTGATAACCCTGTCTCCAAGGACCAGGGTGTCTCTGCTGTGGTGGCTGCAGAGTGCTCATCTTCTAGAGGGCCGCAGATTCGGCATACAGGACTGGGTCCTGGTGACCACGGATGCCAGCCTTCGAGGCTGGGGGGCAGTCACACAGGGAAGAAACTTCCAAGGGCTATGGTCAAGCCAGGAGATTTCCCTACACATAAATATTCTGGAACTAAGGGCCATCTACAATGCCCTAAGTCAGGCAAGACCCCTGCTTCAAAACCAGCCGGTACTGATCCAGTCAGACAACATCACGGCGTTCGCCCATGTAAACCGACAGGGCGGCACGAGAAGCAGGACGGCGATGGCAGAAGCCACAAGGATTCTCCGATGGGTGGAAAATCACGTGTTAGCACTGTCAGCAGTGTTCATTCCGGGAGTGGACAACTGGGAAGCAGACTTCCTCAGCAGGCACGACCTCCACCCGGGAGAGTGGGGACTTCATCCAGAAGTCTTTCAGCTGATTGTAAATCGCTGGGAACGGCCACAGGTGGACATGATGGCGTCCCGCCTCAACAAAAAGCTAGAAAGATATTGCACCAGGTCGAGAGACCCTCAGGCAATAGCTGTGGACGCTCTAGTGACACCGTGGGTGTACCAGTCGGTTTATGTGTTCCCTCCTCTTCCTCTCATACCCAAGGTACTGAGGATAATAAGACGAAGAGGAGTAAGAACTATACTCATTGTTCCGGATTGGCCAAGAAGAGCTTGGTACCCAGAACTTCAAGAGGTGATCTCAGAGGACCCATGGCCTCTGCCGCTCAGACAGGACCTGCTGCAGCAGGGGCCCTGTCTGTTCCAAGACTTACCGCGGCTGCGTTTGACGGCATGGCTGTTGAACGCCGGATCCTGAAAGAAAAGGGCATTCCAGAGGAAGTCATCCCTACGCTGATTAAAGCTAGGAAAGAAGTGACCGCAAACCATTATCACCGCATATGGCGAAAATATGTTGCGTGGTGTGAGGCCAGGAAGGCCCCAATGGAGGAATTTCAGCTGGGCCGTTTTCTGCACTTCCTACAGTCAGGGTTGACTATGGGCCTAAAATTGGGTTCCATTAAGGTCCAGATTTCGGCTCTATCGATTTTCTTCCAGAAAGTACTGGCTTCACTACCTGAAGTTCAGACATTTGTTAAGGCAGTGCTGCATATTCAGCCCCCTTTTGTGCCCCCAGTGGCACCTTGGGATCTCAACGTGGTGTTGAATTTCCTAAAGTCACATTGGTTTGAACCACTTAAAACCATGGATTTAAAATATCTCACGTGGAAAGTGGTCATGCTGTTGGCCTTGGCTTCGGCCAGGCTTGTGTCAGAATTGGCGGCTTTATCATGTAAAAGCTCTTATCTGATTTTCCATATGGATAGGGCGGAATTGAGGACTCGTCCCCAATTTCTCCCAAAGGTGGTTTCAGCTGTTCATTTGAACCAGCCTATTGTGGTGCCTGTGGCTACTCGTGACTTGGAGGATTCCAAGTTGCTGGACGTAGTCCGGGCCCTAAAAATCTATGTTTCCAGGACAGTTGGAGTCAGAAAGACTGACTCGCTATTTATCCTGCATGCACCCAACATGTTGGGTGCGCCTGCTTCAAAGCAGACTATTGCTCGCTGGATCTGTAGCACGATTCAACTTGCACATTCTGCGGCTGGACTGCCGCATCCTAAATCTGTAAAAGCCCATTCCACGAGGAAGGTGGGCTCTTCTTGGGCGGCTGCCCGAGGGGTCTCGGCTTTACAACTTTGCCGAGCAGCTACTTGGTCGGGGTCAAACACATTTGCTAAATTCTACAAGTTTGATACCCTGGCTGAGGAGGACCTAGAGTTCGCTCATTCGGTGCTGCAGAGTCATCCGCACTCTCCCGCCCGTTTGGGAGCTTTGGTATAATCCCCATGGTCCTTACGGAGTTCCCAGCATCCACTTAGGACGTTAGAGAAAATAAGATTTTACTCACCGGTAAATCTATTTCTCGTAGTCCATAGTGGATGCTGGGCGCCCGTCCCAAGTGCGGATTGTCTGCAATACTTGTATATAGTTATTGGTTAACTAAAGGGTTATTGTTGAGCCATCTGTTGAGAGGCTCAGTTATATTTCATACTGTTAACTGGGTATAGTATCACGAGTTATACGGTGTGATTGGTGTGGCTGGTATGAGTCTTACCCGGGATTCCAAATCCTTTCCTTATTGTGTCAGCTCTTCCGGGCACAGTATCCTAACTGAGGTCTGGAGGAGGGTCAAAGAGGGAGGAGCCAGTGCACACCAGGTAGTCCTAAAGCTTTCTTTAGTTGTGCCCAGTCTCCTGCGGAGCTGCTATTCCCCATGGTCCTTACGGAGTTCCCAGCATCCACTACGGACTACGAGAAATAGATTTACCGGTGAGTAAAATCTTATTTTTTTTTTCTTCTGTTAAGTTACTGAAATGCCTTTCCATGAGAAATGCACTACCTAATACCGCTTTCAGATCACTAATGCCGGGTCGCACCCAGTAATTGGAAATGGGTCCTTCCCGGGTGCGACCCAGCATTGGACCCTGAGAACTGGCTTCCTGACCTGGCATATTGCCGGGTTGCCATCGGGGGCAGGGACAGTGCCGTCATCTGGGGCAGGTGTGGAGTCGGCGCTAGGAGATGAGATCATCTCTGTGCTGCCTCTCCCTATGCTGTGAACGGGTCTTGAGTCGCACCGACCCGGGAAACCCGTTCACACTGCTCCTGACCCTTTAATAGCCCCGGAAATAACCCTTCTTTATTCCTGGGTTAAATTACTGGGTCAGGTGACCTGGGAATTCGTGACTGACCCTTTCACACTGCACAGCGACCCGCGTCGACCCAGCAATATATTGGGTCGATACCGGGTTATTTGTGTGGTGTTAAAGGGGTATAAGTGTAAACCTCACAAAAAACACTGTCCATCATTTACCCAGTGTTCCCTTTACATAATACGGGCCAAGCTAGAAAATTGTATTTGTATGCGTTTGTCTAGGTGACCCAAAGACAGGGATAACAAATGTGTTCTTTAATCAGAATCTGTACTTGGTGTTTTTATCTCTTATATATTAATATAATACAGAGTAAAGTGGATGCAAAATAGTAATACCTATGAAATGACAACAAACACCTTTCTCCTTCTTGTAGCAATCACTGCAGTTGGCTATGCGTGGACCAAACTGCTTTGCATGTTTCTCCCATATTCATTCATTGTTTTGCTACATTAATAATGGCCACCATTGTAGTAGAATTTGATAGCTGCTCTGCACTGCTGTGCTCCTTGCTTGTGGCTGCTGTTCTAATAGGTGCAACTCCGGAAGTTGTTCTAGCAGCAGGTCAAACATGTAATGATTACTGAGTGCTGAATGCTTTGCCAGTGATTTGCTAGACACGTTATGTGTACAAATCCATTCACCTAATTCTTCTTTTACTTTTAGGGGGAAATTCACTTTGGTGCGCAAGATAAAAACCTGTGTTGAGCCTACCAAAAAAAGTGGCTATGTGTGTAGGTGACCATCACAGGTTGTTCAATGGCGTATCGCCGCTAATTGAATTTGCCCCTCCACATCACGGCCAATTTTACTTCCAGCATGTGTTAAATACTTAAAAGGAATGCCAGTCTGTATGAGAGTAAAGACGTGTACGCAGATCCAGACTGGCAAAGTTTCATAGCTGCTCTTCTCTCTCAGCAATGGTATTAGCTTTACACGTAACACGTTATACACACTGCTTTTATCCAGCATTTGACAGCATCCATTATAATTGTAGTGTGCATTTCATTAGAAACCTCTTCTGCTTTGATTTATAGAGTGTTAGAAGTTTCTAACCATTTTCCCATTACATAATATGTATTATACCAGTCTTGTAACCTTCCAGTTTATTGAAAGGAGTTTAATAATAAAAACAAATCCCTTAGCACCCTCTGTAATGCTAATTACGTTTACGCTGGAACTTGCCAAGATGGTGAGGAGTCGCATGGAAATCTGAGTCTGCAGGGCCATGTAGATTTTTCTATGAAGGCTGGACACGGATGTTTGTGCGGTATGCAGAGTCACTTATCGTCACTGGAAACCCCATCTAGGCAAATGGCAAAAACATTATTAGTATCAGGCAGTGGAAGGTCATAAAATGGGGCTTAGAGAAGGGAAAAATGAATTTGTGGTAAGACATCTTAATCAAATCTAAATAGCGTTAAAATGATGCAAAGGAAACAGATTGTCTTATAATAAGATATGTACAATTCCCGTACCATGACAAGAGATAGAACAATGAAAGTACATTTGCAGCAATACATACTGGCATATAATGAGCTCTGTTGATCAATACCCCTTTCACATCGCACAAATAACCCGGTATATTGCCAGGTCGAGGTGCGGTGTGATAGGGGTATGTTACAATTTCCCAGGACGACTGACCCGGTATTTCAACCTGGGAATAAAGCAGGGTTATTCCCGGGCTGAAGCGCAGTGTGAACGGGATGCCGGGTCGATGCGACCTGAGATCCGTTCACGCTCTAGGGAGAGGTGGCGATATAGGGACAGGCGGCGCTTGGAGATGAACTGATCTCAAAGCGCTGCCTCCGCACAAGTCACCAACTCTGCAATATGCCGGATTGGCGCCGCCAGTCTGAAAGGGGTCGCCCCTGGGAAGGACCCATGTAGAAGTCCCGGATGTGACACGCCTTAGCGATGTGCAAGCGGTATAACTGAAATAGACTCTTTATAAACCCATGAACTTTAGACTTTTCATAAAGTATCTTTTTAGTTGTTACACTCCAGAAACTTACATTTTTACTTGTGAATGATAATAGCAGCTAATTTCTATGAGCAGCAGATACTATGGCATTATAAATTCTAGAAGCTAGCTAACCAGTTTTTAAAATGCACAGTGGTGTTTTCTACCTCTCATTGAGTGCAAGACATATGGTTTCTTAAAGATGCATCTTAGAGTTATTTATCCAGTTCACATGTCCCTTGAGAAGAGATGTCATTCTTGCTTGTGAAGATACATAATAAATCAGTGTAATTATGCCATTCTCCTGTTTACACGATACATGGCCTCTACTGTAAAGGCTATTGGAGTAAAGTTTACTACAATAGCAAATCTTGTAAATATCTGTTATTTACAACTTTGTACATGTGACAGACTTTTTGTTTTTTTTTTGCGTGTATATTACTCTTTTTATATGAAACTTGCTCCTTAATAACTCCTTTGAACTATTGGAAATTCTTATTCCAAGGAGTTTTAAAATAGAACAGCGGTAAGCCAATTAACCCCCTACCCTAAATTCCTCTGCAACTTTGTCTCACACTCTTGAATCTTCAAAGAAATTATAAATTGGTCCTGCATACCTTTTATTTACCCTGTAATATTTTTTTCCTATGGCATTATGGGGCAGATGTACTAAGCCTTGGAGTGTGATAAAATGGAAAGAGATAAAGTACCAACCAATCAGCTCCTGTCATTTATGAAACACATCCCATAACATGGCCGTTAGGAGCTGATTGGCTGCCACAAAGTTGCTACATCAAGCGGACATTGACTACACCATCAGACTTCTAAGCAACCCTATGGCTGCTCAGAATGTCAGAAGACTTGCGGAACTTGTTAAGGGATAAAAGAGGAGATTATGTTAGGTAAGGGGAGAGGGAGAGAGAGGGACAAAGAGGGAGATAGAGAGGTAGTGGGGAGACTGAGAGAGAAACGGTTAGATGGAGTGAGAGGGGTGGGAAACAAAGAGATGAGGGGAGTAACGGAAGAGGCAGAGTGGGAGGGAAAGAGAGTGAGATGGAGGGAAAGATTGAGAAGGAGATGGAGGGAGGGGAGAGAGGAAAGACGGAGGGAGAGAAAAGAAGAAGAGAGGCGGATTAGAGAGAGACAGAGAGGGAGGGGGAGAGACGGAAAGAGAGGAAAGGAAAGGAGGAGTATAGAGAGGAGGCGAGAGATCCCGGTGTGAGTAAAAAGTGCCCTTACCCAGTACACGACCTGGCCAACACAGCAGGTGGGCAAAGTCCGGGCTCAATGGAGGAGTGATGGAGGAGACCAGAAGTGGCAGGCCTAACTGCAGCTCGTCTCTTTTCTGCTTTTTCGCACCGGGGCAGGTCACTATATCATGACGTTGGACCCCAGCGACGTCAGAGTGGAAGTGATGATGAGAAGAAGAATGGAGATTGGAGAGAAGGGGAAGGGCCCCCTCCTGTCCTCCGAACAGACCACCTCTTCCTATGTTGTCTCTGCCCGTGCCCTGGCCACCGTTTGCAGCGCAGTATATTGTGAGTCAGTTTCACTCATTGGGCACGATTCAATTCGATGACAGATGAATAGCGCCGGGAATTAGTTCCCAGGGCTATTCAATACAGCGCCATGTGGCACCCAATGACGGGATTCTTCTCACACCCCCGGAGGGGTGCGAGCAGAAATCCAACAGAACTGCCGACACAATGCTGATTTTTGCCCTTAGAGCAGCGGAAACAGCGTCGTGCCGGGCACTTAAGTCGGAGAATGCCAGTTCTCCCGACTAAACACTCTGTTTAGTCTGGTAGAATGGGCATTCTCCGACTTACCACTGTGCTGTATTGAATAGCACCGGGAGCTATTCAATACACCGAATTGAATCGACCCCATTATTAATACTGCTGTCAATTCAGACCTCTCCATTAGTGCGGGCCCTGGTGCAAATCCCCGGCTACACCGCCTGTAGATCGCCACTATCCGAAGGGGTTCTGGTATGAATGGTTGACCATGTTAAGGTCGACATTCATTAGGTCGATCAGTATTGGTCAACATGGACTAATAGTCGACACATAATGGTCGACACGGGGCAGGTCGACACATGAAAAGTTAGATACAGATTTTTTTACAGTTTTTTGTGTATTTTCTCTGACGTCCTAGTGGATGCTGGGAACTCCGTAAGGACCATGGGGAATAGCGGCTCCGCAGGAGACTGGGCACAAAAGTAAAGCTTTAGGACTACCTGGTGTGCACTGGCTCCTCCCCCTATGACCCTCCTCCAAGCCTCAGTTAGATTTTTGTGCCCGAACGAGAAGGGTGCACACTAGGTGGCTCTCCTGAGCTGCTTAGTGAAAAGTTTAGTTTTAGATTTTTTATTTTCAGTGAGACCTGCTGGCAACAGGCTCACTGCATCGAGGGACTAAGGGGAGAAGAAGCGAACTCACCTGCGTGCAGAGTGGATTGGGCTTCTTATGCTACTGGACACCATTAGCTCCAGAGGGATCGAATGGAGTCCGGTCCGAGAGCCGCGCCGCCGGCCCCCTTACAGAGCCAGAAGCAAGAAGAGGTCCGGAAAATCGGCGGCAGAAGACATCCTGTCTTCACCAAGGTAGCGCACAGCACTGCAGCTGTGCGCCATTGCTCCTCAGCACACTTCACACTTCGGTCACTGAGGGTGCAGGGCGCTAGGGGGGGGCGCCCTGAGCAGCAATAAAAACACCTTGGCTGGTGAAAATACATCACATATAGCCCCCAGGGCTATATGGATGAATTTTAACCCCTGCCAGAATCCATAAAAAAGCAGGAGAAAAGTCAGTGAAAAAGGGGCGGAGCCTATCTCCTCAGCACACTGGCGCCATTTTCCCTCACAGCTCCGTTGGAGGGAAGCTCCCCTGGCTCTCCCCTGCAGTCACTACACTACAGAAAGGGTTAAAAAAGAGAGGGGGGCACTAATTAGGCGCAGTATTAACAATACAGCAGCTATAAGGGGAAAAACACTTATATAAGGTTATCCCTGTATATATATAGCGCTCTGGTGTGTGCTGGCAAACTCTCCCTCTGTCTCCCCAAAGGGCTAGTGGGGTCCTGTCCTCTATCAGAGCATTCCCTGTGTGTGTGCTGTGTGTCGGTACGTTTGTGTCGACATGTATGAGGAGGAAAATGATGTGGAGGCGGAGCAAATTGCCTGTAATAGTGATGTCTCCCCCTGGGGGGTCGACACCTGAGTGGATGAACTGTTGGAAGAATTACGTGACAGTGTCAGCTCTTTACAAAAGACAGTTGATGACATGAGACAGCCGGCTACTCAGCTTGTGCCTGTCCAGACGTCTCATAGGCCGTCAGGGGCTCTAAAGCGCCCGTTACCTCGGATGGCAGATACAGACGTCGACACGGATACTGACTCCAGTGTCGACGGTGAAGAGACAAACGTGACTTCCAGTAGGGCCACACGTTACATGATTGAGGCAATGAAAGATGTTTTACACATTTCTGATAATACAAGTACCACTAAAAAGGGTATTATGTTCGGTGAGAAAAAACTACCTGTAGTTTTTCCTGAATCTGAGGAATTAAATGAAGTGTGTGATGAAGCGTGGGTTTCCCCCGATAAAAAACTGATAATTTCTAAAAAATTATTGGCATTATATCCTTTCCCGCCAGAGGTTAGGGTGCGTTGGGAAACACCCCCTAGGGTGGATAAAGCGCTCACACGCTTGTCAAAACAGGTGGCTCTACCCTCTCCTGAGACGGCCGCCCTTAAGGATCCTGCTGATAGAAAGCAGGAGGGTATCCTCAAATGTATTTACACACATACTGGTGTTATACTGCGACCAGCAATTGCCTCAGCCTGGATGTGCAGTGCTGGGTTGGCGTGGTCGGATTCCCTGACTGAAAATATTGATACCCTAGATAGGGACAGTATATTACTGACTATAGAGCATTTAAAAGATGCATTTCTATATATGCGTGATGCACAGCGGGATATTTGCCGACTGGCATCAAGAGTAAGTGCGCTGTCCATTTCTGCCAGAAGAGGGTTATGGACGCGACAGTGGTCAGGTGATGCGGATTCCAAACGGCATATGGAAGTATTGCCTTATAAAGGGGAGGAGTTATTTGGGGTCGGTCTTTCAGACCTGGTGGCCACGGCAACAGCTGGGAAATCCACAATTTTACCCCAGGTCGCCTCTCAACATAAGAAGACGCCGTATTATCAGGCGCAGTCCTTTCGTTCCCATAAGGGCAAGCGGGCGAAAGGTTCCTCTTTTCTGCCCCGTGGCAGAGGGAGAGGAAAAAGGCTGCAGCAAACAGCTAGTTCCCAGGAACAGAAGCCCTCTCCCGCTTCTGCCAAGCCCTCAGCATGACGCTGGGGCTTTACAAGCGGACTCGGGCACGGTGGGGGCCCGTCTCAAGAATTTCAGCGCGCAGTGGGCTCACTCGCAAGTAGACTCCTGGGTCCTTCAGGTGATATCTCAGGGGTACAAATTGGAATTCGAGACGTCTCCCCCTCGCCGTTTCCTAAAGTCTGCTTTACCGACGTCTCCCTCCGACAGGGAGGCAGTATTGGATGCCATTCACAAGCTGTATTCCCAGCAGGTGATAATCAAGGTACCCCTCCTGCAACAGGGAAAGGGGTATTATTCCACACTATTCGTGGTACCGAAGCCGGACGGCTCGGTGAGACCGATTTTAAATCTAAAATCTTTGAACACCTACATACAGAGGTTCAAATTCAAGATGGAGTCACTCAGAGCGGTGATTGCGAACCTGGAAGAAGGGGACTATGTGGTGTCTCTGGACATCAAGGAGGCTTACCTTCATGTCCCAATTTACCCTTCTCACCAAGGGTACCTCAGGTTTGTGGTACAGAACTGTCACTATCAGTTTCAGACGCTGCCGTTTGGATTGTCCACGGCACCCCGGGTCTTTACCAAGGTAATGGCCGAAATGATGATACTCCTTCGAAGGAAGGGAGTTTTAGTTATCCCTTACTTGGACGATCTCCTGATAAGGGCAAGATCCAGGGAACAGTTGGAGGTCGGAGTAGCACTATCTCAGGTAGTGTTGCGGCAGCATGGTTGGATTCTCAATATTCCAAAATCGCAGCTGATTCCGACGACTCGTCTTCTGTTCTTAGGGATGATCCTGGACACAGTCCAGAAAAAGGTGTTTCTCCCGGAGGAGAAAGCCAGGGAGTTATCCGAGCTAGTCAGGAACCTCCTAAAACCGAGCCAGGTCTCAGTGCATCACGGCAGTTTCCACGCAAGAACTTTCCAGTGGGACCTGCTGGACAAATGGTCCGGGTCGCATCTTCAGATGCATCAGCGGATAACCCTGTCACCAAGGACAAGGGTGTCTCTCCTGTGGTGGTTGCAGAGTGCTCATCTTCTAGAGGGCCGCAGATTCGGCATTCAGGACTGGGTCCTGGTGACCACGGATGCCAGCCTGCGAGGCTGGGGAGCAGTCACACAGGGAAGGAATTTCCAGGGCTTATGGTCAAGCCTGGAGACATCACTTCACACAAATATCCTGGAGCTAAGGGCCATTTACAATGCTCTAAGCTTAGCAAGACCTCTGCTTCAAGGTCAGCCGGTGTTGATCCAGTCGGACAACATCACGGCAGTCGCCCACGTAAACAGACAGGGCGGCACAAGAAGCAGGAGGGCAATGGCAGAAGCTGCAAGGATTCTTCGCTGGGCGGAAAATCATGTGATATCACTGTCAGCAGTGTTCATTCCGGGAGTGGACAACTGGGAAGCAGACTTCCTCAGCAGGCACGACCTCCACCCGGGAGAGTGGGGACTTCATCCAGAAGTCTTCCACATGATTGTAAACCGTTGGGAAAAACCAAAGGTGGACATGATGGCGTCCCGCCTCAACAAAAAACTGGACAGGTATTGCGCCAGGTCAAGGGACCCTCAGGCAATAGCTGTGGACGCTCTGGTAACGCCGTGGGTGTACCAGTCAGTGTATGTGTTCCCTCCTCTGCCTCTCATACCCAAGGTACTGAGAATTATAAGACGGAGAGGAGTAAGAACTATACTCGTGGCTCCGGATTGGCCAAGAAGGACTTGGTACCCGGAACTTCAAGAGATGCTCACGGAGGATCCGTGGCCTCTACCTTTAAGAAGGGACCTGCTCCAGCAAGGACCCTGTCTGTTCCAAGACTTACCGCGGCTGCGTTTGACGGCATGGCGGTTGAACGCCGGATCCTGAAGGAAAAAGGCATTCCGGATGAAGTCATCCCTACCCTGATCAAAGCCAGGAAGGATGTAACCGCAAAACATTATCACCGCATTTAGCGAAAATATGTTGCGTGGTGCGAGGCCAGTAAGGCCCCGACGGAGGAATTTCAACTGGGTCGATTGCTACATTTCCTGCAAACAGGAGTGTCTATGGGCCTGAAATTGGGTCCATTAAGGTTCAAAATTCGGCCCTGTCAATTTTCTTCCAAAAAGAACTAGCTTCAGTCCCTGAAGTTCAGACGTTTGTAAAAGGGGTACTGCATATACAGCCTCCTTTTGTGCCTCCAGTGGCACCTTGGGATCTCAATGTAGTTTTGGGGTTCCTAAAGTCACATTGGTTTGAACCACTTAAATCCGTGGATTTGAAATATCTCACATGGAAAATGGTCATGCTATTGGCCCTGGCCTCGGCCAGGCGCGTGTCAGAATTGGCGGCTTTATCCTGTAAAAGCCCTTATCTGATTTTCCATTCGGACAGGGCGGAATTGAGGACTCGTCCTCAGTTTCTCCCTAAGGTGGTTTCAGCGTTTCACTTGAACCAACCTATTGTGGTGCCTGCGGCTACTAGGGACTTGGAGGACTCCAAGTTGCTGGACGTTGTCAGGGCCCTAAAAATATGTTTCCAGGACGGCTGGAGTCAGAAAATCTGACTCGCTGTTTATCCTGTATGCACCCAACAAGCTGGGTGCTCCTGCTTCTAAGCAGTCTATTGCTCGTTGGATTTGTAGTACAATTCAACTTGCACATTCTGTGGCAGGCCTGCCACAGCCAAAATCTGTAAATGCCCACTCCACAAGGAAGGTGGGCTCATCTTGGGCGGCTGGCCGAGGGGTCTCGGCTTTACAACTTTGCCGAGCAGCTACTTGGTCAGGAGCAAATACGTTTGCAAAATTCTACAAATTTGATACCCTGGCTGAGGAGGACCTGGAGTTCTCTCATTCGGTGCTGCAGAGTCATCCGCACTCTCCCGCCCGTTTGGGAGCTTTGGTATAATCCCCATGGTCCTTACGGAGTTCCCAGCATCCACTAGGACGTCAGAGAAAATAAGAATTTACTCACCGGTAATTCTATTTCTCGTAGTCCGTAGTGGATGCTGGGCGCCCATCCCAAGTGCGGATTATCTGCAATACTTGTACATAGTTATTGTTAACTAAATCGGGTTATTGTTGTAGTGAGCCATCCTTTGAGAGGCTCCTCTGTTATCATACTGTTAACTGGGTTCAGATCACAAGTTGTACGGTGTGAT
This sequence comes from Pseudophryne corroboree, assembly GCF_028390025.1. Lineage (NCBI taxonomy): Eukaryota > Metazoa > Chordata > Amphibia > Anura > Myobatrachidae > Pseudophryne > Pseudophryne corroboree. The sequence continues at coordinate 575,443,681 of NC_086448.1, forward strand.
TGGTGTGGCTGGTTTGAGTCTTACCCGGGATTCATAAATCCTTCCTTATTGTGTACGCTCGTCCGGGCACAGTATCCTAACTGAGGCTTGGAGGAGGGTCATAGGGGGAGGAGCCAGTGCACACCAGGTAGTCCTAAAGCTTTACTTTTGTGCCCAGTCTCCTGCGGAGCCGCTATTCCCCATGGTCCTTACGGAGTTCCCAGCATCCACTACGGACTACGAGAAATAGAATTACCGGTGAGTAAATTCTTATTTTTTTTCCGTAACATGACCAGGAACCCCAGTTAGTGTACCGCGTCCCCTTGCATGGCTCCACGCGGGGCAGGTCGACACATGAAAAGTTTGAAATGGATTTTTTGACAGTTTTTTGTGTCTTTTTTTTTTCCGTAACATAACCAGGAACCCCAGTTAGTGTACCGCGTCCCCTTGCGCGTGCGGACAAGGTGCCTTGATGCGCTCTGCACCAGTTGCCGTTCCCAATCGTAGTCCACGTGGATGGTAAAGTATGAAAAAGTTAAAAATCTAATAAAAAAAAAAAGCCATGTCGACCTTTTAATATGTTGACCTGTCCTGTGTCAACCATTCCCATGTGTCGACCATATGTCCATGTCGATCATGCCAATGTCGACCAATAGTGGTCGACCTAATGACTGTTGACCTTAACATGGTTGACCATCCAAACGGATACCGTCCAAAGGTATTGGCTGCTGGTAACAGAGAAACTGCATCTTCAAACGCAGTCCCTGACACTGGCACACCCACCAAGATGATCCACCCACTCGTCACTGCCAGGAACTCCTATGAAAACTGCATGTAACCATCGTTAAGCATGCGCATATGTAAGACATTGAATGTTCGCAGTAATTTTATTTTTATATATACTGTAAGCGTAATTGAAGAAAATTCCCTCAAGCTGTTAAATTTTGCAACAGCATTGTACAGTAATAATAAGATTTTAAACCTACCGGTAAATCTTTTTCTCCTAGTCCGTAGAGGATGCTGGGGACTCCGTAAGGACCATGGGGATAGATGGGCTCCACAGGAGACAAGGGCACTAAGAAATAACTTTAGGTATGGGTGTGCACTGGCTCCTCCCTCTATGCCCCTCCTCCAAACCTCAGTTAGAGAAACTGTGCCCAGAGGAGACGGACAGTACGAGGAAAGGATTTTGTTAATCCAAGGCAAGATTCATACCAGCCCACACCATTCACACCGTATAACTATGGTATATACGAACCAGTTACCAGTATGAAACAACACAGCATCAGACCGAGACTGATGAAAACTGTAACATAACCCTTATGTAAGCAACAACTATATACAAGTCTTGCAGAAGTAGTCCGCACTTGGGACGGGCGCCCAGCATCCTCTACGGACTAGGAGAAAAAGATTTACCGGTAGGTTTAAAATCTTATTTTCTCTTACGTCCTAGAGGATGCTGGGGACTCCGTAAGGACCATGGGGATTATACCAAAGCTCCCAAACGGGCGGGAGAGTGCGGATGACTCTGCAGCACCGACTGAGCAAACAGGAGATCCTCCTCAGCCAGGGTATCAAACTTGTAGAACTTTGCAAAGGTGTTTGAACCCGACCAAGTAGCAGCTTGGCACAATTGCAACGCCGAGACCCCTCGGGCAGCCGCCCAAGAAGAGCCCACCTTCCTAGTAGAATGGGCCTTAATCGATTTTGGTAACGGCAATCCAGCCGTTGAATGAGCCTGCTGAATCGTGTTACAGATCCAGCGAGCAATAGTCTGCTTTGAAGCAGGAGAGCCAAGCTTGTTGGCAGCATACAGGACAAACAGTGCTTCTGTTTTTCTGACCCTAGCCGTTCTGGCTACGTCCATTTTCAAAGCCCTGACCACATCAAGTAACTCGGAATCCTCCAAGTCTCGTGTAGCCACAGGCACCACAATAGGTTGGTTCATATGAAAAGATGAAACCACCTTAGGCAAGAATTGAGGACGGGTTCGCAATTCCGCTCTATCCATATGGAAAACCAGATAGGGGCTTTTATGAGACAAAGCCGCCAATTCCGACACTCGCCTAGCCGAAGCCAAGGCTAACAACATGACCACTTTCCAAGTGAGATATTTTAATTCCACCGTTTTAAGTGGTTCAAACCAGTGCGACTTAAGGAAACTCAACACCACGTTAAGGTCCCAAGGCGCCACCGGAGGTACAAAAGGAGGCTGAATATGCAGCACTCCCTTCACAAAAGTCTGTACTTCTGGGAGAGAAGCTAATTCCTTCTGAAAGAAAATGGATAGGGCCGAAATCTGAACCTTAATGGAGCCTAATTTTAGGCCTAAATTCACTCCAGTTTGTAGGAAGTGAAGGAAACGGCCCAGCTGGAATTCTTCCGTAGGAGCATTCCTGGCCTCACACCAAGAAACATACTTTCGCCATATACGGTGATAATGCTTAGCTGTCACGTCCTTCCTAGCCTTTATCGGAGTAGGAATGACCTCATCCGGAATGCCCTTTTCCGCTAGGATCCGGCGTTCAACCGCCATGCCGTCAAACGCAGCCGCGGTAAGTCTTGGAACAGACAGGGCCCTTGTTGTAGCAGGTCCTGTCTTAGAGGAAGAGGCCACGGATCTTCTGTGAGCATATCCTGCAGATCCGGATACCAGGCCCTTCGCGGCCAAGCCGGAACAATGAGAATTGTCTATACTCCTCTTTTTCTTATTATTCTCAACACCTTGGGGATGAGAGGAAGAGGAGGAAACACATAGACCGACTGGAACACCCATGGTGTCACTAGGGCGTGCACTGCCACCGCCTGAGGGTCTCTTGACCTGGCGCAATACCTCTGTAGTTTTTGTTTAGGCGGGACGCCACCATGTCTATCTGGGGCAGGCCCCACTGACTTGCAATCTGTGCGAAGACTTCCTGATGAAGTCCCCACTCTTCTGGATGTAGATCATGTCTGCTGAGGAAATCTGCTTCCCTGTTGTCCACTCCCGGAATGAACACTGCTGACAGTGCGCCTACATGATTTTCCGCCCAGCGAAGAATCCTGGTGGCTTCCGCCATAGCCACTCTGCTCCTTGTGCCGCCTTGGCGGTTTACATGAGCTACAGCGGTGATGTTGTCTGACTGGATCAGAACCGGTAGGTCGCGAATCAAAGTCTCCGCTTGACGAAGGACGTTGTATATGGCACTCAGTTCCAGGACGGTGATGTGGAGACAAGTATCTTGACTTGACCACAGACCTTGGAAGTTTCTTCCCTGTGTGACTGCTCCCCAACCTCGGAGGCTCGCGTCCTTGGCCACCAGAACCCAGTCCTGAATGCCGAATCTGCGACCCTCCAGAAGGTGAGCACTCTGCAGCCACCACAGGAAAGATACCCTGGCCCTGGGGGACAGGGTGATCAACTGATGAATCTGTAGATGTGACCCGGACCACTTGTCCAGTAGGTCCCATTGGAAGGTCCTCGCATGGAACCTGCCGAAAGGAATGGCCTCGTAAGATGCCACCATCTTTCCCAGGACTCGAGTGCAGTGATGCAACGACACCTGTTTTGGCTTCAATAGGTCCCTGACCAGAGTCATGAGTTCCTGGGCCTTTTCTATCGTAAGATAAACCCTTTTCTGGTCCGTATCCAGAATCATGCCTAAGAAAGTCAAACGGGTCGTAGGAACTAACTGTGACTTCGGGATATTGAGAATCCAGCCGTGTTGCTATAACACCTCCAGTGAAAGTGACACGCTGTTCAACAACTGCTCTCGTGATCTCGCTTTTATTAGGAGATCGTCCAAGTATGGGATAATTGTGACACCCTGCTTGCGCAGGAGCACCATCATTTCCGCCATTACCTTGGTGAAAATCCTCGGGGCCGTGGACAGCCCAAACGGCAACGTCTGAAATAGGTAATGACAATCCTGTACCGCAAATCTCAGGTACGCCTGATTTGGTGGATACATGGGAACATCCATCCTTTATGTCCAGGGACACCATAAAATCCCCCCCTTCTAGGCTGGCGATGACCGCTCTGAGCGATTCCATCTTGAACTTGAACCTTTTCAAGTATAGGTTCAAGGATTTAAAATTTAAAATGGGTCTGACCGAACCGTCCGGTTTCGGGACTACAAATAGGGTTGAGTAATACCCCCTCCCTTGTTGAAGCAGGGGAACTTTGACCACTACCTGTTGAAGACACAATTTTTGAATTGCATTTAAGACTATCTCCCTTTCTGGGGGAGAAGCTGGTAGGGCCGATTTGAAAAACCGGCGAGGAGGCACCTCTTCGAATTCCAGCTTGTAACCCTGGGAAACAATCTCTATTGCCCAGGGATCCACCTGTGAGTGAACCCAGATGTGGCTGAAAAGTCGAAGACGTGCCCCCCACTGGGGCGGACTCCCTCAGCGGAGCCCCAGCGTCATGCGGTGGATTTTGTAGAGGCCGGGGAGGTCTTCTGCTCCTGAGAACTAGCTGTGGTTGGCAGCTTGTTCCCTCTGCCCTTACCTCTGGCAAGAAAGGAGACGATCCTCGTGCTCTCTTGTTTTTATTTGACCGAAAGGACTGCATTTGATAATGTGGCGCTTTCTTAGGCTGTGAGGGAATATAAGGCAAAAAAATTTGATTTACCTGCCATAGCAGTGGAGACCAGGTCCGAGAGACCTTCCCCAAATAATTCCTCACCCCTGTAAGGTAAAACCTCCATATGCCTCTTTGAGTCGGCATCACCTGTCCATTGCCGGGTCCATAGGACTCGTCTAGCAGAAATCGACATAGCGTTGACTCTAGAACCCAGTAGCATCCCTCATATATAAGGCAGCATCTTTAATATGACCCAGGGTTAATAAAATGGTATCCTTATCCAGGGTATCCAATTCCGCTGATAAGGTATCTGTCCATGCTGCTACAGCGCTACAAACCCAAGCCGACGCTATCGCCGGTCTGAGTAAGGTACCAGAGTGTGTGTAAATGGACTTTAATGTAGCCTCCTGCTTGCGATCAGCAGGATCCCTGAGGGTAGCCGTATCTTGGGATGGCAGTGCTACCTTTTTGGATAAGCGTGTCAACGCTTTGTCTACCCTCGAGGAGGATTCCCACCGTATCCTGACCTTGGTCGGGAAAGGATACGCTATAAGAATCCTTTTGGGAATTTGCAGTTTCTTGTCTGGAGATTCCCAAGCTTTTTCAAATAACTCGTTCAGCTCATGAGAAGGGGTAAAGGTTACCTCAGGTTTCTTTTCCTTATACATGTGTACCCTCGTGTCAGGGACAGGGGGTTCCTCTGTGATATGCAAAACATCTTTTATTGCAATAATCATATACTGAATACTTTTAGCCAACTTTGGCTGTAACTTTGCATCATCGTAGTCGACACTAGAGTCAGAATCCGTGTCCGTATTAATGTCTACCATTTGGGACAGTGGGCGCTTTTGAGACCCCGAGGGTCCCTGCGACATAGGGGCAGCCAGGGCCTGACTCTCTGCATAATTCCTGGACTTCTGCTTTGTCCAACCTTTTGTGCAATAAATTTACATTAGCACTTAAAACATTCCACATATCCACCCAGTCAGGTGTCGGTGTTGCCGACGGAGACACCACATTTATTTGCTCCACCTCCTTACTAGGAAAGCCTTCTACCTCAGACATGCCGACACACGCGTACCGACACACCACACACTCAGGGAAACCTCTTATCTGAAGACAGTTCCCCCACAAAGGCCCTTTGGAGAGACAGAGAGAGAGTATGCCAGCACACACCCAGCGCTAATGACCCAGGAAAAAACACACTATATGTTTACCCAGGTAGCGCTGTAATTTTCTATTTTGCGCCAAATTATGTGCCCCCCCCCCCCCATCCCCTTCTTTGAAACCCTCTTTCACCGTGTAAGCAGGGGAGAGTCCGGGGAGCTTCCTCTCAGCGGTGTGCTGTGGAGAAAATGGCCCTGGTGAGTGCTGAGGAACAAGCTCCGCCCCCTCAGCGGCAGGCTTCAGTCCCGCTTAAAAATTCAAGATATGGCGGGGGATCTCTCTTATATACAGTGCCCAGCCTGTATATAAGTTTATTGCCACCTTTTGGAGGTCCATATTACTGCCCAGGGCGCCCCCCCTCCCCCCCCCCCCCCCCCCCCCTGCGCCCTGCACCCTTACAGTGACTGCCGTTTGTGTGTGCTGTGTGGGAGCAATGGCGCACAGCACTACCGCTGTGCGTTACCTCAGTGAAGATCTGAAGTTTTCTGCCGCCTTTGAAGTCTTCTTTCTTCACATACTCACCCGGCTTCTGTCTTCCGGCTTTGCAAGGAGGACGGCGGCGCGGCTCTGGGATGAACTGCGGGGTGAGACCTGTGTTCCGTTCCCTCTGGAGCTAATGGTGTCCAGTAGCCTAAGAAACAGAGCCTAACATTAAAGTAGGTCTATTTCTCTCCCCTCAGTCCCACGATGCAGGGAGTCTGTTGCCAGCAGGCTCCCTGAAAATAAAAAACCTAACATATTTTCAGGAAAACTCAGGAGAGCTCCCTGTAATGCACCCAGTCTCCTCCAGGCACAGTAATAAACTGAGGTCTGGAGGAGGGGCATAGAGGGAGGAGCCAGTGCACACCCATACCTAAAGTTCTTTCTTAGTGCCCATGTCTCCTGCGGAGCCCGTCTATCCCCATGGTCCTTACGGAGTCCCCAGCATCCTCTAGGACGTAAGAGAAACTAGGAATTGCAGTAGGGAGGAACTTTTCTAGATCTGTTCAGAGATGTACCTCTGGTCCTGTTCAGGCTCATTAGTAGGGTGCTGTAATTATTTAGTGTTGGCATACTCCATTGCGTTTCACAACTGGGATCAAAACCGTAATGACAAATAGACAAAGAGGGTCCTGCTCACAAGCTTTACAGTCTAGGTCCGCAGGGGTGGCCAAACAGTCGATCGCGATCCGCCGCCCATCCACACGAGGCGTTGAGAGCGCAGTGCGCCTCTCCTGCTGACCGCCCTGCCCCTCAGTCTGGTCTCCGGCAGTGACGGCGGAGTGTATAGCTCAAATCAGTTGTCGGTTTGTTAGGCAATCAGAGCTCGCGGACCAGTGCCTGATTTGAGATATACTGTACACGCTGCCGTCACCACCGGAGACCAGACTGAGAGGCAGGGCGGCAGGTAGGAGAGGCGCGCCCTGCGCTCTCCACACAGCAGCAAAACTATGAGCAGCACTATTGGGGCATATCTGGCACTGTGGGCACATGGCACAGTGGGGGCATATCTATATCTGGCACTGTGGGGTCACATGTGGCACTGTGGGGGCATATCTAGCACTGTGGGGTCATATCTGTATCTGGCACTGTGGGGTCATGTGGCACCGTGGGGGCATATCTAGCACTGTGTGCACATGGCACTGTGGGGTCATATCTGTATCTGGCACTGTGGGGTCATATGGGGCACTGTGGGGGCATATCTGGCACTGTGGGCACATAGCACTGTGGGGGCATATCTGTATCTGGCACTGTGGGGTCATATGTGGCACTGTGGGGTCATATGTGGCACTGTGGGGTCATATCTGGCACTGTGGGGGCATATCTGGCACTGTGGGGGCATATCTGGCACTGTGGGCACATGGCACTTTGGGGGCATATCTGTATCTGGCACTGTGGGGTCATACGTGGCACTGTGGGGGCATATCTAGCACTGTGGGGGCATATGTGTTTGAGGTTTTTACCTGTGGGGGCCAATGTGTTATTTCATGAGAGACAGTCATTACACTCTGTGCAGCAAGGCTACGTCCCTTTTTTTTGTTATACCACGCCCATTTTTTGTTATGCCACGCCCTTTTTTTTTGGGCGCGCACTATTATCCCACCTAGGTAGATCACAAAAGCTTTTCAGCTTTCAAAGTAGATCACCGACTCCAAAAGTCAGGCTACCCCTGGTCTAGAGAAATAGGAATACTGGGGCAGATGTATTAACCTGGAGATAAGTTGAAGGTTATAATGCACTAGTCAATCATTATGGATTTGAAAAATGACAGCTACTGTAGGAGCTGACTGGCTGGTGCTTTATCACTTCTTTATCCCTTCTCCAGGCTTAATAGTTCTGCCCCACTGTATGTTGCGATGCAATTATAAAAGGTTCTTGCAAGTTCGTAGCTACCATAGGTGCAGGCAGTGCAGCTGTTATGTGGCCCAGAGCTGAGTGGAGCCCATCTTTCCTGTCAATTCAGTTCCATGTGACCTATATATTTTCCACCATTGGAGATATAGTGGCACTTACAAACGTTTGCCTTGGGGCCTACAAATATAAACTTTTGGCTCCTGGACCCTCTCTTTGTAATGTCTTTTAAATTAACTGGAGGGCACTATATTGTGGGAAAATATGAACTGGGGCACTGTAATGTGGCATAATATGAACTGGGACACTGTATGTCATAATGTGAATTGGGGGTGCTGTGTGGCATAATGTGTACTGGCAGCACTACAATGTGGCATAATGTGAATTAGGGCACTACTGTGGCTCATAAAATAAACTAGGGTACTACTATGGGACATAACAATAACTAAGGCACTACTATGGTTCAGAATATGAACTAGGGCATTATAATGGGGCATAAAATTAACACCTGCTGTGGAGAGGGATCTCTCTGGAAGCATTGGGACAGTGGCCCCTTCAAAAATGTTGCTATGGTGCCCACAGAGTTCTGGTTACACCCCTGGGTTCTTGGTGGTTATATGAGCCAATCAAACAGATGGCCTGGGGTTGTGTGAGTGTAGATATGTAGTGAACATATGTATGTTTTGGGTGAGCTATGTGAATGGGTAGTAGTAATTGGGTAGAATAGTTCTTGGACGTTATGTGGGTGGTTCATCAATGTGATATGCTTGCCTGCTAACAACTAGCAAAAAAAATAAAAACTATTATTTTCATCTGCAGATTTTATTATGAAAAGTTGCCTGTAGATTCCTGCTCTTTGCGGTTTTGGAATGGTGAATAAATGCCAATGAAGAACCGCAGAGTACAACTGTACATAAAAACCGAGTGTTAATATTGATGTTGGAATGGGAATAGTGCCAAAAAAGTGCCAAAACAGGCTCACCACAAGGGTGTGTTAAGCAAAAGGTTTAAGCACTCTTCCTGTTAATTAGTTTATTTATTGACTGTGTAGTGGTGATTCTGTAAGCAGGTGTACAGGTGTGTAGATTGGGATACAATCAATAGTGTGCTAAGCCAAGAGTGCGCTTTTATGTTGTCTTGTGGACACTATGAACGTTTTAAACCAGGTATGCAACACAACTAAAATACTTATACAGTACTATAATGCAAGTACTGTTGCCCATTATTTACTATCCAAAGTAACATCCATACTACCTACCTGCCAGGGGCGTAGCCAGAATTTTGTGGGCCCCATAGCAACATTTTTAAGGGGCCCCTGTCCCAATGTTTCCAGTGTTTCCAGATAGACACCTCTCCGCAGCAGTAGTTCATTTTATGCCCCATAATAGTGTCCTACTTTCTAATCCATAGTAGTGACTTTGTTAATGTATTCCCCATAGTAGTGTACTAGTTTATTTTATGAACATTAACAGTGCTCTAGTTCATGGTATGTCACATAGTAGGGCTGCCAATTCATATTATGTAACACAGTACCCCCAATTCACATTATGACATGCAGAGCCCCCAGTTCATATTATGCCACATTACAGTGCCCCCAGTTTATATTATGCTACAGTACAGTGTACCCACTTCCTATTATGCTACACTATAGTGCCTCCACATCATATTGTAACACATTACAGTGTTCCAGTTCATGTTATGTAACATTATAATGCACTCCAGGTTATTTTATACCACATTACAATGAGCAGTTCCAGGGGCATAACAACTAGATATATTGTAGGCCTCAAGGCAAAAGTTTGTAAGGGCCCCTGTAAACCACCCAAAGGTGATTTTTTTTGTTATAACACATGCAACTGTGACAGGGAAGGTGGCCTCCATCAGCTCTGGACCCCATACCAGCTGCACTCCTTGCACCTATGGTAGCTACGCCCTTGCTACCTGCACACTAAGCTCCCAAACATATCAGCTCTCCTGATTGCATGCTCTTTGACATTTTAGAAACATGTTTTCTAATTTGTTTGTTAAATACTGAAATCTGACAACGCTAAGGAGGCCAATCCCGGGATCGGAGGGATCCTGGGATTTTGGGCTAAAATTGTCAGGATTTGTATCCTGGGAATGGAGTTTACAAACCTGGGATTTCAGGATTGTCAAAGTATGCACATTTTTGTAATTATTATTATTATTATTATTTTTTAATGCCGGCCAGCGCTGAGCACCCACAGCAGACAGCTGAGGCTGCCTGGGTGTACGCAGCATGACTTGACGTCCGAGGTCACGCAGAGCAGCCCGACACCAGCCATCCACACCATGCTTAAGCAGAGGAGGAATGTGTGCTGTTGCCACGTAGCGTCTTTCAGCCAGCGTGTACAGCAACAGCACACCGTGTGTGACAGTCTGCTTGATGGGATGGCCGCTAGTATAGTGTGTGATTCTCACTCTGTCTTTCTCACATCACAGAGGGAGCCAGCCCAGGCAGCCGCGGAGAAGGGCACAAGGTGGGGAGGGGGACACCCCAGTCTGACTCCTGGGCGGGACTAAAACGCGGGGGAGGGTGCAAAAAGACTGACTGGGATGGGAGAAGGAGGGAGTCCTGCTGTTGCCAGTACCTTCCACAGTGCCACTACCACCCAGCCCCATGCCCAGTGTGAGTGACACAGTACCTGGGCTCTGCTGCTGCTCTGCCAAAGGCAAGCAAGCCCTCAGCCAGCCAGCACCAAGAAACTGCCTGCCATGGCCATTGCTAATTTGCTGCTTGAACGGAACTTGTCTGCTTGTCTGGCAGTGATTCCTGATGCTGAATTGTGATGAGGTGTGTGTGTGTGTGTGTGTGTGTGTGTGTGTGTGTGTGTGTGTGTGTGTTGACAGTGTCTACTGATTGCTGCTGCCTGTGCCAGCCTGGGTGAGTCAGTGAATCATATAATATTTTCTCCTTCGTCCTAGAGGATGCTGGGGACTCCAAAAGGACCATGGGGTATAGACTGGATCCGCAGGAGACATGGGCACTTTAAGACTTTAAATGGGTGTGAACTGGCTCCTCCCTCTATGCCCCTCCTCCAGACCTCAGTTAGATTCTGTGCCTAGAGGAGACTGGTCACACACTAGGGGAGCTCTACAGAGTTTCTCTAAAAAGACTTTTGTTAGGTTTTTTATTTTCAGGAGCACTGCTGGCAACAGGCTCCCTGCTTCGTGGGACTGAGGGGAGAGAAGCAGACCTACTTCTGTGAGTTGAAAGGCTCTACTTCTTAGGCTACTGGACACCATTAGCTCCAGAGGGTCTGATCGCTTGGGTCACCTAGCTGCTCGTTCCCGGAGCTGCGCCGCCGTCCCCCTCACAGAGCCAGAAGTAAGAAGACAAGTGAGTAACCGAAGCAAAGAAGACTTCAGTGAAGGCGGCAGAAGACTTCAGTCTTCCTGAGGTACCGCGCAGCGCGCCATTGCTCCCACACACACAGGCACTGCATGGGTGCAGGGTGCAGGGCGCAGGGGGGGTGCCCTGGGCAGCAATAAAAACCTCATAATTTGTGACTGGCATGTATGTGGAGTGCGGAGGCACTATCAGGGGACCCCCGCCAGTGTAAAAAATTGCGGGACGGAAGCGTGCCATGTAGGGGGCGGGGCTTCGTCCTCCAGCTCTAACCAGCGCCATTTTCTCTCCACAGCTTGCTGCAGAGACGCTGCTCCTGGCCCTTCACTGCTGGCACAAGTAACAGGGTGCTAAAAACGAGGGGGGGCACTAAAATTGGTGTTGGTTATTATTATTAATATATAACCGCGCTTATAGGTCTGGGGCATTGTTTCATTCTTCAGACCGGTGGGGCGCTGGGTGTGGGCTGGCAATCTCCCTCTCGTTCTCTCTGGAAGGCCTTACTGTGGGTCTGTCCCCTTTAGCCCAGTGTGTTTGGGGGTGTCGGTATGCGTGTGTCGGCATGTCTGAGGCTGAATGCTCTTCCCAGGAGGAGGCTTGTGTGGGGACTGAACAGAATGAGGGAGTGACTCCGTCGGCACCGCCGACTGCTGATTGGGTTGAGATGTGGAGTATTTTAAATAAAAGTGTGGCTTTGTTGCATAAGAGGTTGGACAAATCCGACTCTCAGAACCAAGCATGGAGGCAATCCATGGGAAGTTAGTGCCACACACTCAGACCCCTTCGGGGTCCCAAAAACGTTAATTTACCCAGATATCAGACACAGATACCGACACGGATTCCGACTCCAGTGTCGACTATAATGATGCAAAGTTGCATCCTAAGGTGGCTAAGAGTATTCAATACATGATTGTGGCAATAAAAGACGTGTTACATATCACGGAAGACCCCGCTGTCCCTGAGACAAGGGTCTGTATGTTAAGGGGAAGAAGCCGGAGGTAACGTTTCCTCCCTCGCATGAACTGAATGCTCTCTTTGAAAGGGCCTGGGAAACTCCGGACAAAAGGTGGCAGATTCCCAGGAGAATTGCTATGGCGTACCCGTTTCCTTCTCAGGATAGGGTTAGGTGGGAGTCAACACCCATGGTGGACAAAGCTCTAGCACGCTTGTCCAAGAAGGTAGCGCTACCGTCCCCTGAGATGGCGGCCCTTAAGGATCTGGCTGATCGTAGGCAGGAAGCTACCCTGAAATCTATTAATGTCACGACAGGTACGCTGCTCAGGCCGGCCGTGGCAGCGGCATGGGTGAGCTTCGCTATTGAAAAGTGGGCAGATACCTTGTCAGCTGAAATGGACACCCTGGATAGAGAGAGAGTGCTGTTGACATTGGGTCATATCAGGGACGCTGCAGTCTATCTAAAGGAGACTGCAAGAGATATTGGCCTCTTGGGATCACGGGCCAATGCCATGGCGATCTCGGCTAGGAGGGCGTTGTGGACTCAGCAATGGAATGGTGATGCTGATTCTAAGAAGGCTATGGAGGCTCTGCCCTATAAGGGTGGAGTTTTGTTTGGTGAAGGCCTCGCGGACCTGGTTTCTACAGCTACCGCGGGTAAGTCCTCTTTTCTGCCTTTTGTCCCTCCACAGCAACAGAAAACGCCTCAATACCAGATGCAGTCCTTTCGGTCGCAAAAAATCCGGAAAGGACGTGGGTCATCCTTCCTTGCGGCAAGAGGTAAGGGAAAAGGAAAAAGATCGCCGGCTATGGCAGGCTCCCAGGCGCAGAAGTCCTCCCCGGCTTCTGCCAAATCCACCGCATGACGCTGGGGCTCCCCTACGGGAGTCCGCACCGGTGGAGGGAACGTCTTCAGCTCTTCAGTCAGGTCTGGGTTCTCTCGGGTTTGGATCCTTGGGTGCTGGAAATTGTGTCCCAAGGATACAAACTGGAGTTTCAAGACGTGCCTCCACACCGATTTTTCAAATCGGCCTTGCCAGCTTCTCTTCCGGAAAGAGAGGTAGTGTGTGCGGCAATACAAAAGCTGTGTCAGTAGCGAGTCATTGTTGCGGTACCCCCGTCACAACGGGGAGAAGGGTTTTATTCAAGCCTGTTTGTGGTCCCGAAACCGGGTGGCTCGGTCAGACCGATTCTGAACTTAAAATCCCTCAATCTGTATTTGAAAAGTTTCAAATTCAAGATGGAGTCTCTCTGAGCAGTGATCTCCAGTCTGGAGGGGGGGGAGGGGATTTTATGGTGTCAGTCGACATAAAGGATGCATACCTACATGTCCCCATATATCCTCCTCATCAGATGTTCCTGAGGTTCGCTGTTCAGGATTGTCACTACCAATTTCAGACGTTGCCATTTGGTCTTTCCACAGCCCCGAGGATTTTCACCAAAGTAATGGCGGAAATGATGGTGCTCCTGCGCAAGCAAGGGGTCACAATTATCCCATACTTGGACGATCTCCTGATAAAAGCGAGATCAAGGGAGCAGTTACTAAAAAGCGTTGCGCTCTCCCTGAAGGTGCTGCAACGACATGGCTGGCTCCTAAATTTACCAAAGTCGCAGTTGATTCCGACTACTCGGCTGTCGTTTTTGGCCATGATTCTGGACACGGAACTGCAGAGGATCTTTCTCCCGTTGGAAAAGGTTCGGGAACTCCAGAACATGGTCAAGGAACTTCTGAAACCGCCAAGAGTGTCGATTCATCACTGCACTCGAGTGCTGGGGAAAATGGTGGCGGCCTACGAGGCCATTCAGTTTGGCAGATTCCATGCAAGAACTTTTCAGTGGTGCCTGCTGGGCAAGTGGGACCTGCACATGCACCGGAAGATAACCCTGTCCCCCAGGTCCAGGGTTTCTCTCATGTGGTGGCTCCAAAGTTCTCACCTTCTAGAGGGTCGCAGGTTCGGGATCCAGGATTGGGTTCTGGTGACCACGGACGTGAGTCTCCGAGGTTGGGGAGCAGTCACACAGGGACAAAATTTCCAGGGAAAATGGTCAAGCCAGGAAGCTTGCCTGCACATAAACGTGCTGGAGTTAAGGGCCATCTACAACGGCCTTCGGCAAGCGGAACATCTTCACGACCTGCCCGTCCTGATTCAGTCGGACAACATTACAGCGGAGGCGCACATAAACCGCCAGGGCGGAACAAAGAGCAGAGCGGCAATGGCGGAGGCCACCAAGATTCTTCGCTGGGCGGAAAAACATGCAAGCGCTCTGTCAGCGGTCTTCATTCCAGGAGTGGACAACTGGGAAGCAGACTTCCTCAGCAGACCTGATCTCCATCCAGGAGAGTGGGGTCTTCATCAAGAGGTTTTTGCAGAAGTGACAGGTCGTTGGGGAATTCCTCAAATAGACATGATGGCGTCTCGCCTCAACAAGAACCTTCCGAGATATTGTTCCAGGTCAAGGGACACTCAAGCCAGTGCAGTGGACGCCCTGGTAACTCCGTGGGTGTTTCGGTCGGTATATGTGTTCCCTCCACTTCCACTCATTCCAAAAGTGTTGAGGATCATAAGAAGAACAAGGGTTCAGGCGGTACTCATCGTTCCAGATTGGCCACGGAGGGCCTAGTATCCGGATCTTCAGGAATTGATCGTAGAAGATCCCTGGCCTCTTCCTCTCAGAGAGGATCTGTTACTGCTGGGGTCATGCGTCTTCCAGGACTTATTGTCCGCTGCGTTTGACGGCGTGGAGGTTGAGCGCCAAGTTCTAGCTCGAAAGGGTATTCCCAGTGGAGTCATTCCCACTCTCCTTAAGGCTAGAAAGGAGGTCACGGCGAAGCATTATCACCGTATTTGGAGAAAGTATGTGTCTTGGTGTGAAGCCAAGAAAGCTCCTACGGAGGAGTTTCAGCTGGGTCGTTTCCTCCATTCTTTGCAGGCAGGCGTGGATACAGGCCTGAAATTATGTTCCATTAAAGTGCAGATTTCGGCTTTATCTATTTTCTTTCAAAAATAATTGGCCGCCCTTCCAGAGGTTCAGACTTTCGTGAAGGGAGTGCTGCATATCCATCCTCCGTTTGTGCCATCCGTGGCACCGTGGGATCTTGACGTGGTGTTACAATTTCTTATGTCTCACTGGTTTGAACCTTTGCGAAAGGTTGAGTTGAAATTTCTCACTTGGAAAGTGGTCATGCTTTTGGCCTTAGCGTCCGCCAGACGGGTGTCGGAATTGGCGGCTTTCTCACAAGAGCCCATATTTGATTTTCCATGTGGATAGAGCGGAATTGAGGACTCGTCAACAATTTCTGCCGAAGGTGGTTTCTTCGTTTCACATAAATCAACCTATTGTGGTGCCTGTGGCTACGGATGCCGTGGCGGTGCCAAAATCTCTCGATGTCGTAAGAGCTTTGAAAACTTATGTCGCCAGAACGGCTCGTATTAGGAAAACCGAGGCTCTGTTTGTCCTGTATGCTTCCAACAAGATTGGAAATCCTGCTTCCAAGCAGACTATTGCATGCTAGATTTGTAATACGATTCAGCATGCTCATTCTACGGCTGGATTGCTTTTTGCCGAAGTCAGTGAAGGCCCATTCTACCAGGAAGGTGGGATCATCTTGAGCGGCTGCCCGAGGGGTTTCGGCACTTCAGCTTTGCCGAGCAGCTACGTGGTCGGGTTCAAACACTTGCTAAGTTCTACAAGTTTGATACCCTGGCTGATGAGGACCTCATGTTTGCTCAATCGGTGCTGCAGAGTCATCCGCACTCTCCCGCCCGGTCTGGAGCTTTGGTATAGACCCCATAGTCCTTTTGGAGTCCCCAGCATCCTCTAGGACATAAGAGAAAATAGGATTTTAATACCTACCGGTAAATCCTTTTCTCCTAGTCCGTAGAGGATGCTGGGCGCCCGTCCCAGTGCGGACTGTTACTTGCAGTTGTATTGATGTTTATTGGTTTCTGTTACACGAAGGTTGTATATCGGTTGTATTCAGCTTGTTGCTGTTTTTAGTTTATACTGTTAACTGGTATTGCTTGTAAACCATGTTCTACGGTGTGTTGTGGTGTGAGCTGGTGTGTTCCTCACCCTTGGTTAACAAAAATCCTTTTCCTCGAAATGTCCGTCTCCCTGGGCACAGTTCCTATAACTGAGGTCTGGAGGAGGGGCATAGAGGGAGGAGCCAGTTCACACCCATTCAAAGTCTTATAGTGTGTCCACTCCGTAAGGACCATGGGGATAGACGGGCTCCGTAGGAGACATGGACACTTTAAAAAAGAATTTAGTTCCTGGTGTGCACTGGCTCCTCCCTCTATGCCCCTCCTCCAGACCTCAGTTTGATACTGTGCCCAGAGGAGCTGCGTGCTTTTCAGTGAGCTCTCCTGAGTTTACTGATAGAAAGTATTTTGTTAGGTTTTTTATTTTCAGGGAGCTCTGCTGGCAACAGACTCCCTGCATCGAGGGACTGAGGGGAGAGAAGCAGCCCTACTCTCTGAAGCTAGGTCCTGCTTCTTAGGCTACTGGACACCATTAGCTCCAGAGGGATTGGTACGCAGGATCTCACCCTCGCCGTCCGTCCCAGAGCCTCGCCGTCCGTCCCCTCGCAGAGCCGGAAGATAGAAGCCGGGTGAGTATGAGAAGAAAAGAAGACTTCGCAGGCGGCAGAAGACTTCAGGATCTTCACTAGAGGTAACGCACAGCACTGCAGCTGTGCGCCATTGCTCCACACACCTCACATACTTCGGTCACTGTAAGGGTGCAGGGCGCAGGGGGGGGCGCCCTGGGCAGCATTTGGGACCTCATGTTGGCAAAAGTACACATATATACAGCTGGGCACTGTATATATGTATGAGCCCCCGCCAAAATTACTGTATAAGCGGGACAGAAGCCCGCCGTCGAGGGGGCGGGGCTTCTACCTCAGCACTCGCCAGCGCCATTTTTTCTCCACAGCTCCGCTGAGAGGAAGCTCCCCGGACTCTCCCCTGCTGATACACGGTAGAAGAGGGTTGAAAAGAGAGGGGGGGCACATAATTAGGCGCAAAAACTATACATACAGCAGCTACTGGGTTAACATTAAGTTACTGTGTTATTCCTGGGATATTATAGCGCTGGGGTGTGTGCTGGCATACTCTCTCTCTGTCTCTCCAAAGGGCCTTGTGGGGGAACTGTCTTCAGAAAGGACATTCCCTGTGTGTGTGTGTGTGTGTGGTGTGTCGGTACGCTTGTGTCGACATGTCTGATGAGGAAGGCTATGCGGGAGAGGAGCGGGAGCAAATGAATGTGGTGTCTTCGCCGACACCTGATTGGATGGATATGTGGAAGGTTTTAAATGATAATGTTAATTCCTTGCATAAAAGATTTGACAAGGCTGATGCATTGGGACAGTCAGGGTCTCAACCCGTGCGTGACCCTCTGTCGCAGGGACCGTCAGGGTCTCATAAGCGCCCACTATCCCAAATTGTTGACACAGATACCGACATGGATTCTGACTCCAGTGTCGATTACGATGATGGAAAGTTACAGCCAAAATTGGCTAAATCCCTTCTATATATGATTATAGCAATAAAGGATGTTTTGCACATCACAGAGGAAACCCCTGTTCCTGACACGAGGGTGTATATGTATAAGGGAAAGAAGCCTGAGGTAACTTTTCCCCCCTCACACGAACTGAATGAGTTATGTGAAAAAGCTTGGGAATCTCCAGATAAGAAAATGCAGATTTCCAAACGGATTCTTATGGCGTATCCTTTCCCGCCAACGGATAGGCTACGATGGGAATCCTCCCCTAGGGTGGACAAAGCTTTAACACGCTTATCCAAAAAGGTAGCCCTGCCGTCCCAGGATACGGCTACCCTCAAAGATGCTGCTGACCGCAAACAGGAGGTTACCCTGAAGTCCATTTATACACATTCAGGTACCTTACTAAGACCGGCAATTGCGTCGGCCTGGGTGTGTAGTGCTGTAGCGGCATGGACGGATACCTTATCTGAGGAATTGGATACCCTAGAGAAGGATACTGTATTATTGACCCTGGGGCATATAAAAGACGCTGTCCTATATATGAGAGATGCTCAAAGAGACATTAGTCTACTGGGTTCTAGAATAAACGCAATGTCGGTTTCTGCCAGAAGGGTCCTGTGGACTCGGCAATGGACAGGTGATGCCGACTCAAAAAGGCATATGGAGGTTTTACCTTACAGGGGTGAGGAATTGTTCGGGGAAGGTCTCTCGGACCTGGTCTCCACAGCTACAGCTGGAAAGTCAAATTTTTTGCCTTATGTTCCCTCACAGCCTAAGAGAGCACCGCATTATCAAATGCAGTCCTTTCGTTCACAAAGAAACAAGAAAGTCCGAGGTGCGTCCTTTCTTGCCAGAGGTAGGGGCAGAGGAAAGAAGCTGCACAACACAGCTAGTTCCCAGGAACAGAAGTCCTCAACGGCCTCTGCAAAATCCACTGTATGACGCTGGGGCTCCACTGGCGGAGTCGGGCCCGGTGGGGGCACGTCTTCGGAATTTCAGCCACATGTGGGTTCACTCCCAGGTGGATCCTTGGGCAATAGAAATTGTGTCTCAGGGTTACAAGCTGGAATTCGAAGAGGTGCCTCCTCGCCGGTATTTCAAATCGGCCCTACCATCTTCCCCCCAAGAGAGGGAAATAGTGTTAAACGCAATACAAAAATTGTATCTTCAGCAGGTGGTGGTCAAGGTTCCCCTCCTTCAACAGGGAAGGGGTTATTATTCAACCATGTTTGTAGTCCAGAAATCGGACGGTTCGGTCAGACCCATATTGAATTTAAAATCTCTGAACCTATACTTGAAAAGATTCAAGTTCAAGATGGAATTGCTAAGAGCGGTCATCGCAAGCCTGGAAGGGGGGATTTTATGGTGTTACTGGACATAAAGGATGCGTACCTTCATGTCCCCATTTATCCACCTCATCAGGCGTACCTAAGATTTGTGGTACAGGATTGTCATTACCAATTTCAGACGTTGCCGTTTGGTCTCTCAACGGCCCGAGGATTTTCACCAAGGTAATGGCGGAAATGATGGTGCTCCTGCGGAAGCAAGGTGTCACAATTATCCTGTACTTGGATGATCTCCTCATAAAAGCGAGATCAAGAGAGCAGTTGCTGAACAGCGTATCTCTTTCACTGAAAGTGTTACAGCAACACGGCTGGATTCTCAATATTCCAAAGTCGCAGTTGGTTCCTACGACTCGTCTACCCTTCTTGGGCATGATTCTGGACACGGACCAGAAGAGGGTTTATTTCCCGATAGAGAAGGCCCAGGAACTCATGACTCTGGTCAAGAACCTATTGAAACCAAAACAGGTGTCAGTGCATCATTGCACTCGAGTCCTGGGAAAGATGGTGGCGTCATACAAGGCCATTCCCTTTGGCAGGTTCCATGCGAGGACTTTCCAATGGGACCTACTGGACAAGTGGTCCGGGTCACATCTTCAGATGCATCGGTTGATCACCCTGTCCCCCAGGGCCAGGGTGTCACTACTGTGGTGGCTGCAGAGTGCTCACCTTCTCGAGGGCCGCAGATTCGGCATTCAGGACTGGATCCTGGTGACCACGGACGCAAGCCTCCGAGGTTGGGGAGCAGTCACACAGGGAAGAAATTTCCAGGGTCTTTGGTCAAGGCAAGAGACTTGTCTTCACATCAACATCCTGGAGCTAAGGGCCATATACAACGCCCTACGTCAAGCAGAGACCTTACTTCGCGACCAACCAGTTCTGATCCAGTCAGACAACATCACCGCAGTGGCTCATGTAAACTGCCAAGGCGGCACAAGGAGCAGAGTGGCAATGGCGGAAGCCACCAGAATTCTTCGCTGGGCGGAGAATCATGTAAGCGCACTGTCAGCAGTATTCATTCCGGGAGTGGACAACTGGGAAGCAGACTTCCTCAGCAGACACGACCTACACCCGGGAGAGTGTGGACTTCATCCAGAAGTCTTCGCACAGATTGTGAGTCGGTGGGAACTGCCACAGATAGACATGATGGCGTCTCGCCTCAACAAAAAGCTACAGAGGTATTGCGCCAGGTCAAGAGACCCTCAGGCAGTAGCGGTAGACGCCCTAGTGACACCGTGGGTGTTCCGGTCAGTCTATGTATTTCCTACTCTTCCTCTCATACCAAAGGTGTTGAGGATTTATAAGAAGAAAAGGAGTGAAAACAATCCTCATTGTTCCAGATTGGCCAAGACGGACCTGGTATCCAGATCTGCAGGAACTGCTCACAGAAGATCCGTGGCCTCTTCCTCTAAGACAGGACCTGTTGCAACAGGGACCCTGTCTGTTCCAAGACTTACCGCAGCTGCGTTTGACGGCATGGCGGTTGAACGCCGGATCCTAGCAGAAAAAGGCATTCCGGTTGAGGTTATCCCTACGCTGATAAAGGCTAGGAAGGAAGTAACAGCAAAACATTATCACCGTATATGGCGAAAATATGTTTCTTGGTGTGAGACCAAGAATGCTCCTACGGAAGAATTCCATCTGGCCCGTTTCCTTCACTTCCTACAAACTGGAGTGAATTTGGGCCTTAAATTAGGTTCCATTAAGGTCCAGATTTCAGCCCTATCCATTTTCTTTCAAAAAGAATTGGCTTCTCTCCCAGAAGTTCAGACTTTTGTAAAGGGAGTGCTGCATATTCAGCCTCCTTTTGTGCCTCCGGTGGCCCCTTGTGATCTTAACGTGGTGTTAAGTTTCCTAGAGTCACACTGGTGTGATCCACTTAAAACGGTGGAGTTGAAATATCTCACATGGAAGGTGGTCATGTTATTAGCCTTGGCTTCAGCTAGGCGAGTGTCTGAATTAGCGGCTTTGTCACATAAAAGCCCCTATTTGGTTTTCCATTTGGATAGAGCAGAATTGCGGACCCGTTCGCAATTTCTGCCAAAAGTGGTTTCATCTTTTCATATGAACCAACCTATTGTGGTGCCTGTAGCTACACGTGACTTGGAGGATTCTGAGTTACTTGATGTGGTCAGGGCTTTGAAAATGTACGTAGCCAGAACAGCTAGAGTCAGGAAAACTGAAGCGCTGTTTGTCCTGTATGCATCCAACAAGATTGGTGCCCCTGCTTCATAGCAAACTATTGCTCGCTGGATTCAGCAAGCGCATTCTATGGCTGGTTTGCCGTTACCAAAATCGGTCAAGGCCCATTCCACTAGGAAGGTGGGCTCTTCTTGGGCGGCTGCCCGGGGAGTCTCTGCACTACAGCTGTGTCGAGCTGCTACTTGGTCGGGTTCAAACACTTTTGCAAAATTCTACAAGTTTGATACCCTGGCTGAGGAGGACCTCATGTTTGCTCATTCGGTGCTGCAGAGTCATCCGCATTCTCCCGCCCGTTTAGGAGCTTTGGTATAATCCCCAGCATCCTCTAGGACGTTGGAGAAAATAAGATTTTACTTACCGGTAAATCTATTTCTCGTAGTCTGTAGAGGATGCTGGGCGCCCGTTCCAAGTGCGGACTTCTTCTGCAATACTTGTATATAGTTATTGCTTCAATAAGGGTTATGTTATAGTTGCATCGGTCTTGAACGGATGCTATGTTGTTTTCATACTGTGACTGGGTAGTTACCACAAGTTATACGGTGTGATTGGTGTGGCTGGTATGAATCTTGCCCTTGGATTAACAAAATCCTTTCCTCGTACTGTCCATCTCCTCTGGGCACAGTTTCTCTAACTGAGGTCTGGAGGAGGGGCATAGAGGGAGGAGCCAGTGCACACCAGGAACTAAATTCTTTCTTAAAGTGCCCATGTCTCCTGCGGAGCCCGTCTATCCCCATGGTCCTTACGGAGTCCCCAGCATCCTCTACGGACTACGAGAAATAGATTTACCGGTAAGTAAAATCTTATTTTCACTTGCAGATTCAAATACTTAGTTGCACACAGATATACAAGTATTGCGTATCAAATTAATCAGCACAGTCTCCTCGTAAGCCTTAGTCGCATCACATTGCATCTAATATGTGTATTCAGCAAATAAGACACCAAGGCCCAAATGTATATAGCCTTAAAAAGTGATGTAGTGGAGACGGATAAAGAGTGATAAAGTACCAGCCGATCAGCTTCCTAGCTGCCATGTGACAGGTTGTGTTTAAAAAATGACAGTTAGAAGCTGGTTAGCGGGTCATTTATTACTCTTTACCCGTCTCCGCTTTATCCCTTTTTAAGGCTTAATACGTTTGGGCCCCGACACTAGCAGAGTCTCACGGGACCTAGGGTCCCAGATTTATCAAGCCTTAGAGAGTGATAAATTGCACGGAGATGAAGTACCAGCCAATCCGCTCCTAACTGCCATGTTACAGGCTGTGTTTTAAAAATGACCGTTAGGAACTAATTGGATGGTACTTCATCACCGTGCAATTTATCACTCTCCAAGGCTTGATAAATCTGGGCCCTAGTGTGCCAAGAGGGGCTGTTTGACGCAACTGCAGCAAAGATGTACAGTATGAGAACACATGTGTACATCTTTATGTCATAGTTGATAGAGGTTTGTTTCCTTCGATATAAAAGGTAAAATTGGAGACTTTTTATTAAGTCTTAGCAAATCTTCTCTTTTTTTCTTTCCTGTATAGTTCATCATCTCTGTGGTGTTATAAATTCTTGAATACATTTTTCAATTCAGTTTGTGTTATCATACAGTATGTTACTGGTTACATGTTAAACAGAATAACTCGGTTAAATAGAATAACTCACACAGGGTATTATCTTATCAGGATTGTTTTGGCAGCACCCCACACATCATCTGTGAGTCTAGGGCATAACTTTATTTTGAATCACTGCGCCCTACAGCACTCCTAGGCCGGTATCCTGGCTTATAATTAAGTGGCTACTAAAAAGCAGAAGCAATGGAGATGCATGCCTCAATCCAAATGTCTATTATACATAGTTGGCTGAATTGAATTAGTAGGGCACCGTTTTAGTAACCTAGATTTGGAATTAAACGATGCATGGTAGAAAAGAAACTGGTCTCTGCCATTGTTTTGATGCTCTGTGGCTGTGAGATGGATTTCTTGAAAGCTAGATATATACTATCCTAATTCTGCCCTTTATAAGATTGACGATTCTTTTTTTTCATATTTTAGAGAAGTTATTGTCCCCAAAATTCCGGGAAGCTATCTTTAATAGGGATATTCCTTACATGGTTTGTGGAGGTATCACGCAATTGTTTTGATTGTCATGTACTACGTGGTTACACTAAGATTTACATTAGTCAGCTGTGTTTGTATATTTGTAATCCATTATGACAGTAATCTAAACAAATCTGCTATTTCTGTAACAAAACTCTTCCTTCAAATAATGTAAAACATTGCAGAGAAAATGTATCCCTTTAGTTGTGGTGGTTGCTTTGGCGTTTGCTGTAATTGTATTGCACGCTCTTTAAGCTCTAGGTTTCACAGAGTAAGCAGTGGTGTCACACAAATAATTTTCTCTCCGTGTATTAAACCGAGCATATAATTACTCCAAATTGAAATCATTTCTGATTTTTTTTATGCACAGAAGCGCTTTAATCGCTTAGCTTAAAATACAGTGAAATGACAGCAGCATTTTGGACAAGTGTCCAAAGCACTCAATGAAAATGTTGTCAAATTGAAATATATTATATCTCAGCAGGCCCTGTGACACAGAGCAATTCCATGTGCCCATTATAAGATGTGAGATTACAAAGTGCTGCTCTTTTCCGGCTGCTATAAAAATGAAGCATGAAAGCTTCTGAAGCTGGAAAAGTGCTCTTGTTAAAAGTACCCCGTCTGTCAACACCTTATATACTGGGACTTTCCATTATCATGTGTGATTTAGGGATGGATATAGAGACAGCAGACCCATCTCCAACTGTACGGCCCTGGCTACGGTGTTCTCTGGCAACCAGGATATGTACCTTTATTTGCTGCTGTCTTCCACAGTGCCAGACAATGATGAGAACACGGCATGCATCGTACAGTAAGGTGGACAAAAACAAATTCACAGCCATTGCAAAATTTATTGAAGCAGAACATAATGCACAAAGCTTATTTTAATATTTCATTCAATAACTCTGATTAAACATAAGTATATTCAGGGGTTGGTCAGTGTACTCCCACATTTCTGTAAAGTGCATCCATACCTCCCAATATCGGCCTCTGCTGACATCTGTACAATGGCGTCGCCTTACTGAATTTGGGTTGTGGTCACACCACAGGTAAGCATGATCTAAATCAGGACAGGTGGAAGGTATGCACGTAATTGTACTGTACAATTTTTTACACTCCTAAGTAGGCTTCCCTACTATCCCTTTAAACCGGGACACGAATTACACAGGTTCTATAGCACAATAAAACCAGATGAAATGCAGGCTTGACTTAAGCCAGCCACAGAACCTGTATAATTCAAGAGTTTCTCGGTTTAAAGGGGTACTAAATGGGAAGTGCTGCAAATATCAGAAAAACTCCAGTTTTTGGGCTTTGGTCGAATTCCCCATATGCACTAATCCCCACATCCTGGGGCTTTGGTGTGGTGGGTAATGCCAGCATCCATCTGCACATGCTTAGAGGGACTCCCCCCACCAAAACCGGGAAGTCCCGTCATCGCAAAGGACAGCTCTTATTGGATAGATCCTCATCACAGAAGCAATGTTTAGCACATATTGCCCATTTTATGGTAAGCCTACTCATAAGTAATACTACTAACCATTTTAAAGTGTGTTATCCTGACTACTCCCAGTCAAGTGACATTGAATATTACATAACTGTTTTCACACATGCCATAGTGATAAATGAGTGTTTAAGTGATGTCACATGGAAACAATTACATGATAGTTATAGTTACAGCCCTGAAACTGTAGTTTTTATTAGAGCTGAATCATGAAATGGAAATAATTTTCCTGTGTGATATGTCAGCAAATGTTCATCACCCTTTGTGATACCTTTGAAAATACCTGTTAAATTATTATTATTATTATTATTTTATTTTTTTAACAAATAAAGTCTTATTTGGTCTATTTCTACCTTAAGCTAATCTATAGCTTTTACATAGAGCGTTCTGGTGGGGGGGAAATTTTTCAGCATGCAATACACGGTATAAAATGAGTTGGGCACTGCTTTTAACGATGCACCATTTTTACAGTATATAGCATTGAAACTATCCACCTGTTTGAAACTTAAGATGTACTCTCATTCTATGTAAGGATTCAGTATGGGATCTCGACAGTCATAAGACTGATGCCAGAATCCCGACAGGCGGGATCCCAACGGTGTGATCAGTGTGTCCCCTCACAAGCGCACTGCGCTCATCATGATTCGGGTCCAGTTTTATTCCCCCTCGTGGGATTCCGACCACCAGGATTCCCTGGTCTGTCAGGTTCCGGTGTCTGTATCCTGACTGCTGGGATCCCGACAGCCGGGAAACTAACTGCTTCCCGTATGTAATTATGCATTAGAGAAGTATATGGGGTATATTCAATTGAAGTCGGATCCATTCTGACATTCATTTGTCGGAATGGATCCGACCTGGGCTATTCAATGACCATCTCAATTCGAGTTTTAAAAAAGTCGAATTGAGATGCGGGAGCGGAGACTGGGAGAGCCGGGGGCAGATGGGGGAGAGCAGCGCTACAGCAGCGGCTATATAGCCGATGATGTAGCGCTGCTCTCCCCCATCTGCCCGCGTCTCCCCCCCCCCCCATCTCTCTGCCTTTCCCCGTCCCTCCTCTCCTAGTCCCTGCATCACAGCCGCCGCTGACGGCAGCGTCTACGACGGCAGCGGCTACCCGCTTGCTGGAGCCGGGTGGACGCTGCTGTGAGTGACGGCTCTGACATCCTCCAGCGCTGCTCACCCCGTCCCCGCCTCGGCTCTTCCCGTCTCCGGCACTGCTCTTCCCATCTCAGTTCGACTTTTTTTAAAGTCGAATTGAGATGGTCGAAAAGGGGGACAAAATCTGTCGATTTTGGCCCCGTTTTCAACACAAACACGTGAATCGGCCGCTATTCCGCCGATCCACATGCTTTTCGATTCCTCCTCTTGTTGAAAAATTTGAGGTTTGATTGAATAGGTCGGAAACCCCTTCCGACCTAAAAAAGTCGAAAAATGCCGTCTCTTCGACAGACGGCAGCTTTCGACTTCAATTGAATATACCCCTATGAGTCTCGCTCCGAGAAGTGGTGCGCTCATTTGTATATTTATGCAGCTACTGTACTACTATGTGAAATTACGCAAATGCCTTAGCCAACTGCATTTGCATTGAGACGCCTATCAGCGCCTTTGCAAGTTCTAATGACCACTTACAAAGACGCAATGTCGCTCGCAGATCAGTCCATTACCAGGCTTCTGACTAGCCCTGTGGTGGCGCAGCATGGCCGCTGGAAGTGAGATGCCAGAGACACTGTTACTGCATAGGGGATCGCAGATGCAAGCTGAGGCACACTCCAAAAATGGTTGTGATGCTGCGTTTTTGCAGCCTCTCCCCGGTATCTTCCCTAAACGGTCCTTGACTGTCAATAACTCTGTCGCAAGACCATTGCACCACATGTGCAATTGGCCTATAATCACTCAACTGTGAAAACATCAGGTGTACACCTGTATGACTTATTGTGTAATAAAAATACTGTATATGTACTTTGGGGGTCATTCCGAGTTGATCACAAGCTGCCGATGTTCGCAGCACAGCGATCAGGTTACTATTGCGCATGCATATGCACCACAATGCGCACGCGCTTTGTACGGGTACATACAGCATTGTTGCTGTGCAATGCTTCTAGCGACGATTCCATTCGCACAGCCGTTCGCAAGGAGATTGAAAGAAAGAGGGCGTTTATGGGTGTCAACTTACCGTTTTCTGGGAGTGATAGGGAAAACACAGGTGTGTCCAGGCGTTTGCAGGGCGGGTGTCGTCAATTCCGGGATCGGACAGGCTGAAGTGATCGCAAGGGCTGAGTAAGTTCAGACCTACTCTGAAACTGCCCAAAACTTTTCCGTCCCGCTCGGCTGCACACTTGCAAAGCGAAAATACACTCCCCCGTGGGCGGCGACTATACATTTGCACGGCTGCAACAAGTAGCTAGCGAGCGATCAACTCGGAATGAGGGCCTTTATTCTGTGAAAGTGTTTTTGTTTTTTTTTTGTAAATACTGTTGATCTATAATGACGTTTTACCGCTCAGACCTCTAACTGTACAAAGGCACTGACGTACAAAGGTGGCGGAGAAATAATCAGCCACTTCTATAGATATTAGGGTTATTTGAGCTTAATGCACAGAACATAATCATGTTTGTTACCAGTACTTTACCATTCAGGAGCAGCAATATAGAGGAGTCAGCTCCTCCTAGTGGTGGTTGGTTGAATGCTGGTGTGTATATATGTATGTATATATATATATATATATATATATATAATATTTGTAAAATAGGTTTTTACTGAGTACGTTTTAACACCAAGAATATTGTGATGCTAAAAAACGGATATTTAAGTATTTCAGTGTATGTATTGTTTTTTAATTTTACACTTATCTGATGTGAATAAATTACTGAGAAATTATTATTTCTTATGTTTTGAATAAGCGCTATGGGAAAAACCTCTTTTATATACTTAAAATGGAAGTCACCGGGATTGCTGGGTAAGGAGGGAAAGAGGCAGTGACAGAGGCCTGTGCATGACGTCAGGACCTGAGTCTATAAAGCTCAGGTTTCCGGGTTCTCCAAGGAAGATGTGGCAAGCTGGGAGGGTGGACAGTTTTGACTAGTTTATGAAGGGATCGCTTGCTGGAGCAGGTGAAAATAAATTTGGCTGCCACAAGTCCTCACGCAACACCTCCCGAATACTTTATCTTCAGAATTTCTAGTTTGTCTTCCTCAGACAAGAGTAATACAGTTTTGTTGCACTGAGATAGACACAGTACTCTAATGCTCTTTACATTTAATACAAATGTATCTAGAAGGGAGCTTATGTTACATCCAAGGCTAAGAAAAATAAAACACACTGCAGTGATATATAAATGCCTGGCTGATGAAGCACGCCAAGACCAGGATGGCTAAGTGACATATCTGGTAAAATGTTACAGGAGGGCATGTGTCTGAACGTATGAAGCCTCTTTAAGGACTGGAAGTGTTGTTCCTGTACTTTCCTTGCAGCATCTCTCTAATAACCAGTATAAGAGAAAACTCATGAACCCTGTAAACTAGCCGTGGACAGGATAATGTCAGGTGGCAGCAGTAATCTCAGTTGTGAACAGAACATCAGTGATAAAGCCTCAACAGAGAGTGCCTTAAGGCAGTTCCATATTTATTTGCAGGGAAAAAAACATATTTTATACATTTTACATCAGAAGCAGTATCTGATCTAGAAGGCACTGTATTCTTTCTCATATTTCTGAGAGAAGTTGCATTAAAATGCAGATGTGCCCTCATACATCCAACCTCAATAGGCCATACACATGAGATGTCTAGCGTGAGTGAGCCCCCAGGTCCCGTGCAACTCTGTTAACGTTAGCCATCTTTTTTTGTCCCCAAAATACATCTTTGTTGCAACTAATTTGATATATGACACTTGTATATTGTGTGTGATTGAGACTGTGGGCCTCATTCAGATCTGATCACAGCAGCAAATTTGTTAGCAAATGGGCAAAACCATGTGCACTGCAGGGGGGTGGCAGATATATGTGCAGAGAGAGTTAGATTTGGGTGGGGTGTGTTCAAACTGAAATCTAAATTACAGTGTAAAAATAAAGCATCCAGTATTTACCCTGCACAGAAACAATATAACCCACCCAAATCTAACTCTCTTGGCACATGTTATATCTGCCCCACCTGCAGTGCACATGGGGGGTCATTCCGAGTTGTTCGCTCGCAAGCGGATTTTAGCAGATTTGCTCATGCTAAGCCGCCGCCTACTGGGAGTGAATCTTAGCATCTTAAAATTGCGATTGATGTATTTGCAATATTGCGATTACACACCTCGTAGCAGTTTCTGAGTAGCTCCAGACTTACTCGGCATCTGCGATCATTTCAGTGCTTGTCGTTCCTGGTTTGACGTCACAAACACACCCAGCGTTCGCCCAGACACTCCCCCGTTTCTCCGGCCACTCCTGCGTTTTTTCCGGAAACGGTATCGTTTTTTCCCACACGCCCATAAAACGGCCTGTTTCCGCCCAGTAACACCCATTTCCTGTCAATCACATTACGATTGCCAGAACGATGAAAAAGCCGTGAGTAAAATTCCTAACTGCATAGCAAATTTACTTGGCGCAGTCGCAGTGCGGACATTGCGCATTAAGCGGAAAATCTCTGCGATGCGAAGATTTTTACCGAGCGAACAACTCGGAATGACCCCCATGGTTTTGCCCATTTGCTAACAAATTTGCTGCTGCGATCAGATCTCAATTAGGCCATGTATACAGAGCAGAACAGAACTTGTATTGGAAAAAAGCTGACTGCTACAATGTAGCCCTTCATATACAGATTCAGAGACTCGGTCGCAGACAGATATAAAGTACAGGAGTTGCACATCAAGTTAATCAGCACAGTCTTCTGCTGTGTCCTAGTCACATTGCGTTGCAACTAAGAGGCATTTCGGCAAGTAAGGTCCAAAGGTAGCAGAGTCTCACGGGACCTGGCGTGACTGCAGCAATGATGTATGTGGACACATCTGTAGACCACCATCATGAAGTAGAGGCATCAATTGGGTGAACTGTGTCGAACTAATATTCCTGGGTATGCAGCAAATCCATATACTAGCTAATGAATTCATGAGGATCTAGTGACATAAGTGAGGCACAGGGCATCGTTTAGCCAGTGCCTCAGGGATATCTCTTATTAAACAGAGAATGAATGCTGGCATGACTGTCTTCTGTACAGTATATCTAGACCAGGGGTGTAGCGAGGGTGGAGCATGAGCTCCAGGTGCTGGAAAAGCTAGAGGGCATGTCGCCGTCGACTTGGAGACTTAAGGCCCATACACACTTGATGATGCACACACAGTTAACGACCGTCGTTAACGACTTCCCTTGAACTTCCCT